>NW_026000211.1:6351884-6605377 GCF_001458135.2 Marmota marmota marmota | reverse complement strand
GAGATTCCTTGGAAAGCTGGGAATGGAACCACCATTTGACCCAGCTATTGCCCTTCTCGGACTATTCCCTGAAGACCTTAAAAGAGCATACTATAGGGACACTGCTACATCAATGTTCATAGCAGCACAATTCACAATAGCTAGACTGTGGAACCAACCTAGATGCCCTTCAATAGATGAATGGATAAAAAAAAATGTGGCATTTATACACAATGGAGTAGTACTCTGCACTAAAAAATGACAAAATCATGGAATTTGCAGGGAAATGGATGGCACTAGAGCAGATTATGCTAAGTGAAGCTAGCCAATCCCTAAAAAACGAATGCCAAATGTCATCTTTGATATAAGGAGAGCAACTAAGAACAGAATAAGGAGGAAGAGCATGAGAAGAAGATCACCATTAAACAGGGTCGAGAGGCGGGAGGGAAAGAGAGAGAGAAGGGAAATTGCATGGTAAAGTAAGGAGACCCTCATTGTTATCAAAATTACATATAAGAGGAAGTGAGGGGGAAAGGGGAAAAATATCAAGAGAGAGAAATGAATTACAGTAGATGGGGTAGAGAGAGAAGATGGGAGGAGAGGGGAGGGGAGTGGAGGGGGGATAGTAGAGGATAGGAAAGGCAGAAGAATACAACAGACACTAGTATGGCAGTATGTAAAAAAGTGGATGTGGAACCGATGTGAATCTGCAATATGTATACAGGGTAAAAATGGGAGTTCATAATCTGCTTGAATCAAATGTATGAAATATGATATGTCAAGAGCTTTGTAATGTTTTGAACAACCAATAATAAAAAACGAATAAAAAAAAATTAGCTAACTAGAGCCAATAGGACCATGTGACAGAGTGATTATGGCAGAAGGCAGAGGACACTAAGAGATTATTCATCTACATAGTGATTGACATAGAACTGGATGAAAATCAAAGCTATATAGGGTGGTAAAAGGAACATCTTCCTATACTAATATTTTCTATCCCATGGACAATTAATTGACTTTGAAGTTCAATGTCCTGACTTTCACTTTTTGCTAATAAATGGGCAAGAAAGAACAAGACTCTTGCAACTCACCAATTCCTATAAGTCCATATAGCTTAAAGACTATTTTACCTAAAGTTTAAGAATCTGACTCTGCAATTCCAATCCTTGGTTTAACCAGTTGAAGTTTTATTCAGTCGTAGAAGTTTAAATGTCAGAACTTATGAAGATACATTCCTATGAAAAATAACTATATGCCTGGAATTTCCTGGTGTGTAGTTGGGCCAGAGTAGTATGTTAAATGATCTCTTCCTCTTGTCTCAGGATTGCAGTTAAAAGGGAAAATTAAGCAGAAATGGCTGAGTATCCCTCATTCTAAATTCAGAGAGATTAGAAGTTGGGCCTTATCCTTCTCTACCAGTCTGAGAAGATCTGGGTATGAGATGTGGGCTCTGAAAGCATGAGATTCATGGATTGAGGCTTACCATCTTTGTCTAAAGCCACAGATGATGCCCTACCCCCCAAAATATCAGTTTTGGAACCAGGGAATATTGGTGTTTAATTATTGATAAAAATCTGACTAACAGGAATGGTGATAGAACTAACTGAAGGTATAAGAGAATAGAGGAAGGATATTGATGGGCTGCCATGCTCCATGGGGGCTAAAACTTCCCCCTCAATCCTTGCTGAGTCCCTTGTTTGAGAAGGGGACAGTACTTGATCTTCTGATCACGGAACTGGCTTCATAAGGTAGACTGGGAGTATTTCCAGGACCATGACACTGTTGGGAACAAAGAGATGGACATATGAGGGCAAAGTGATATGAAGCTTCCAACTAGTTGAAAGTTGTAACCAACTCTGTAAAGGACCTATCAGAGTTGAACAATGCTTCTCCAGAGTGAACCACTCTCTATAGCCATTTATACTCAAAAAATGAGCTAGACCAGCCTTATAGTAATTCAGGGGAAAAGATTGTAATTTAAAATCTAGAATCATAGATTTCAATAATGAGAAATCTCTGTCCTTGCTGGTATCATATAATAACTTTGAGAAACAATAAGGTCATTTCATTATATATTAAATATATATCAACCATGTGAGCCAAACTTTTCCCTTATAGGTATTTATAAAACAGAAACAAATACCTACATCCATATAAAAACTTGGATTGCCAGACACTAAAGCACAAGACTATAATGCCAGTTATTGAGGAGGTCGAGGCAGGAAGATTGCAAATTGGAGGCTACCCTTGGCAACTCAGTGAGACCTGTCTAAAAATCAATTTTTAAAAAAAGTCTTAAAAAATGGCTAAGGGTATAAGTCAGTGGTAGAGGGCTTACCCAGCTTGTGCAAGGCATTGGGTTCAATCCCTAGTCCCACAAAAACAAACAAACTTGACACAAATGTTCATAGTAACTTTGTTTGTAATAACCACGAAGAAAGATGATCAAATGTTCATCAACAAGTGAATGGATATAAAATTGTGGTATAATTATGTAATCTAATATTATTCAGTAATAAAAACAATTGCACTATTGAAATACAGTAACAGGATGAATTTCAAAAAATCAATGGCAAGTGAAGTAAACCAACCAAATAAATAACTGTATACTATATATTAGAAGGAGGGTACAGGAAGGGGTAGGAGCAAGGACCACAGGAGGCAAGAGGGGTGTTAATGGATCCATGAAACTGCAGTTACGTTCAACATACACCATTGTTTTGATTGTCGTAATTTCCATCAATGCTTACGTGTATTAAATTTATCAAAGTCTATAGTTTGAAGTGCTATTCATTATATACTAATGACACCTTTAAGTTAAAGATATGGAAATGAGGCTACAAAAGTTGAAATGAGGCTTACTTACTTATCAAAGTTATTGAAGTTATGGAATCGAACTGAGGAGAATTAGGAAAGTCACTCCTTACACAGAAATGGGTTAATTTAACAAATACAGTTGGGAAAATGTCTACGATTTTTATTTGTTGAACTAAAACTTCACAGTGAATCCTTTACAAAACCAGAATTTTTGCATCTACGTTTATTAGAGATACAGGTCTGTAGTTTTCATTCCTTGATATGTCTTTGTCTGGTTTTGTTATCATGATGATACTAGCTTCATAGAATGAGTTTGGAAGGGTTTCCTCTTTTTCTAAAAAAAACTGTCAAAACACATTTGCAGTCATCAAATGCTGTATCCAACCCAAAAGTCTCATTATCCTCATATGCTAACTTGATCACCAGGTCTCATTTCTGCTAGTGCAGTTTAGGGGTCTCTTGGTTCCTACATCACATGCTGGAGTTTGAGAATTAATCTCATTTTTCTCCTTTGGAGTTCTGAGCTAATTGAGAAATAGACACAAATGTTGGGGCTAATTTTAGCTTTCATTTATTATAGCGGTCAAATTTACTATAATATGCCTCAGACTTAAATTCCATCCTTATAATGTAAACTTATCCGACCAGTTCCTGGAGATCAGTTCATTTGTCTGATCCCCTGGGGATAGTTGTAGCAAATTCATATAATGAAGACTGTTCAGAGTAAGAGTGACAGAATCTGTCAGTTCAGACATTTGAAAACACTACTGAGATAAACTTCCTGAGAAAATGTTTAGAATCATAAAAGGAGTTTATTGTCATAAATATCAAGCTAATGATGAATTACAAATATTCAGAAACCACTTTGTCTTAGTCAGCTTCTAATTGCTGTGAACAAAATACCTGACTAGAACAACTTAGAGGAGAAAAAATTTATTTTGGTTTCAAGGTTTCAGAGGTTCAGTCCATGTTCAGCTGACTCAATTCCTCTGGGCCTAGAGGTGAGCAGGAATATCATGGCAGAAGCCCATGGAGGAGGAAAACTGTTCAACTCATGGCAGCCAGGAAACAGAAAGTGAGCAAGAGTGGGGAAAGGGCCAAGGACATATATAGTCCAAGGACATGGACCCAGTGATGATTTCCTCCAGTCATGCCCAATCTGACTATATACACAGTTACCACCAGTGGTCCATTCAAATTAGTAATCCATCAAGGGTATTAATTCACTGATGGGGTTACCACTGTCAAAACCTAATCATTACACCTTTGAACATTCCAGCATTGCCTAGCACATGAGCTTTTCAGGGGACATTAGAGTTTCATACCTTGATAGAGAATATACTATAGTGAAAAGCTATAGATTGATTGTTGTTTACATAGAGGAAAAGTCAGACACTGAGTAACTACCACTTAATAGAATTTACATGTTTCTTTGTTTTCTTCAGTAGTCAATTAATTTTAGAGGGATATTTTTATATCACCCACTATCTTTTTTTTTTTTTTCAGTTCAATTTCTTGTATTTGTGTGCAACAGGAAAGCCTTAGTCGTTTCTGATGAGAAAGTTGACAGCACATTTTTTACCAAGTGTTTAATAATTAATATATCAACCCTTGTATACACACTATACCAAATCTNGTTTTGATTTGCATTTCTCTGACTGCTAGAGATGGTGAGCATTTTTTCATGTACTTGTTGATTGATTGTATGTCCTCCTCTGAGAAGTGTCTGTTCAGGTCTTTGGCCCATCACCCACTATCTTTTGTAAATAAATTGGTATACTAGCATCAGACACAAATTAGTACTATTTTTTCTATACACAATGCTCATATCAACATTAATCTCAACACAATTTTTGTTGCAGTTGATATCTAGCTCACCACCTAGTCTTTAATTGACTATGTCTCCTTTCCACACAGTTAGCTCTTTTCCCAGCCATATGCATCAAGAACTACCTATCAGTGTGTTGTTTAACTGTAAACTATAATGCTATGAAGACATGCATAGCAGTTCCTATTTCATTGTGAAACCTATTAATGAAAATGTATTTTTCAAATGCTTTTTCTGCATCTACTGAGATGGTCATATGATTCTTGTCTTTAAGCCTATTGATGTGATAAATTATGTTTATTAATTTCCATATGTTTAACTAGGCTTGCATTCCTGGGGTGAACCCCACTTGATCTTGGTACACTATCTTTTTAATATGTTTTTGTATGTGATTTGCCAGAATTTTATTGAGAATTTTCGCATCTACATTTATTAGAGATACAGGTCTGTAGATTTCATTCCTTGATATGTCTTTGTCTGGTTTTGTTATCATGATGATACTAGCTTCTTAGAATGAGTTTGGAAAGGTTTCCTCTTTTTCTAAAAAAATTAAGAAAATACAGCATCCATTTGTGCTCAAAACACTAGAAAAACTAGGGATAGTGGGAACATACCTCAACAGTATAAAAGCTATATATGTAAACCCAAGTCCAACAATCATCTTAAATAGAGAAAATTTGAACACTTTTCCTCTAAGAACTTGGATAACACAACATGCCCTTTATCACCACTTTCATTCAATATTGTCCTTGAAATTCTATCCAGAGCATATAGACAGAAGAAAGAAATTAATGGAATATGAATAGGAAAAGAAGAACTCAAACTATTCCTATTTGCCAACAACATGATTCCATATTTAGAAGATCAAAAAATTCTACCAGAAAACTTCTAGAACTCATAAATGAATACATTCACGTAGCAGGTAATAAAATTAATACCCAAAGTCAAATTTGTTCCTATACATCAGAAATGAATCAATCAAAAGGGAAATTTGGAAAACTATCCCATTTACAATAGCATCAAAAAAGTATTTTGCCATCAATCTAACAAGAGGTGAAATACCGCTAAAATTGATAACTACAGAAATCTAAAGAAAGAAATTGAAGAAGACCTTAGAAGATGTATAGACCTTACATGCTCTTGGACAGGCAGAATTAACATTGTCAAAATGGCAATACTACCTAAAGCATTATATAGATTTAATGCAATTACTATTAAAATTACAATGACATTCTTCATAGAAGTAGAAAAAGTAATCATGAAATTCGTTTGGAAAAATAAGAGATCCAGAATAGCCAAAGCAATCTTTAGCAAGAAGAGTGAAGCAGGAGACATCACAATACCAGACACTGAATTATACTACAGAGCCATAGTAACAACAACAACAACAAAAAAAAAACCATAGTATTGGCACAAAAACAAACATGAAGACCAATGGTGCAGAATAGAAGACACAGAGACAAACCCACATAAATATAGTTATCTCATACTAGACCAAGTCCCCATAAATATACATTGGAGAAAAGACAGCCTGTTTGACAAATAAAATTAAACCCCTATATCTTACTCTGAACAGAACTCAACTCACAGTGGATTAGGGACCTAGGCTTTACACCAGACACCCAATGCTTCTAGAAGAAAAAGTAGACCCAGATCTCTACCATGTCAGCTTAGGAACTGAATTCCTCAATAAGACTCCTAAAGTACAAGAAGTAAAATCAAGAACCAATAAAAGGGATAGTATGAAACTAAAAAGCTGCTTCACAGAAAGAGAAACAAGAACGTGAAGAAAACCTACAGAATGGGAGAGAATCTTTACCACATGTATCTCAGAGCATTAATCTCCAGGATATGTAAAGAACTCTAAAAAACTTAACACCTAAAAAAAATAACCGAATCAAGAAATGGGGTAAGGATCTAAACAGATACTTCACCAAGAAGAAGTACAATCAATCAACAAATATCTGAAAAAATGTTCAATATCTCTAGCAATTAGAGAAATGCAAATCAAAACTACACTGAGATTCCATCTTACTCTAGTGAGAATGGAAATTTTCAAGAATACAAGTAACAATGAATGTTGGCATGGTTGTTGGGTAAAAGGTATATTCATACATAGTTGTTGGGGCTTCAGATTGGTGCAATCACTCTGGAAAGCAGTATGGAGAGTCCTCAGAAAACTTGGAATGGAGCCACCATTTGACCCAGTTATTGCATTCTTTGGTTTATACCCAAAGGACTTAAAATAAGTATACTACAGTGACTAAGCCACATCAGTCTTTACAGCAGTTCAATTCACAATAGCTATGAAACCAATTTAGATGCCTTTCAACAGATGAATGAATTAAGAAAATGTGGTATATATATACATAATGGAATATTACTCAGCCGTACTGAAGAAGGAAATTATGGCATTTCCCAGTAAATGGGTGGAACTGGAAAATATCATCCTAAGTGAAATAAAACAATCCCAAAGAATCAAAGGTCAAATGTTTTCTCTGATATGCGGATACTAATTCACAGTGAGCACTGGGTTCTATTGAAGAATAGAGGTACTTTGGATTACACAAAGGAGAGTGAAGGGAGGGGAGGGGATATAGGGGTGGGAAGATCAGTGAAATGAATCAGACATTATTACTTTATGTGCATATATGATTACATGACCCATGTAATTCTACATCTATACAACCAGAAGAATGAGAAGTTACACTCCATTTTTGTATGATATGTTAAAATGTATTCTATAGTCATGTATAACTAATTAGAACAACAACAACAAAAAAGAATTGTTTGAAATTTGGGATACATTCTCTCACACAGAGGGTATCATCCTTGATGGATGAAGTTCCCTTGATGAATCTGAAAGTTTGCAGTTCAAATGAAGCTGATCCATTAAGAAAAAAGTCAAACTAGCTTGGTTTCTGAACATAGGTGAATTGGAGCAAGGATGGCCAATCATGTTATAGTTATTAATCAATAATTTTTTTTCTTGATAGGCACTGGAATTCTTTGAAGTGAACATTTTCCTAATAGTGTTTTGTTTTCTTCTGGAATGAGAGTAGATATCTCGACAGGAGGAATTAAAACCAACATCCTGGCCAAGCTCATATTTCATTAAATCATCAGGTATATCCAAGAAGAAAGTGTTTATTCTTTGTTGTTTCCCATGATATTGGCCTCTTCAACCCACGCTGCCTAATAAACACTGTACTTCACTTCTAACTGCCTTCTTTGGTTCCTTTAATAGTCAAGACCATGGACTCCAAACATATTAGAATAGATGGAATTAGCAGTGTGTTCTCAGTGTGTTGGCTGTAGACTGAACTTCTTCCAACAGTCTTCTATAAGTATTATTTCATGGAAGTAGAGTCTGTTGCCAAATTGCTCAGACCTCCAGGCCACTTTTCTTGATATCATTGGAATGCATTTGAGACTGTCATTATGGTTTATAGATATGGCATTACTGAATTTCTCAAAGCAACATTCCAGAATCTGTGTCAATTAGCACTGTCTTGGGAATGTAAGATGTCTGGTGAATTGCAGGTCTATGACAGGACATTGTGCCAAGCACATATGGGAGAGAAGATGATCTGTTTATCTCAGTAGGAAAATGACCATGCAAAGCATTTACTCAAGCTGTTTGGTTTTCCTTAGAAAACATTTCTGTCCTTAAAAGTAACATATCAATATTTTCTTAGAGAGAGAGAGAGAATTTTTTAATATTTATTTTTTAGTTTTTGGTGGACACAACATCTTTATTTTATTTTTATGTGGTGCTGAGGATTGAACCCAGCGCTCTGCACATGCCAGGCGAGCATACTACCGTTTAAGCCACATCCCCAGTCCACATATCAATATTTTTGTAAGAACTCTCTCTGAACAGTAAATGATGATGATGTTAAAAAAAAATATTGTACCTTTGCTCATTTAATTTAAATGGAACCCGAGAGAGAGAGAATTCAAAGAGTACAATTATACCCATATCTACTCTTTTACTTAGTGTGTTTATGACCCACATTCAGCATGAGATAGGGGATGAATCTGCTCTTCATTCTTTAGCTGTACATCTTATATGTATCTAGTCTTATAATACCAAGTATGATTCTGGAGCTTAAATGTGCATATATTTGATACAAGATGGTGTCTAATACAATCCGACTAAGTTATATAGTGTCACCCAAAAAAGCACTGATATATTCCAATGTTGAAAAAAATTATTTTTTTATATTAAATAAGAGTTTTTCTGCAATGAGGAGGCCATAGGTATCTTAACAGCACCATCCTGAGCAATGTTCATTCTTATAAGAAATGCTCTTCCTTTGCCTTCCATGCTCTCTAATTTAACCTAAAACCAAGGAAAGATACAATGTTTTTGTAATATATACCATTCACAAGTGTCATTAAAAGGGATTTGAGGAGTTAATACTGTTTCCTCTTTGGGCATTTGTCTTAAACTTTATAGCTGATTTGTCATGTTGGTTGTCATAGTTGAAGGATGATTTATTTTCTTTAAGGAATGAAATTTGTTTTTTTCTTTTTGGTACAAGAAACTGAACTCAGGGACACTTTACCACTGACCTATATTCACATTCCTTTTTTATTTTAAAAAAATTTAAAATGTTGAGATAGGAAATAAAAGAAATTATTGTTATTTTCTCTCAATTATAATGTTTTCTTTTTGACCAATATACATTTTGTGTGAGAATCAAAATATACCTCAGTTTAATTTTCACACAGCTGATATGGTGCTTTATAATAAAAGAACAAAAATGCAGATGAACATTATGTATTTCCCTCTTGATTTACTTTTAATATGATGTAGAATATTGAAGTTTGATTATAATTTGTTACACAGTAATAATTTGGTTCAACTTACATACTTTTGCTAAAAACAAAAATAGCCTCTGTGTAGATAACTCCTTCATTTAACATCAAAATATATTTTTATCTCTAAAAAAACTGTGACAGGCTGGCCTTTACTTGCCATTCTCTTCCTCAACCTCCTGAATTGCTAGGATTATAGGCATATGCCTCTTGCCCAGCCTAAGCAGTGTAATTAAAATATTTCTATTTTGTTTTATTGTCCAACTTTAGCAATAATTTTATACTGAAAAGTATTATTTCATGGTTGTTCCTTAAATAGTTTCATCAGAGGGATTGTGGCACTTTTTCTTTTGTTACTGTGAGAGTTTTCATGGCCTCCTGCCAGTCTTTGACAAAGTTTTGTGATAAACACAGCCCCAGGGACTGTGGGTGATAGGATCGCTAATCTAATAAAAAATGGCTCAAATATTCTTCACTACTTGGTGTGCAAACTAATTTTTCAGACATTTGTGTCACAAAAAATATTTGTTGGAGTTTTCCTTATGCTATGTGTTGGTTTGTTAATTATAAATATACAGAAGTAGAGTATTTTAAGATATTACTTTATTAATTAATATATCATTCTTGGTTTATTATTTTAAAATAATAGATCATTTGTGATTGAATACAAAAAGAATAAATGTCCACAAATTGCGATTAAAAATGAAAACACTCTGCACACAATTTTTTATGGTCCATTAAATTTCCCTATGACAAAACAAAATCTATAACATTTGAACAGTCTTTTAAGTATGTACCTACATAAACAAGGTAAGAGGCTATTTCTGAGCTTGTATTAAGTAACACTTTTGGATTATTTTCATTATTTTTATTTTGCTTATTTATGACTTTTTAAGATGGCATATAACTGTGCTACCTCGGTTGTTCTCAAACTTGTGGGCTCAAGTGATCTTCCTACCTCAGCCTCCTGTGTGGCTGGTACTACAGGCATGTGCTACCTCCCCCAATTTAAGGTTATTTTAATGTGATGCTTCTATTATTACTCCCAAGAAGAAAGGGGGCAAGTGATAACCCAAGGTGTAGAGGACAAGGGAAACCTGAGATTTGTATTGTTGAAGCTCAGTGTTACTCCTGTGCATTGGTAAGTCACACTATGCTCATAGAAACCTAGAACCAGTGCAAATCCTAGCTTTGCCCAGTACAGTATTTCATCTTCATGAAAAGATGATCTGGAATTTAAAATGTCTTTCACCAAGATTGTAACACAAGGATAGAAAAACTAACAAACAGACCCCAAATTTCTCTACTGTATCATTTGCCAAATGATTCTCAAAGTAAGCCCCCTGTCATTGCCTGTTTGCAGGTAAAAATGTTTGTGCTATATAAGAATAGCTACTCCTGCTCTTGTTTTTGGTTTCTGCTTCCATGGAATATTTTTGTCCATTCTTTCATTTTAAGTCACTGTGTGTCATTACCAGTGAAGTATATTTCTTATAGGCAGCATATTGCTGAGTCTTTGTTTTCCCTGTTCAACCTGTATCAATCTTTTAAGTAGAGAATGTTACCCATTTACGTTCCAACTAGTTATCGCTAGGTAAGAACTTACTCCTGTTGTTTTGTTAATTTTGTGGTTGTTTTGTATATTCTTTGGTTCTTTCCTTCCTCTCTTGTTCTTTGTGCTTTGTTGATTTCTGTATTGATAAGGATTGGTCATTTTAATCCTTATCTGAACTACTATTAAGTTTTATACTTTCTTACATTTTCTTGAAAGTAGTTATTATCCTTTTATTTTGATGCATTTGTTGTAAGGCTGGCCTAGTGATGATGATTTGCTTCAATTTTTGCTTGTCTTGGAAAGATTTTATTTCACTTTCCGTACTCTTAGTTGGCAGGCTTTTCTTTTATTTGGTTTTTACTTTTAGGGTTTCAAAGATATTGTCCCAATCTCTCCTGTCTTAAAAGATATCTACTGAGAAATTTGCTGCTAGTAAAATAGAGACTTTTGTGTATGTGCTTTGATGCTTTTCTATTGTCATTTTTAGAATTCTATGCCTTGGACTTAAAATATTTGACTACACTTGTCTCAGAGAGTAATTGATTTGGCTGAATTTTAATTGGGTCCTTTAAGCGTCATATGTGAGGTTATCCACATCTCTCCCAAGATTTGGGAAGTTTTCAGCTAGCATTTCAATAAAAAATTTTAGTATACCTCTCCTGTCTTTTTCTGCTGGATTCTCTATAATATGAATGTTTTAATCCTTAATGGAATCCCACCAGTATCTAAGGCTTTCTATATTCCTTTTAATTTTTCCTTCTTCATACTTATGTGGGTGGTAAGTTAAAGAAGAGAGAGAGAGACTGAGTTATTTCAAAAGTCCTGTTTTCAAGTTCAGAAATTTGTCTTCTGCTTGACCTATTCTGTGGTTATTGAGAATCTCACTTGCATTTTTTTTAGTTCATTCATTGAGGTTTCAGCTCCAAGAGTTCTTTCTAATTTTTATTTTTTTAATCTTTGTTTATTTGTTTTTATGTGGTGCTGAGGATAGAACCCAGGGACTCATACGTGCTAGGTGAGCACTCTACCGCTGAGCCACAACCCCAGCCCCTCTAATTGTTTCTTAATCATGATTATTACCCTTTGCTGAATTTCTCATTCATATCACATGTTGCTTTCCTGAATTCATTGAAATGTGACCCTATATTCTCTTGTATCTCATTGATTTTGTTTAAAATCATTATTTTGAATTCTTTCTCAGGCAATTTGTTGGTTTCATTTTCTTTTGGCACCACTGGTAGACAGATATTGTGTTCCTTTAGAGATGTCATGTTTCTCTGCTATTTAATGCTTCCTATGTCCTTATGTATGTTGATATCAGTACATCTGATAAATCAAATGTGTTTGCTATTTATGAGATGGCTTTCATAGCAAAAGACTTTATGTGGTAATGTGTCCTAGGATGTTGTTTGGGTAGGCTTATGATGGCTTTGGTTAATGTTAGGAATGTAGTTTCTTCAGTTCTAATCAAGACCAATGATGCCCATGAATGTCTTGGTGAGTAAGGCTAGACAGGATTGAGGGATTGTTCATTTAGCTAGAGTGCAGCTTTCTTAGGTACAGTGGATTCACTACCAGCTCTGATTGTGGTACATGAAGTTGCAATTGTGGGATGTCTCTCAGTTTCTGAGGGCACAGAATGGTGGGGCTACTTTGGCAGGTCCAAGCAAACAAGGTACAGTTGTTTGGCATGTCAAGATAGGCAGAGCACCTATAAAATATGAAGGCTGTATGGGAAGTAGGATTCTTCCATTGGCCTTGGCATGCATGGCATGGTACTCTTGACAGTAGGGACAGGGTATCTGTTAGTGTCTAAGTGCTATAGGGTGGCTGGACTGCACCAGTGGTAAAAAGAATGGTTCTTTTCTGTATCTTGAAGGCTTAAGGTACCTTTGTGGGTCAGTGACAGGTCAGCCATTCAGGAAAGGACTCCTAGGATGTGGGTAGTTGGGATGGATCACTCAAATTATTTACTGGGGCCACAAGAGAATAGACTAATCTACTCTGCAACTTCTATGGCTCAAGGGTGTAGGCTGGACCAGGTTTGCAGGCCTCAGGAGGTTAGGAAGGGCCATGTAACTACTTCCTGGGATTGGGTGGGCTATGGCATTTGAGTATAGGCCACCCTGTAGATTTCTGGAGAAGAAAGAGGATGGACAAAACCATATAGTTAATTCTCAAGTGCCAGGTAATCTGAGTTGCTAGTGCAGGCCATCAGGCTGCTTTGTAGAACATGGGGTGTACAGGCTCTCAAGGTGTTATTGTGCAGCATGTTTTGGGCAAAGAGGTTACATGTGGATCAGGCTTTTTCACCAGGACGATGAAGTGGCAAGGACACACAGCAGCACTCCAAACTGGGCTCAGCTGAGAGCTGTTATACTCAATGATGAAAGAAAGAATGCTTTTCCTGGAGGATCAAGAATAAGACAAGGTTGTCTAACTTTTTACACTTCTTCAGGATAGTACTAGGAAGAAAAGTATCACTTCTGCTGTGCAACTAAACAAAAAATAGTAATGAAACAATCCACACTGGGAAGAAAGAAGATCATCTCTATGTAGATAGCATGATAGAGCATGTCAAAACCCCTAAACCCTCAACAGAAAAGCAGATGTAATAAGTGAATTCATCACGGCTCAAGGGGATTGAGTATAACTTCTGACCAAAAATAGGCTATACAAATACCACTCTGAATATCAATAAGGAGATAAATTATATCAAAGAACCAAATGGAAAGTATAATCACCAAATTTTTCAAAAATCATAGAGGAGATCAGGAGAAGATTTGAATAAGGAGAAAAAAATATTGGCAAAGTTGAAGATAGAGATGACAAAATCTGAAGAAATAGAGAAGCAAAACTAATAAATCTCTTGCAAAATATATAATCCAGTATGGAGTAGTGGGATGAAATTGTGCTTCAATTTATAAATATTGAAAACAGCTCTTTGAACATTATTTGGATGAAATTTTCTTTTCCCTTGCTCTGCACTCCAATAATAGGAATTATGTAATTTTTCACATATTCCACACACCTGTTACCTTCTAATTTTCATGGTCTCTTTTTATATGCTTCACTATGGGCCCTTTTCCACTGACTTGTCTTCCAATTATGTAATTTTGTATATCTGATGCAAATTTTAAGCAGTTCTCACAAGTATCCAGTCTCCCTTTGGCTCCCCTAAGGGCTGAAACTCCTAGGGAGGACTGCAAAGAGGTGTGATTTGTGAGTTTCCTCTTTCCATTTCACAGAGCAGAGTGAAAAGGGAATGGGTTTGGAATTGTGAGATGAATAGTACATACACACAATCACACACACACACTCGATCCATCAATGCAATTGGTGTTTGCTCAAGAACTGCAACTATTTCCATGAAAAATGAAACTCTAGGGCTGGGGTATATTTGGTGGGTGAATGCTTGCCTAGTTGGTGCAAGGCTCTAAATTCAATCCCAAGTACAGTTAAAATAAAGAATTTTTTAAAAAAAAAAAACCACTAAAATTGCTGAAATAATGAGAAGTGGGAATGTGCTAGGAATTACATATATTAAACAATGAATGTTTATGATACTGAAGTTCTCTGGAACTTTATGCAGTAGTTTTTAACATTTGCAATAGCATTTCTACCACCAATATATTAAAAGTTAATGGACTGGAAAT
Source organism: Marmota marmota marmota (assembly GCF_001458135.2). NCBI lineage: Eukaryota > Metazoa > Chordata > Mammalia > Rodentia > Sciuridae > Marmota > Marmota marmota. The sequence continues at coordinate 6,590,718 of NW_026000211.1, read as the reverse complement.
TTCATCAAGGATTGGGATTATTTTCTGAAAAATGCAAAATATTGGTCTTCTGTCTCAGGTAAAGTTTAAACATTGAGTTCTTCTGCCTTAGGTTAAGGTGAGGTTTGAGCACCCTGCTGTTGCTTCACAGGTGAAATTTTTTTACCCATCTGTTTCTTCTCAGGTGAAGTTTTCACATGTTTCTTTTTTTTCCTGGGTGGTGCTTGATGCATCTTTGTAAGCAAAAGTAACAAACTCATAAACAAAACCAAAAATGGAAATTAAAAAAAAGGTCCCTTCCTCTTTTCCATCCATTCTTTCATTCTTTTCCCAGGGGGTGGGCCACGGTCAACACTCCCTCCATAGCCTTTTTCTGTGCAGTTTGGGGGCTCCCAGTTAGGGTCACAATGGCAGTGATGTTTGTTGTTGCAGATCCCTTTCATAGCACAGGTCTCTGGTGAACAATCACTTGCCCACAATGACATAGAGACACACTTCCGGTGTATGCACACTTGTCCATTACCACACTCTGTGCCATCTTTCACATCACCAATATCTGGTATGGTCATCCCAAAATGATAGTCGGTACCCCAGCAGGTCACACCATTGATGTCAATCCAATGCACAGTAGTGTGACTTCTTAAAAAGGGAATTTCTTTCACATTCTCACACTGAACTCTTCCACAGAGGAAATCTGACTTATTACACCTCACATAGTTCTCACCAATGAGACCACAGTTACCAAAGCGGTCACCTCGGCTGTTCATTTCTGTGTAGCAACTCTCCTGTGCACTCCTGGATTCTTTGCCAAAGATCTGTCTGCACTGTTCGTCACGTGCATTGCATCTCTTCTCATGGCAGTAGCCACTGTCCATGCAACAGACCCCATCCTGCACATACACATCTTCTGGACACTCAGGTGAGGTACCATTGCACCACTCTGGAAGATCACATTCACTGACAGTTTCTCTACACACTTTACCTGGTGGCAAGAGAAGGCAGTCTTCGCAACAAAGCCCAGAAGCACATTCAGTCCCAAATTTCAGAGTGCAGTTTTCCGAACAACATGGATGGTTTGAACACAAAGTTGGGGATCCACAGTCACACTCCTCTCCTTCTTCAACCACATCATTCCCACAGCCAGTCCACTTCAAGATGTCTTCTTGTTTTGGTGCACTGCAAACAGTTCATATATTGAAAGGTTTCCCACATTTCAGCATAACTGCAGTTGCTGAATTTAATGCCATTTGATTTTTCTGGATACATGATGCAAATAGTATCCCCGCATATACATTCAGGTTCATCATGCAACATACCCAGATTATGACCCATTTCATGTGTTATGGTAAGTGCAAATTCATGTAAATTATCTCCCAGGGCACGATTCACTCCACATTGCAAACCAACATCACATACACTTCCCACATAGGCTAAGCCAAGATGTATTTCAAAATCTTGTTTTGCCAAAAAATGTGCAAGGTCATTTTTTAGGTGATGATCAAGACTATCTTTCTTCCAGCTGCAAAAGTGCTGCAGGACAGTGTATATGTTGTTAGTCACTTCAAAAAGGTTCTTTTCATTCCAGACTTCAATTCCATGTAAACTCAATTCAACATCCACTTTACATAAAAGGGAATGTACAGTATTGCTAATGACAAATAATTCCTCTATCACAAGTGAGACATTACTTTTCTTATAAAGGTATTGCTCATAATCTACAACAAAAACTGCTTCAAGATACCATGTGTGGGTCCACCAGCCTTCATAACCACTTTGCCTCAGAATGGAATTATTACACCTTTGGAGCTTTAGTTGTCGTGCTAGTTCTTCTTCTGTTAGTCCACATCTCATGGATGGGAATTGTGTCTTCTCTCTGTCCTTCTTATAAAGCAGATGTTCAAATGTGGTAGAAAGTCTTTTGGGTTTGATTTCATAAACAGTGTCATGGACCTCTAGTATTCCTTGAAAGCCCCCCAAACAGGTGCTAAGAGCAACCAGGGTTTCTGGGTCCCCTTCCACATAGCCATCATAGTAGCAGTCACTCTGGACAAAAGGGTGGTCCTCAAGCAGAGCACTCTGCTTTGTGTAGGTGAACACAGAGAAGGGTTTGGACACCAGAAGTTTCTTGGCTTTCATGTGGACAATGTGTTTCTTGCCTCCAAAGTGAAGACTGTAGGAGATCCAGTTAGGGGGCCTCATGGCCCTATTGGTGCCATTTATTCTCAAGGGTATCACTACTTCTGGGGGGCTATGGTGTTGAGAGTGGCCAATCTGGGCCCATCCAGAAAGGAAGAGCAAGATGCTCAGGCAGAGGTGTAGGACAGTGATCCTCATATGCACCAGGGCCTCACCAACAGCCATCATGGTTTTTGACTAGAGGCAAAAGGGCAGAGAAGGAGATTCTATTGTCCTGTCTCCTTCCTTTGACTTGGTTGCAAGCAGCACTGACCTTTAGTGGGATGTCTCCTTCAGAGTCAATCCATTAGAACAACACAACTAAAAGAAAAAATGAAAAGAAGGGCAAAGATGGAGTGGCTAAATTATCAACAGGCCAAGATGGAGGAGAACAGCAGGGTATGGGCTCATATGCATTAGAGTTTAGTTTAGGGCATGACTAGATATTGCGTACTGGATTTGCTTTTTAACTTGGTTAAGGCAGAATCAGATGGTGGGGGTTGAAAAGAATGACAACCGGCTACAGGTTGGTAGTTGGCAGACCCCGATGTAGAACATGTGGGTTCATGAACTGTTCTCTAAATACATGAATACATAGAATATTTTCACAATAAATATTTAAAACAAGAGTCTGAATGAAAAAGTGAATATATACCTTGTTCTGGTGAGGGAGTATTGATTTATACATATTGATTTTGAATAAGAACAATAGATTTTTCTTCCTATTTTGAATGACTATTTACACACGTTACTCAGGAGAAATATGTAAAACAATTCTCACATATGTTAGTTTTCTCCATGGTCCTTAATACAGACTTCCATGCGAATAATTGTGATTTGTCGGGTTTTCCTCCAGTCCTGTCAGATTTCAATGTCAAATCATCAGTTGTCCTTCAAAAGTATTATAATCTGATTTTAATGGATACTTTCAGGCATTAAAACAAGAAATTGTGGAATTGTAAGGGGGAATAACTTGGGTTGATAGATTTCACTCAAAGGTGTTTATATGTGATTATACTCATACAAAAAATAATATTTTTCAAAGTCTCTGGCCCTATTAAAAGAAAAGGATATCAAACTAGCTAGAAGAGTAACAATTGGAAAAGGGAAGTTACTAAAAGTAAAATAAAGTACCTTCAGAAATGCAAAGAAAATCAATGAACCCTGAGAGGATGGAGGAAAGCTCCTGGGTAGGTGATGTTGTACCAGAACAAAGGCATTAAAATTCCTGGCATTTCAGGATGTGGAGGAAACCAGCTCCAAGATCAACCTTCCAATGAATTTGTCTCAGAAATGACAACACATACAAAAATACAGTTTAAACAATAATTTGATAGTACAAATATCCTATGATGAATGAGTGCAAATGAGAAATCTGATAAAAGCACAGTTCCTGGCTGATAATACTGATTTGTTGCTTTGTTATCAAGCAAAGTAGGAATGATGCTGCAGAATATGCACATACTACACAGCACACCTGGGAAACATCAAAGGATGATACAGGTTAATGAGGTGGAACATAAATTTATAGTGTTTCTAGCAAAGATATACTTAAGAATCTGTTAGATTGAAAATTCAATAATTTCCATATAAAATGCCTGTTTTTCTTGACCTAGTGAGAATATGCATAGTTTTCTTGACATCATTACAAAAATAATATCCACCACACTAGTTGGGGGAGAAAGAACAACAGCAGCAGCAGCAGAGGAATGTGGAATCTACAACGAAGGATCTAAAACACACTGATCAAACACCACTTCCCACAGTAGGAAATTCAAACACAAAAGTGTCTGGATTCAGCACCTGTTGCCTCCTGGATCCAGGACACATTTTTTAAAAAATTTTTATTTATTTATTTATTTATTTGGTACCAGGGATTGAACTCATGGATACTGGACCACTGAGCCACATCCCTAGTCCTATTTTGTATTTTATTTGAAACAAGGTCTCACTGAGTTGTTTAGTGCCTTGCAATTGCTGAGGCTGGCTTTGAACTCATGATTCTCCTGTCTCAGCCTCTCAAGCCACTGGGATTACAGATGTGCACTACTGCGCCCAGCCTCTCTTCAATTTTTATTTGATCTTGATTCTAAGTTCTTTAAAGTTTTCTCTCCCTCTAAAATCATTTTCCTGTCACTTTGGAATTGTCCACTCACGAAACATAGAAGCAGTCTCTCCTCTGTTAACACTTCTTAATGGAGAACTCCTTTTTCATAGTTAACTTAATTTTATAAATCAACATTGGGAAGCCCACCAGGGGAGATGTCTTCTTTTCTCAAAAACCCCTGGTCTGACAGGTCAGATATTGAGTCATACCTTGCTTTGGTTGCCAAAGCCACTTCAAACCACAAAAGTAGCAGCCATCTCCTTCCACCATTACCTACCATTCTTCCTAATTCTTTCCTCGACCTCTTGATCAATCCCACAAAAGCCAGGAAGTGTTGGGTGCCTACTGTTGCTTTCTTCTCCACCAATAACCTTATCCATGCTCTGTGTTAAGCAAGCCTGTGGGCAACCAAGTAACAAACAAGTGTTTGTTACTGTTAAAACTTGTGCTCAACAGTTTTGAGCCATTGACTGAAAGCTGTGTCTTATATCAAGTCATCATGCTTAGCCATCTTAATTCTCACATATTAGTTAGCCATAACTTTATTCTTAAATAAAAGATATTTCCATGCTTTTAATAATCTGTGCCTTTTCGTTTACATGGTTTCCCGACTTTGTTTTTTCCCCTCAATTTCCTCATCAATGTGTAGGACTCTCAACTGAAAAATCAATATTGTCTTTGTTTTTACAATTTGTTATTATTATCAAATTTCCATCATGGTAATTTAAGTTGTAAGACCAAGAGTTCTTCATTTAATGCCTATTTAACACAGGATCAGGTAATTTTCTTTTCCTTCCTTTGTCACTGCAGATAGGAAACAAGAGACCTTTTTGAGGCTTAACACTATCCTCATCTTTAGAGTGAAGAGCACTTGATTTCTGGGGGAAGTACACAAGTATTATAAAAGGTAGACTAAATTCATGATTGCCAGAAGCCCACAGAAGTAAGCAATGTTAGTAAAGGACACCTTTGAGGACAATTTCCCCAAATCATGAGTAAAATTCTGAACGGCTTCTTTGCTGTCTGTAGTTCATCGTTATATGATTTAGTAATTATGCAGGTGTGTAGGTTTTTGCTGTGATGGAAAATAATCATTGATTACTGTGTGTGCATTTTTGAGAGTGAACCAAAATAAATCTGCCAAAATGTATTCTTAAGACCTCACCTTTCAAGCAGGTAATGGGAAAACAAACTCCAAAGAAATTTTGAGCCATCACATTTTGAGCCAAAATTTGACTATATTTTCACTCATTATATTTTTTTAATCACAGTGATTCCAGATGCTAAGGTCCTGATGGAATATTATATGCTCATTCACAAAGTAGAATAATGTTCTACTAGTACAGAGGACTCAAAGTTGACTGTCATATGCAAAAGATTCATCAAAACCATGTATCTCTGAATTACTACCTATACCTCACTCTTATTTATAGTCTAATTTATTTTCTTGAAACTTGAGTAACAATACATTAAAAATGATTTACAGTGTCCCCACCAAGTAAAGTAGAATAAGAAATGGTAAACTGCATAATCCTCTTTAAGATCTGAATAACTGGCAAGAAATCATGATTTACCTTGGGAGAGAGAGTTTGTGTTCATTCATGTCCTAATTATTTGAGTTTCTCTTCTTTAGAGCTAAACTCTTGAATGACTTACCAACAGATGAAGTGATGATTCCCATGATCATTTCCAGATATAGCCCTCTTCATGTCTAATTTCTGACACCCACCAACAAAGATTTTCTCGAGAACACTCATGACAAAAAGAAATATGAATCCCCTCCCCTTCAATTGTCTCTCATTTGATTGAGTTCTAGATTGAGCTTCCTAGCAACAAGAGTCTCTCAGAATTCAGAAGAACATAGCAACAACCCCAGATTCCTCTTCACTCTGGCTCCTTTATCTCTATTAAAGCTGGTTGCTACTTACTACTCAATATAAAAAGCCCTGACTTCCTTACCCTCATTGATTGTATTCTAATAACCGTTCAATATGAATAAGACTCTTTTCCTTACTCCCATGTTCTTCATATACTCAATGCAGTTTGCTCATACTATGACCCTGGTCTCAGTTTATTTCAACATTGAACCATACTGTGGACCACTTGAAGGACTTTAAGTTCCAGAAAAAAAAGAACCCATTTAAAACATTCTCAGAGACACCCAGACATCAGCATTCGTCTGCATATTTCTTCCTAAGAATGACTTAGAGACATTGTATTTCTGTAGCTGGATTCTCTTGCCTTTCCCCCCTCACTTTTATCACGAGTTCTTAAGGGACCAAACTTGATTTGATAGTTCTAATTTCTGTATTATTTTTCTAGGGTTGTAATAGCAAAGGTATACAATATAGCTTAACAACAAAAAAGAAATCCACTGTATGACAGTTTTAGAAGCCAGAAGTCCAACATCATGGTATCCTCAGGCCCCTACTGCCTCTAAAGTTAAGGAATGATTTAGTTTAGCCTTCTCTCCCAGCTTCTGGTCTGTAGCCACATCATTCTAATCTCCATTTATGGGTTTCCCTGTGTCCAAAATTTCCCCCTTTCCTAGGGACACTGAATTATATCAGATGACATGGATGCTAAGTCAAAAACTGACACAAGGGACAAAGGAGGTCATCATGTAATGATAAAAGATCAATGCATTGGAAAGATATATACAATTATAAATATCTCTGTGTACAACATCAGTGCACCTAAATATCTGAAACTTAGAAAGATCTAAAGATTAAATAGAAATATAATAGTAAGAGACTTCTTACTATTACTATATTACTATTAGGATAGTTTGAGTTCTTTTATTCCTATTCGTATCCCTTTAATATTTTTTCTTTTGTCTCACTGCTGTGGCTAGAGTTTTGAGGATTATGTGGAATAGAAGTGGTAAGAGGGCATCCCTATCTTGTTCCAGTTCTTGGATGGAATGCTTTCAATTTTTCGCCATTTAGAATAATGTTGGCCTTGGGTTTATCATGTGTAGCTTTTATAATGTTAAGGCATGTTCCTACTATCCATAGTTTTTCTATATTTTGAGCATGAGTGAGTGCTGATTTTTTCAATTGCTTTTTCTGCTTCTATTGAGGTAATCATATGATTATTGCCTGTATGCCTGTTGATGCGATAAATTACATTTATTGATTTCCATATGTTGAACCAACCTTCAATCCCTGTGACAAACCCCACTTGATTGTGGTGCATTATCTTTTAAATATGTTTTGTATGTGATTTGCCAACATTTTATTAAGAATTTTTGCATCTATATTCCAATATCAGGGATATTGGACCAATATCAGGGATATTGGTCTGAAGTTTTTCTTTTAATTTTTTTGTAGACGTAGTTGGACAGCATGCCTTTATTTTATTTGTTTCATTTTTATTAGATGCTAAGAATTTAACCCAGTCCCTCACACACATAAGGCAAGTGTTCTGCCACTGAGCTAAAGCCCCAACCCCCTGAAATTTTGTCTGGCTTTGGTATCAGAGAGATACTAACTTCATAGAATGAGTTTGGAAAGCTTCCCTTCTTTTCTATTTCATGGAATAATTTGAGGAGTGTTGGTGTTAGTTCTTTGAAGGTCTGGTAGAACTCAGCTAAGAATCTGTCTGGTCCTGGGGCTTTTCTTTTTGGTAGTTTTTGATGGCTTTTCCAGTTCATTGTTTGAAATTGATATGTTTAAATTTTCTAAGACCTCCTGATTCAATTTGTGTGGGTCATATGTCTCTAGAAATTAGTTGATGTCTTCGACATTTTCTATTTTATTAGTGTATAAATTTTCAAAATAGTTTGATTATACTGTTTCAGTACGTCTATTGTGATATTTAATTTTTCATCATGAATTTTAATAATTTGAGTATTCTCTCTTTCTCTTCATTAGCCTAGCTAAAGGTTTGTCAATTTTATTTAGTTTTTCAAAGAACCAACTTTTTGTTTTGTCAATTTTTTGGATTTTTGTTTCATTTTGTTTCAATATCATTGATTTGGCTCTGATTTTAATTATTTCCTCTATTTTGCTTCTTTGGTGTTGATTTGCTCTTCTTTTTCTAGGACTTCAATATGTAATATTAGGTTATGTATTTGTTCACTTTCTATTTTAAGGAATGAGCTTAACACAATGAACTTTCCTCTTAGAACTGCCTTCATAGTGTCCCAGAGATTTTGATATATTGTATACATATTCTCATTTATATGTATATATTTTCTTATTTACTCCCTCATTTATTCTGCTATCCATTGGTCATTCAATAGCATATTATTGGTCTCCAGATATTAGAGTAGCTTTTATTCTTTATTTTATCATTGATTTCTAATTTCATTCCATTGTGATCTGATAGAAAGCAAGGGATTATCTCTTATCTCTATTTTTTATGTTTACTCAGGGTTGGTTTTTGCCTTAAGATATGGTCAGTTTTGGAGAATGATCCATGTGCTGCTGAGAAAAAATTGTATTCAGTCATTTATGTATGAAATATTCTATATATGTCTATTAGGTCTAAATTATTAATTGTATTTCTTAGTTGTAAAGGTTTTTTCTTTCTTTCTTTTTTTTTTTTTTTTGGAGGACCTATCCAAGTGGTGAGAGAGGTATGTTAAAGTCATCCAATATTATTGTGTTGTTGTCTATTTGTTTCTTTGAAATTGAGAACATTTTTATGTACATAGATACTCTATTGTTTGAGGCATCAATTACAATTGTTATGTCTTATTGATGTATAATTCCTGTAAGCAATAAGAATTGGCTTTCTTTGTCCCTTTCAGATTATCTCTTTATTTGAGAATAGAAATATCTGCTTGTTTACAAGACCCATGTGAATAATATGGTTTTTCTCCCATTCTATTACCTTGAGTTGTGGGTGTCTTTGTCTATGAGGTAAGTCTCTTGGAGACAGCATATTATTGGGTCTTATTTTTACTGCATCTATCAATCTTTGTCTTTTGATTGATGAGTTTAGGCCATTTACATTCAATGTTATTACAAAGAAATTATTTGTATTCCCAGTCTTTTTTATTTATTTTTTGTTTTTAATTTGAATTATTTCTCCTTTGATTGACTATTCTTCTAGTGTATTTCCTTCCTTTTCTGGTTGTCACTTTTATTTTTTCATGAAATAGTTTATTGAGAATGTTTTGTAGTGTAGGTTTTCTAGATGTGAATTCATTCAACTTTTGTTTATCAAGGTTTTTATTTCACGTTCATATCTGAAGCTTAATTTTGCTGGGTATAGTATTTGTAGCTAGTATCCATTTTCTTTCAGTGTTTGGTATATGATATTCCAAGACTTCCTATCTATGAATTGTGTGTTGAGAAATCAGTTGTGGTCTGAACTGGTTTACCTCTAAATGTGACCAGTCATTTTTCACGGACAACTATTAAAATTCTTTTCTTATTCTATATGATAAGCATTTTTTATAATAATGTGATTTAATGTGGTTCTGTTGTAATTTTGTATATTTGGGGCCCTGTAAGCCTCCTTTCTTTTGATTTTTCCAATTCATTCTTTTGGGGGAGAAATTTCCTAATATTATTTCATTGAAAAGTTTATGCATTCCTTTGGTTTGTGTCTCCAAGCTTTCATTTATCCTGATAAATCTTATATTTGGTCTTTTAAGGTATCCCATATTGCTTGGAAGCTCTATTCATGATCTATTAACATACTTTTGCTGTGTTCAACTTTATTTTCAAGATTATCTATTTTTGTCTCATTGCCTGAAACTCTGTCTTCCAACTGCTTTAGTCTGTTGGTTATGCTTTCCATTGAATTTTTTTACTTTGGCTTATTGATTTCTTCATTTCAAGGATTTCTACTTGATTTTTTCAGAACTTTTATCTCTTTATTAAAGTGATCTTTCACTTCCTATTTTTTCTCTCTGATTTCACTCCTTACATTGTCTTTTACTATGCAGATCAGTTTAACTATGTGCATTCTAAGCTCCTCTGACATTTCTTTCACTGTGGTGTCGATGGATTCTGTTATTGAAGTATCTTGTTTTTTGGTGGGTGATTTGTTCTCTTGATTTTTTATGTTGTTTTTGCATCTGCCCAACTAACACTATGGATCTGAGGCCATAAATATACTACCCTGTATGCTTACAGTGATGCTGAAATTTTCCAGTACCTTAGCATTTAAGAAGAGACAAACAATAACAACAACCATTGCAAATAATATACAGCATTAAACCAATGACATCTATAATGTTGTCAAAATAAACAGAAATTAAATTATCAGCTATTGCTTATATAAAAATAGTAAGTTAGCAAAAGGGTTTTCAATTTCAAATGGTTTACAGGGAGAGAATAGGTGATATAGGATGTCATGATTATTATGAGGAGGAGAGAAGATAGAAGTAAAAAAACAAAGGAAGAGTGAAAAGAGAACAATAGAGATTGGCTGTTAGCAGAAGAAAAGAGTGAAAAAGAATCAAAACATCTAAGAGAGAAAAAAATTATATAAAGTAAAAAATTTTAACATTGAAAATAAAATAAAGAATACAAAACAAAACTGGAATATGCTAATCAAAAATCCCAATCCTAAAAAAAACTGATTCATGAAAAATAACTCATTTAAAAATGCTAGAAATTGAGAAAAAACAAACAAATGAACATGAACACCTATAAATGTCCATGAACCATTAAGCTAACAATTACACACAGAAAAGAACAAAAGAAAAAAAATCTCAAAAAGTTAAATTGTTTCCCATTGGAGTTCAAATGTTTCTCTGCTTCCCTTCTCAGCACTGTTAGGCAAGGTCAACTGGAGCATCATGCTCCACCCTCAAGGTGGGGTTGCTAATGTGAGAGAGGTAATATTGGTAAACTCCACTACTGGAGGTGGAGTTTAGGTACAGGCTCTTCACTGAATGCCAATTGGGTCTGCAGATTTTAAATCATCCTACCTGTAGGGCCCACCAATTGCTGGTCCATGCTGGAAGACTGCACCCTGGGGAACTCCCCTGGGTTCTACTCATGTGGAAGAGAAACCAATTCATAGTACGCTGTATCACCTATGGACACCATATTTCTTATTCTCAGGTCAAGTCTCCAAACTCATCTCTTTTGCTCCCGCCCTTTCAAAACCCCAGCCAGATAGGTCTCTCCCACTATGTCCTGTAAGCATCCAGATAAGAGGAGGGGGAGAGCCAGGTGGGTTTCATCAACCAATTGTCCCATGTGTAAACCTCTGTCTCTATGTTTGATTTTCTCCTAGTCATGTAGGCATGACATACAGTGTAGGTTTGTCAAGCCCGTATTTTGGACCAGACTCAGGTTTTCCGGAATTAGCTCCTTCACTTGATGGCTACTGCATTGCAGCTGCAAAATGGTTCCTTCCTATGTCCTTTGCACACAACGGGGAGAGATATGGTTTCTTTGTGGTACAATGATATTGTGCAGCATGCCTTTCAATTTAGTAGGGCATTGGTTTTGATCTCTAAACTCTGTACCTAGATACACCTAAAAATATAGGATATTTAATTCCCTTATCTCTCCATTTTGCTGGAGGAGGGACAGCTCTGGGAGGTGCCACTGGCAGGGGAAGCAAATGATGCACTAGGTATTTCTTCCTTATTTTATTATATCCACCTTCCTGAGTCCCTGATCTGCTTTGAATGTCCAGTATTAAATTCCAGTAAAGGTCCTTTTTTTTTTTTTTTGTCTTTCAATAACCCTGCTGAGAAACTACCCATCTCCTTTCTTAGTCTAACACCACAGAGAATTCAGGAAAGTGACCTTCTCTATTCTACCACCTTGATACTATTGACAGTTTTTAAAGAATTGACTTGTTTGAACCAGATTACCCTGTCCAAACTGTCCTTCAACAAAAGTTCCATCTATGGTGCCACATCAAGAGTGAGCAGCTGTGGACCTGGAGGATGACCCATGACTGTTATCTGGTCTAAAGGATCTCAGCATGGTGCTCATGCAGCCTCCCTTTTTGCTGGCCCTATGTCTGTCATCTTCCTACCATCTGTATCATTTAAGGAGCTTTGGTGCAAAAATACTCCCGGGAGAAAACAAGACAAGAGAGAAAAATCTTGCAATTACATTTAATTTTAAATGCTTAATCATGTCACAACCAAGGTAGGTATGTGATAATTATTTGAAATATGGAAAATATGTATTTTTTAATTAAATGCCTTTACATATGGTTTTCAGAAATATTTGCTAAGGCCCCCTGTTCTAATGTAACATTTGCAATCTCAGCCTCTCTGGAAGGCCAGATAGGAAAACCAAAATTGGCACCTAGTTGAGTATTATGATTAAAATGAGTTTGTGAGAGAAAGGCTATTGAACTGAGAAAGCACTTCAAATACTAAATTTTAAAAAAGAAAGAAAAAAGGAAAACTGACCCAGAAAGGCAATATACAACACAGGCTGAATTTTCAACATTTGAAAGTTTACACATCTAATCATGCAGTCAACGAAAATTATTTATTAACATTATTTTTAAATCCCCAAATTTGACATTCATTTAATATAGGCTTAGGATACTCTTGAAGGTACTGTTTTGATTTTTAAACAAATACAAACCTTAGTATACATTTCTTTTAAAATTTTACATAAGAGAAACTCTGCTTGTTTGTGTGGGAAACTATATAAAGGAATTTATTAGCAATAACACAGTGCATGATCATCAGAATGCATATTCTAATCCTCATGTATGAATTAGGGGAATACAGTCTTTGAGGTATTGTTATGGAGGTAATCTTGACTAAATTGAACATGACAGTGCCTCTTTCTCTAGTTCTATTATGCTGAGACATGGAAGCCCATATAGAAATATAGAGAATACTATTTAAAATATGATTTGATGAGTACTTTCCAGCATTATATAAAGCAAATTGGGGCAATGAAGACTACATTGAGTAACCATCTAACATTTCCTGTGGGTATGGGTGTGTATGTATGTGTACGTGTGCACATGTGCACATGTGGTAGGAGGTTGGCTTCACTTTGTTTAGGTTTCACATCCTTTTATATTTAAGAGAGTTTGGCAGGAACATCTAAGGAGGTAGATACCTATTTTGCTAAAGCATGCTGAGGATACATAAGATCTACTGCTTGTGTCCTATGTGATCCCAAAAGGGTCATTTATGCAGACCAGAGTTTTAAAAGCACTCTTTTTGTTTATGCAGAATACAGTTTAGCCTCACAAGCAGTCTTATTGTAGATTCAAGCCCTTCAGATTAGATGAGCTTCTCTGAAAGCAGATATTTATCCACTTTAATATACAAATGGAAAATGCCCATGTATATATATGTCACTATGGTTTGGACAGAGTTTGTCCCTAAAAGGTTCATGGGCTAGAAAGTTGGTCCCCAATGTTGAGAGGTAATAGAATCTTTAACAGGTGGGGGGAGGATTGTAACAGTGGAAGATTAAGGTCATAGGATTGATGCTGTCTCCAGAGTTCTAACTCTCCTGGGATTAGATTAGTACTTGTAAGACAGGTTGTTATAAAGTGAATTTGGTTTTTTCAGCTCATTCTCTTGCTTCTTGTATCTTGCCTCCCCTCTATGCATACATGCTGCTCCCAGATGTGCCAGCTGATCCACTGTTTAGTGAAATGGCCACGGGGCCCTTGTCAGATGCTGATACCATGCTGTTTGGTCTTTCTGTTTACCAGAATTGTAAGACCCCAAAAAACCTCTTTTCTTTATGAAGTACTTGGTTTCAGGTGCTGTGTTACAGCAACACAAAATTGGCAAATAAGTGTAAATAAGCATTTTAAATGGGTTTTTAACATGAGTATATAATTTTTTGGTTTCTCAAAGAAGGCAGAACAAAATCTTGTTGCATCTTTATTTCTTGACTATGAGCATGTAAGCAATTAGAACACTGCTTGATAATATGGTTATTGAAGTGGATGTGGTGAATGAGCACTATAGCTATGTTTTTTGAAGTTATCAACATGCTTTTTTTCAACATGTTTTCAATTAAAAAAACAATTTTTAAAGGGACCTGCCTTAGTTTGTGATCTCTCAGAGACACTGAAATAGGATTTGAGTGCAAGAAATATTTATGGAACAACTAAAGAAATAGGGAATAAATGGAGGGTTGGGAGCAAAGGTTCTGTTACCAAGAACAGTGCCACATGGACAACTTAACATGGACAGCTTAACACTTCTGGAGGACTTCGAGAAACAGCATGTAAATCACATGATTGCCTCAGAATTGCTCACTTAGAGGAGAGGAAAATATGATATTTGCATGCCATACCTCATCAGCTATGGTTCAGGTCTTCTCCTAAGGAGTGTTGACGCCTCCAGAAAAAGAGTGTATTGTATTACTATAACAAATACCTGACATTACCAACATAGAATGAGAAAAAGTTTATTTGGGCTCACAGTTCTGAAGGTTCCAGACCAGCATCAGTTAGTCCATTGCTTTGAGACAGCACATGGTGGCAGGGAACATATGGTAGCACAAAGCTACTTACATCATGTCCAGGAATAAAAATCAAGGAAGAAGGGTCAAGGTTCCAAACCCACCCTCAACAGAATACCTCCCACCAGGCCTGACCACTTAAAAGTTTCCACCACCTGCCCACAGCACCATGGGCTGGGAACCAAGCTTTCAGTACATGGGCCTTTGGGGAGCAGTCCAGATGTAGGGTGTAACGTGGGTGGGCATGCTTCAGTGGCCAAAGAACACCTCCATGAAAAGCTTTCATGACATCCTTGCCCTTATCATGTAAATCTTTTATCCTCATTTGTATCAGGCTTCATTTTTGTTGTTGTTCCACTAGAAGAAGAAGCAGAAGGACAATGGAGAATAGGTAACTTTAGATTTAGTTGGACCCTTATTATATTTTTTTGTAAATGGTTACCTCTTCTTCATAGGATCCAGGACCTCTTGGTGCAGCATGGCCAAAATTTATGGAGATGAAAGGCACAAATTTCCCAAGTGCCTCCCTGACCCATACATTTTGAACATGGACACTATGGGGCTAACTTCTTAAGTGAAATTAAATTGTCTTAGGGTAGGAACCATACTCCCTGCTTTCTACCATTTTACTTAATATATGACATAGTTCTTAGTTTATCTTAAGGAAAGTGGGAACTTTTTCATGGAGTTCCAATTTGGTTATTCTCACCATACAGACCACGGATTAGATTTTGCCAATTATAGGTATAGAATTTGAATAGGTAGTTAGGTAATAGAGAAATTTCTACTTGGTAGTCCATAGATCTACTGGATCTACTGTGAAGTGGACTTGGGCAGGACATCAGACTTTATTTATTATCTAGTCTCTGGGTATCCACCCTCAGGACAATTTTGTTGCTTTAGGTTCATTACATAAGGGAGCTGCATCCAACAGGTGGATCTTAAATATGCTGAACAATTGCAAGACACAGTTATCTTAATATTATTTCACCCATAACGTGGGAGAACTGAAATATTTGTATTCCATTTTCCTTTAGTTATGGGTTAAATACTGCTTATAAGGAATTAATTCTCCAATATATTTGGCCTGCCACATGTGAGGCACAGAAGGCTCTGGGGGCAGGAAAAACAAAAGCCCCCGTTGCCGGCATTTGGGTTGGCAGTCAATATTATCTTTACCACTGAAAGAAGAAGAGCCAAGGGGATATGCTAGAGAAAGGGCCACTGCCTCCCATTTTTAACCAACTTTTAATTTTCATTTACTTGACTTTATGTTATTGTTATTTCTTAGCTTATAAATAAAAAACTAACTCCCTTTTTATATCTCTTAGAAACCTGCAAAACCTACTTAAATTATAAATTAAAAGTGAGTAAAATTATAAACCAATAAAATTTATATTGACAGCATTAATTCAATATTAGAAATGAACACAGGAGATGAGAGTTTGTTAAAACTAAAATGTCAGGTAAAATAATGGATATAATACTGCTAAGCCTTTTTCTAGTCTGTCTGCTGTTATTACAAGTGAAGATCAACCTTTCCTGACATTTTTCTAGGCTCGTTTACCTTTGTTTGGCTTGAAAGCATTATTTATATGTTAAACTTTTTTGGCTTTTACTTCTTGAGCTCCAACAATGAACGTATTATTATAATATAATAATATGTTATATTAATGCAAGCACTTGAAGGAACATTTAATGTGAACATTTGTTAAACATTTTTATGCAGAGCTTGCACTCACCAATATGAGAAATAGTGCTGTGCTGAGGTGGTAGAGAGTATTGGATCCATTGTAAGAATACAGAACTAATGTTGGTCAATGTGGAAATCATGGCTACAGAACAGAATATGAATTCTATGAACCTTGACATTATAATATAGCATTTATAAACATTTATATAAAAGTTGTATAAATATCAAAAGTTCTATAATTATCTTTAGGTATCTGGATATATCTAAATATTAATAAATAAATACTACTAAACAGTAATTTATAAGTAATCTGAAGTTTTTCAGAATAAAATAATATTTTATATTTTATTATTACTTAAACCTATTAAGGAGTTTCCCCCTTAATTTTATAAAGCTTTTTGAAGAAATATATTGCACAATAAACAAATATTAATCTCAAATTTACTAATTCCTTTAGTTTTCTTTCAATATCATTTTCTTTGAATTAAAGTAAAAGGAGCCTTATTACCATTAATTTTTACATAATATATACACCATAATTGCTGGTTCTGAAAATTTTCCCTTTTTTCTTACTCCCTGTCTTTTTTTCTGATCAATGACAGATGGTTGGAATATTTTTTTTCTTTTCCAAACTTTTGTTTGTGCACATTCAATTGAAAAAGATAACTTTTACAGGTTCTTTGGTGCCCATGTTCAGCATGCAAAAATGTAAGACTATTCACAATAAAATACATTAGCTCAAACGGGAAAAAAGTTACAATGACTTTAAATAAAACAGTTTAAGGTAGTGCACATTGTGACAGCTCTGCTTATGGGGACATGAGAATTACTGCAAAAATAAATAGAATGTCCTTTTGTAAAAGCAGCAATGTCATGTCTTGTAAACTTCCTTTTTATATTACAGCAAAGTTTGAAATAAAATCCAAAGGGACTAGAGCTTAAACTGTAGCCGGGAGTGAATAAACCAGTCTATTTCCTCAATTACTATTGGTCCAGTTTTTCTTTTGCTTTGAGTCCAGTGTGCAGCAGGTTTTAAAAGGTGCTCAGTTAGAGATTCTAGCCAATTAAATGATGAGTTATAAAATTTCTTTCCTGCTTTCAAACACAAATGGGTATATTTGTTCCAAAGCAGTAGCCACAGCCTGTACATTGGGCCCTGTTACTGTGATACTTCCTGTGGAAAAAATCTTTAATTTGGCTCTTAGAGACTTTATCTGATAGCACACAGCAAGATGAAATTCAGGCTCATAACTGGCATGAGGTCTATTGTTCTTTGTGAATTCTGGCAAATGGATTTCAAAAGGCATGTTACAAACTGCCAAAACATTAACAACCTTAAAATCTGTAAATATTACCTGAAAACGTAATTTCTACAGGCTGCAGGCTAAAAGTCTGGCACCAAATTTAGCTTCTTCTTCACTTGTTACTCCAGTGCAAATAATTTTTCCTGAGGACCAAATTGTAGCTATTATTATAGGTTTTCTAAGTTTCATTAATACTTTCCTGAAATCATGCTTTTAAGTTAAATTTGCTCCCTTCAAAGCAATGTTCCTTAGGTTCAAATGGCATCTTGTTCTAAAAACATAAACTACATTTGTAATTAGAATGTCCAATGCAACATCACTGTCTGCTTCCATTGGGGTAGTTTAAAACTTAGCTTCTGGTGACGAAGATCACATCTGGAAGAGTCCCGAGGTAATAGAGCATCATCACATTGTGAGACAGGGGGCACACGTGTTTATGTGTGTCTGGTCTCTGTTCTGTTTCTTATAAGGCCACCAGGATTCAGTCATGGGGACTCCATCCTACCTTATCTACACTGGGTTGGAATTATATTTACTTTCAGCTACTGGTGTTTGGGCCCTAAGAGGATTTGGGGGGATTTTAATTTTCTTCTTTTGATTTTTCTAGATATTTTGTAATTAATAAAAAGTTTTATAGAGCAAGAATTTTTTTAAAAGAATTTTTAAATTTTTGCAAAATACACTGTAAATAAACTTAATTTCCATTATTTCTTTCTTTAAATATTTCATAACTTCTGTATTGATTTAAAGATCCGAATATTTTAAAACCAATCCACAGTACTAACCAACCTGATTTCTTGGGGGCATCCATTCCAGGCATAGTGTATGTGTGTGTGTTTGTGTATGTGTTTGGGGGGTTAATTAATTGAGTTGTTTCTCTTCCACACAAAAACATGGAAGATATTCCTTTTTATTCTGTCTCTATTTGTGGTTAAAGTCCATCATTTCTCTTTGTTTAACCCATGGTTGGATTTTCTGAAATTTAGGGTTAATATTAATGCCTTTAAAATTAGCCAACTAGAGCCAATAGGACCATATGACAGGGTGATTATGGCAGAAGGCAGAGGACACTAAGAGATTATTCATCCACATAGTGCTTGACATAGAACTGGATGAAAATAAAAGCTATATAGGGGGGGGAAAGGAACATCCTCCTACACTAATATTTTCTATCCCATGGACAATTAATTAACTTTGAAGTTCAATGTCCTGACTTTCACTTTTTGCTAATAAGTGGGCAACAAGGAACAAGAATCTTTCAACTCACCAATTCCTAAAATGTTCATATATCTTTAATACTATTTTCCCCAAAGTTTGAGAATCTGACTCAGCTACAACTATAATTCCAACCCTTGGTTTAACCAGTTGAAGTTATATTCAGTCATAGAAGTTCAAATGTCAGAGCTTATGAAGATTCATTCCTATGAAAAATAACCTTACGCCTGGAATTTCCAGGTGTGTAGCTGGGCCAGAGTAGTATGTTAAGTGAGATCTCTTCCTGTTGTCTCAGGATTGCAATTAAAATATAAAACTAAAGGAAAAAAGGCTAAGTATCCCTCATTCTAAGTTAAAAGAGGTTAGAAGTTGGGGCTTATCCTTCACTATCAGTTTTAGAAGATCTTGATATGAGATGTGGGCTTTGGAAGCATGAGATACATGGATCGAAGTTATTATCATCTTTGTCTAAAGCCATGGATTGAGCCCAACTCCTTCCCACCCCCAAAAAGCATCACTTCTAAGGATTAGAACCAGGGAATATTGGTGTTTTATTCTCTTATTGGCAACAATCTGGCCAACAGGATTGGTGACAGGACTAGTTGCTGGTATAAGAGAATAGAGGAAGGATACTGGTGGGCTGCCATGTTCCACAGGGGCTAAAATCCCACCCCAGTCTTTTTTGAGTTCCTTGTTTGAGAAGGGGACAGTACTTGATCCTCTAACTCACTGACCACAGAATTGACTTCATAAGGTAAACTGGGAGTATTCCCAGGACCATGGCACTGTTAGGAACAAAGAGGTAAAAATATGAGACAATGTTATATGAACTTACCAGGTAGTTGGAAGTTGTCACCAGCTGTATAAAGGAGCTATCAAAAATGAACAAATCTTTTCCAGAGTTAATCACACTCTAGAGCCATTTATACTCAGACAATAGCTAGAACAGCAGTTATGGTCATCCAGGGAAAAGGATTCTAATATAAAATCATCAAATAACAGTAATGAGAAATCTCTGTTCTTGCTGGGATCATACAATGATTTTAGGAAACAGTTGGGCAGTTTCTTTAAACATTAATTATATATCTATCATATAAACCAAACTTTCCACTGCTAGATATTTATAAAACAGAAACAAATGCCTTTATCCGCATAAAAACTTGAATACAATCCAGACACTGAAGCACATGGCTGTAATGCCAGCTATTTGGGAGACTGAGGCAGGAGTATTGCGATTTAGAAGTCAGCCTGGGCAACTTAGTGAAACCTGTCTCAAAAAATAAAATTTTAAAAAGTCTTTAAAAAATGGCTAGATGTATAACTCAGTGGTAGAAGGCTTACCCTTCTACCAAGTTTGTGCAAGGCCCTGGGATCAATCCCTTGTACCATAATAGCAAACAAACTTGACACAAAATTTCATAGTAGCTTTGTTTGTAATAACCCTCAAGGAGAATTGACTCAAATGTCCATCAATAGTTGGAACAAATATGGTATAGCCATGTATTTGAATGTTACTCTAAAGAAAAAGAATTGCATTATTGAAACATGCAGTAACAGGATGAATCTCAAAAAATTTATGCCAACAAAATAAGCCAAACAAAAAAATACCTGCATACTATGTATGAGAAGGAAGGTGTGGGAAAGGGTAAGAGTGAGGGACTGCAAGAGGAAAAGGGGAACTTTGGGTGTTAATGGAACCATGAAACAAAGGCCATGTTAAGGAAATGAGGATCCTTGATTTGATTGTGTTCATAGTTTCCATGGATGCTTACATGTGTCCATATTTATCAAATGATATACTTTAAATGTGCACTTCATCATATGCTAACAATACCTTTAAGTTAAAGCTATGGAATGAAGCTACAAAAATTGAAATTAGACTGATATTCTAATCAGAGCTATTTAAAAGCTATGGGATTGGACTGAGGGAGAATTAGGAAAGTAACTCCATACACAGAAATGGGTTAATTTAACAAGCACTATTGGGGAAAAATTTACTACTTATATTCCACCGAACTGAGACTTAACAGTGAATTTTTTAGAAAACCGGCCACTCATTTACAGGCCAACTCAAGAGTCTCATTATCCTCATATGTTACCTTGATCACCAGGTGTCAGTTTTGCTAGTGCAGTTTAGGGGTCTCTTGGTCCATACATCACATGCTGGAGTTTGAGAATTAATTTCATTGCCCCCCTTGGAGTTGTTAGCTAATTGAGAAATAGACACAAATGTTGAGGCAAACATTAGATTTAATTTATTATAGCTGTCATAGTTATTATAATACTCCTCAGATGTTGGGAGCTGCCCTGGATGCAGATGCCTTTAAGTCTTGATGCCATGGGGCACTGAGCAATTATTGCTTTCCACAATAATTTGGGTGTCACCCCAGCTCGGATAACAAGGTGTGGCTCCAGGTGCGTCACCTGCTGGGGTTGAGTTACACTCACCTGTTCCTTTGTAATCCTACCCCTTTGCCTTTTTGGGGATAGAATGTTCCATGGAACCTCCTCTTGTGTGTCTCCTATATAAGAATAAAAAATTTCAGTGGCTCTCTCTTTCACAGACCCTTAAGGGCGCAGAGCCATCACAGATTTTGAAAACGTACTTCTGTGTGTTTGTGTGATTTCTTTGTTGTTTTCTTAAGTTATTAGAATAGTCTGATTTTGTGAAGCCAGCATTAGTTCCATTAGTTCACCAGCTGGGGTAGATGGCGATAAATGGAGGTCCCGCTGGGATGCCAGCCTGAATTTTAGAAATTTAGTTGGTTTGGAATGTCTCTCCAGAAGTTAAACCCACTTAGGATTTCAGGGTATTAGGAGTTAAGTTGTAGAAAATAAGTGCATTAGAAGAAAAAATTGTGATATTAAACTTATAATATCTGGGAATTTTTTAACTTTAGAAACAGGAAAAAATTATATTTTTTGCAATTCTGGGGACAATAAGTAGACATAAAAAATTATAAGTTAGAAAATTTGAAGTACCACAGCAATTAAGATGATTGGAAAAGGATATGTTGCCAAGTTCAGTTCTCTCCCATGGGAAAGGCACTTTTGTGGATTTTTTTTAAAAATTTTTATATTTTGAAATATTAGGTAAAGATTCTGGGGGTTATATGTTAGGAATCTGCATTTGGAGAGTGAAAAATTTTGTTTTTCTGCTGTTTTGGAGCAAATGCAAGGCTTTGACACTGTCCCCTGTGGAGCCGCTAGCTAATTCTTTCCCTTGGAAACCTTGATTTAACGGGGTGCATGCTACCTTAGGATTTGGCAATAGCACCAGAGTCTGCCACTAGGACCCATTTTGGGGGCTTAAATTTTTTTTTTTATTTTTTAATTTTTTTGCCTGTATACTACGAGGAGGAGCTACACGGGAGCCACTCACAGCTCTGCACCTCATGGCTATTGGAAGAGCACACACCACGGGAGGGAGAAATGGTAGAGCACCAGGTCATCCTGGCACCGGGGACTTTCACTGTGGGAACCAAATGCAGGCGCAGGACAGGGAAAGAAGCAAACAACAGAAAAAGGGGGCCTTTGTTACTTACAGCACAAATGCCACCAATTGGAAATCTGTGGGAAACTTGACTTCCCAGGGCACAACTATGTATGCGCTTTCTCCCAGGGTGCAAGGGCCCGGATGCAGGGCAAGCCAGGAGGCAAAGGCAGCAGCCACACCCACCGGCTCCCTGGCTCCCACCTCACACCATCTGCCCTATAGCCAGGGGAGCACAGGGCCACCACTGGAACCTCTGCTGCCTGGGGGAGACTGGCGAAGTGCCTACATGATGAGGTTGCAGAGGGACTCTAGGCAGGGGAAAGCAAACAGATCCAACGAGTGCATCCAACTGGGGAAGCTCCAGGGGCTTGTCCCAAGCAGGACCCTGCCTCAGGCAACAAGCCCAACCCTGGAGAAACCCCTGTCTAAACATGGCATTGGTGGCAGGAATGGCTGCAGTTGCTCACAATGGCCACACCCACCGACTCCACACTCTTTTGTTACCAAGACAACTATGTGCTTCCCCTGGCAGGCTCAGCATGCAGTGGCAACAGCAGTGGCTCTGATCAAGCTGCACTAGCTTCACAAGCCACAGAGACTTCACTGGGTGCATCAGGTTTCAATCAGACCTACTGGTAATAGAACATATGAAACACACAGGAGCTCAGGCAAAACTTTGGATTGAGGAGAACCTGGAAGAGTTCTCCAGCCACATGGCTGGAACAAAATGGTGGTTGATTCCCATCCCCCATGTTTTCTTGGGCCTTCCTCTTGGTCTTTTCAATTGTCACTCAAGCAGGGTTTCCAGCTTTGCCTTCCAACCACTAAACATATACTTTTTCTCACAGATCTGCTACCACATCTACACAGAGCCTATATTTTACTCAAGAATGCCCACCTATAAATACTAATGAAAGATATCTTTTTCAGGCAAAATCAAACTTCACAGCCTTCTACATTGCTGCCCTAGTCCAAACATGTTCTCAAAGCTAAATAATCTGATTTTTATCCCTTAACAGGTTCCCTTAGAAATTCTTTATAGCTATATTATTAAGGAGAATTGCAAAGATAATGCTACATTTATGAGTGATGCATGTTTGAGTTTTATTTTTGAGGAGTATAAGAGTACCTTTGATCATCATGAGATAATAAAAGGCCAGCAATCTGAGATATTTCTCACAACCTCTCATGATGATCAAATGACCTTATTCTCGGTTTCTAACTATGTAAATACAGAAAATTAAAAAAATATATGTGCACGGAAATTTTGTGACGTCACATAGAGATAAGGGTGCACCCCTAGTTAAAAGTAAGTTAAAATGGATCCAGATATTTTAAGAAACACGTGATTTCATAAGGTCGACATAATTATAAGCTATACTTTTGTTCTTAATGCATATTTTCCAGGTATTTAACTAATCTATACTCTTTTCATAAGATAATGAACATATGTCTAATTGTTTAATATCTATATATTTGCTTCTAATCATTTTCCTTCAACAGAAAACACATAATTTATATTTCTTATACATGCATTTATCTGATGCTCTGCCTTTTATAGTTACAGATATTTGAGATAAATGTATTTTACTCCAAAAAATTTTTCTTTCAAGAGATAATACAACCATCAAGTAATCTCTAATTCTGAAATTATTGTAGAAACTTTTATAAGATGATAAACAAATATGATTCTGTCTACAAAAATGTCTAAGGGCTGTAACTATATTTTCATTGAGATATTTCTTCTTATCAAGGTACAATAATTTGTTTAGATTCTAAGGTTTACAGAAATTGTTCCAAAGTATAACCAAGAAATATTCTAAAAGGAGAACAAGATACTTCCACAGAGAGGAAGCACATATTGGAGGTCCTAAGAAGAAGAAAGAAATCATTTTGGGGTAAAACAAGGTCTTCATGTTCTAGATTTTAATGATATAAGAATTTTCCTAAATAAGGAAATCCTTATATCATTATCTAGACAGATGATATAGAAAGTTAAAATAATTGAAAAACAGATTTATGTGTAACTGGACTGACTATAATAGTTTGAACTGATTAATTCTAGGATATTGCATATTTTCCCCCTGATTTTATTATACTAATATGAACCAAGATTTTGTCCATATGTTGACATGATAAAGACCTATTAAAATGTTAAGTTCATTTCCTTTAAGTAGGTCTTAATTTGCCTAGTGATTATTAATGTTTAAGACAAGGATTAATTTTAGTGAATAAATTCACATCCTTCATTAAGCAATAAATATTTTAAAATACTGACTTAAATTCCAATTTGGACACTGCTCCTTGGAGACTAAAATTGATTGATTCAAGACATCATTGGATGTTTATGAGATTGTGGAGAACAATTTATTAGGATTGGTGTTCTCCAAAATAAAGTTTTATATTAGTTTTGAACAATAAAAGTTACAAATTTTGTTGGAAATTCATTGGTATTATATAAGTTCTCTGACTGGACCTATTATCTATAAAAAATATGGTAAGATTTATATACTAGTCACTGGGAAGTAACCTTAATCATATTTTCTAAAAGACAATTAAGAGACACCTATTTAAAGGATAATATTCTGAGATAAAGAGATATTTTAAAACCTTCTCTCAAAAAGAGATTGAGAGTTCTTTGTAAATTGTTAGGATGGATAAGCTAGTCTATATACTGGGATATTACAATAAGCAATAAAAGGTATCTCATTTTCATATCTATCCTCAACTACTATCATCAAAGAAAGCCTTAACAATTGTCTACTGGATAAAAAAGATCAAAGGGGACCTCTCAAACTTAATACAGACCGGAACAAATTCAGGGGGATTTTTCAATCCGAATTCATGTTTTGTAATATTTCAAAATGTATGCCAGATGTGTAACCTTGCCTAGAGAAATATTATTCTATTACTTAGCTAAACTTTAAAATAGAAGGCCATCTTAAAAACAGTCTTAAAGAGATTTATTGTAACCATGTCCCAATAACACAGAATAGGGACAAGCCTGACAGTTTGTCTGGAACACAGACAGTTATTCAAGACAAATTGGTATCCAACAGATAAACAAAATGCCTAAAAAATAATTTTAGTAACCCTTTAGAAAAATCCTACTATTTTCATAGAGAGACTTAAAGAGACAATACAGCACCTAAACTTATAGGGGGCCACCCATTTTCAAAAGATGAGTGTATCATCCAGTAAGCCCTAGATATTCCAAGGTATTTGCAAAGATTAACATACTCCTAGCCAAGTTTAGATGTTACATCACAGTTCAATGGAGCCCAAATGAAGATATAAAAAAAGACAAACATACAGACAGAAGAGATTAAAATGCTAATCTTACTCCAAGAAAAATAAGCTTCCTAGTTAAAAATTTTACTCTTCTTTCAAAAACAGATTTTGGAAGCCTCTAAACATTTGAAACAGGGCCTTATTCAAGTCCCTGTCAACAATTTGTCATTGAGGAAAATAACCCTAACAATAGTTACCCCTAAAATATTAGACAGTGATAAATAAATTAGCTCAATAAACCAATAGCTAATTTCAATAAGAGATTTAACATGATAGACCTTTTCTCAACTTCAATAATATAAGGTAATGCCCTCCATACATTGATATTTTTTAAATTGGTAAAGCCATAAATTATACATAATTATTAGAACTAATTTTACTACATTAAATAAAGTTATTAAGGATGCTCATACAACTGTTTCTTTAACCAAAGATTGTTTTGACATAAGATCCCTAAAAATGTTATTGCTAGCTCAATGTCATATAAAATTCTAAATTAGATCACTGTCTTAAACAATACTGTTAACTTGTTTTTACCCATTAATGTTTGAGATACTAACTCTTCCTACTTAGGTCAATACTAAGTTTAATAACAATAATGACAGTTTTTCATGGATTCATAGAGAAAAGACTATTCATTTCTCTATTTCATTTTTTATTAATGGTAAAAAACAAAATATCTTCTCTAGGCTCACTTAGCATATGTACTTCCTATTTTGAATAGATGTCTATATAATTTCTCATGCCCCTAATAAAGGCCACAGATTCTAAGTTAAAAACTCTTGTCACTAGCCTCATCCCAAATTAAGACAATTATGTAAGTTAATCTAGAGTTAATTTCAAAATACAATTTTTTATACAGCTTATTGTATTCTTCATTTTTCGTAATTCTGTTAAAATAAAAATCAAGTCATGCATTTAGTAAAGGCTAAGTTTCTATTTACCATAGTACCTTTAAAAGACTTTTGTCAAGTCTCATGACCAGCTAGAGCTAATAAATCTTTTATTATTTATAATGCTTGTACTATTGTCTATAATTTATTTTTTTTTGAGTTTAATAAATTTTTTTTCTTTTTTTTTATTGGTTGTTCAAAACATTACAAAGCTCATGACATATCATCTTCCATACATTTGATTCAAGTGGGTTATGAACTCCCATTTTTTACCCCAAATACAAGTTGCAGAATCACATCGGTTACACATCCACATTTTTACATAATACCATATTAGTGACTGTTGTATTCTGCTACCTTTCCTATCCCCTACTATCCCCCCTCCCCTTCCCTCTCATCTTCCCTCTCTACTCCATCTGCTGTTGTTTAATTCTCTCCCTTGTTTTTTTTTTTCCCCTTTCCCCTCACAAATTCTTATATGTAATTTTGTGTAACAATGAGGGTCTCCTTCCATTTCCATAGTTTCCCTTCTCTCTCCCTTTCTCTCCCCCCACTCGTCTCTGTTTAATGTTAATCTTTTCCTCATGCTCTTCTTCCCTGTTCTGATCTTAGTTGCTCTCTTTATATCAAAGAAGACATTTGGCATTTGTTTTTTAAGGATTGGCTAGCTTCACTTAGCATAATCTGCTCTAATGCCATCCATTTCCCTGCAAAATCCATGATTTTGTCATTTTTTAGTGCTGCGTAATACTCCATTGTGTATAAATGCCACAGTTTTTTAATCCATTCATCTATTGAAGGGCATCTGGGTTGATTCCAAAGTCTAGCTATTGTGAATTGTGCTGCCATGATCATTGATGTGGCAGTATCCCTATAGTATGCTCTTTTAAGGTCCTCAGGGAATAGACCGAGAAGGGCGATAGCTGGGTCAAATGGTGGTTCCATTCCCAGCTTTCCTAGGAATCTCCATACTGTTTTCCATATTGGCCGCACCAGTTTGCAGTTCCACCAGCAATGTACAAGTGTACCCTTTTCCCCACATCCTCGCCAGCACTTATTGTTGCTTGACTTCATAATGGCTGCCAGTCTTACTGGAGTGAGATGGTATCTTAGGGTGGTTTTGATTTGCATTTCTCTGACTGCTAGAGATGGTGAGCATTTTTTCATGTACTTATTGATAGATTGTATGTCCTCCTCTGAGAAGTGTCTGTTCAGGTCCTTCGCCCATTTGTTGATAGGGTTGTTTGTTATCTTGTTGTTTAATTTTTTGAGTTCTTTGTATATTCTAGATATTAGGGCTCTATCTGAAGTGTGAGGAGTAAAGATTTGTTCCCAGGATGTAGGTTCCCTATTTACCTCTCTTATTGTTTCTCTTGCTGAGAAAAAACTTTTTAGTTTGATTAAGTCCCATTTGTTGATTCTAGTTATTAACTTTTGTGCTATGGGCGTCCTATTAAGGAATTTGGAGCCCGACCCCACAATGTGTAGATCGAAGCCAACTTTTTCTTCTATCAGGTGCAGAGTCTCTGATTTGATATCTAGGTCCTTGATCCATTTTGAATTTACTTTTGTGCATGGCGAGAGAAAGGGGTTCAGCTTCATTTTGTTGCATATGGAATTGTCTATAATTTAAACTAATGATATTATGACTTATGTCAGCCTTTCATTCAATATTAATATATTTTAAAAGGGGGAAACAGGACCCCCCAGGCACATAATAGGTCTTACAAAATATTTTTAAAATTTTTGTCTTAATTTTAATATTGAGAGTCTAATTGCTACTGAATGTGATTTAGTAAATTAAATCAAATTTCAAAAGATAGAGTTTAAACCGTTCCTTATGAAAATGACTGAAAAACCTGGCACAGAAAGGTAAACTTCCAGCTGCAGAGTTTATAGCCATGCAGCTTCATGAACTTGTCAAGTAAGTAAAAATTACAAACAAACTTCTATGGACCCATTTCTCAGGTCCACCTTTAATGTGCCTTGCAGTGTGGACTGGAAAGTCCACCTATGTAACTAGATTAATTGTACTGACTATAATGGTCAGTTATACCTATATGTTGATCTTATGGTAAACAGACTGGGAATATGTTTTGAGAAAATGACAACATATGAGAAATCTAAGCCAGCCAATCACGCTAGTCCTTAGAAATTAAGATTATATATCTGAAAAATTGTCATACTAGATTGTTGAAACAGAAACTTTTTATACAGGCCAATTATTTACATAAAATATCCACCAATGTATTATTGCCCTAATTATTCTACAATAGAAATTGGCACCTTTCCTAAGTGGATAGATTGTGCAAATGTCTTGTCAGTATAACATAAAGTGTCTAGAAATGGTGGATATTTTTTAGGCTGGTCTCCTAGAATTACATGCGCATGCCATAAATCCTAGAAACCTTAATCCTCAGTGAGATGGCACCCAAAAGGATGTTTTGATGTTTGACTTCTGCCTTCAGAATATTTACATTGCCGACAGACCTAAAAGACTCCTTAAATGTGAAAATTGAGAGAAAGGATGGTTAAATATCCTGTGACCTATAAAAGGTAAAACTTGCCTAATTTTATCACTAGTTATAGTAGAGAAAAATGGCATTGATCCTTCATTAACGTTTCTTTGTCCTATTGCCAGCTAGCATGCTGAAGTTAACATTCAGGCCTTGAAACATGCCAATTAACCAGATCTAGGCAAATTTTTGATGTCATGATCCTTTAAGTGACTACTTAACATATTATTCATTGTTCCTACAATACAGCCTTTGTGGCTATGTTTTAAAACTTACAACATATGAATTTTCCTAATAATTTGACTTAAATGACTTCCAAGATTCTCTGTAGTCAGATAGGTGCTGATGGAAGGATTGAAATTAAGTTAAAATGCTCTAGAAGCCACTGTAATGAATAATGCGAATGAGCCCTCTGATCTATGATTTGTGGAAAGGCTTAAATGCCATGCCAAATAAAAATGTCTGTGTTACTATGGCCACGCACAATGCTTCCCAATAAAATTGGGAGAAGATTACGAATCTTCTGATGAGTGTTTGGCAGAGTAATAATAATAACCTAGATCTCCCAAAGTTAATTATGTTATTGAAATGATATGTTTTCTACTAATTCCTTTTGTATCTCAATTGTAGGTCATAATGACCTCGGACCAAGAATCCAGTGACTGAAAGATTATTCCCCAGTTGCCTTTTTTTTTTTTTTTTTATTAAGAAAGGGAATATGTTGGGAGCTGCTCTGGATGCAGATGCCTTGAAGTCCTGGTGCCATGGGGCACTGAGCAATTATTGCTTTCCACAGTAACCTAGGTGTTACCCCAGCTCGGATGACAAGGTGAGGCTTCAGATGTAAGTGTCACCCTCTGGGGTTGAGTTACACTCACCTGTTCCTTTGTAATCCCACCCGTTTGCCCTTTGGGGGATATAATTTCAATGGAACCTCCTCTTATGTGTCTCCTATATAAGAATAAAAAATTCTGGTAGTGTTCTCTCTTTCCACTGACCCTTAAGGTCGGAGAGCTGTCACGGATTTTTAAAACGTATTTCTGTGTGTTTGTGTGCTTTCTTTGTTGTTTTCTTAAGTTATTGGAATAGTTTAATTTTGTGAAGCCAGCTTTAGGTCTCCAGCTAGAATAGATGGTGATACTCAGACTTAAGTACTATCCTTGTAATATAAATTAATCCTACCAGTACCCTGATAGCTACAGTTCATTTGTCTGCTCCCCTTGCATCAAGTTATATAAAGAAGCCTGTGCAGAGGAAGAGTGGCAGAATCTGTCAGTTCAGACATTGAAACTGCCACTGAGATGAACTTCTTGAGCAAATGTTTAGAATCATTAAAGGAGTTTATTGCCATAAATGTCAAGCTAATGATGAATTACAAATATTTAGAGAGCACTTTGTGTTATGTTAGTCAACTTCTCATTGCTGTGAACAAAGTACCTGATCAGAACAACTTAGAGAAGGAAAAGTTTATTTTGGGTTCAGATTTTCAGATATTCAGTCCATAGCCAGCTGGCTCCATTTCCCTGGGCCTGAGGTGTGCTAGGAAATGAATCCATTAATGAATTTACCACTGTCACAACCTAGTCATTACACCTTTGAACATTCCTGCATTTCCTAACACATAAGATTTTCAGGGGACATTAGAAATCCAAATTATAACACACCTTGATAGAGAATATAATGTAGTGAAAGGTTATAGATTGCTTTTTATGCAGAGGAAAAGTCATATACTGGGTAACTACCACTTAATAGAACTTATGTTTTTCTTTGTTTTCTTCAATATTGAATTAATTTTGGAGGCATATTTTTACATCACAAGTTGTCTTTTGTAAATAAATTCATGGATTAGCATTCAGGCACAAATTACTACCGTTTTTTTCTATACACATTGCTCATGTAAACACTAATCTAAACACAATTTTTGTTCCAGTTCAACAACTAGTCTTTGATTAACTATCTCTTTTTTCCACACAGTTAGCTCTTTTCCCAACCATATGTGTCAAGAACTACATATCAGTGTGTTATTTAATTGTAAAGTATTATATAATGATATAAAGATATGCACAGTAGTTTCTATCATTGTAAAACCTATTGATGAAAATGTTTTGTACTCTTGCTCCCTGAAGTTAGGTTCATGGAACCCTATGGAGGGAGAGAAAGAGAGAGATTGAAAGAGAGAATTCAAATAGTACAATTTATACACATACCCACTCTGTTACTCAGTGTATTTATCGCTCATATTTAGCATAATATAAGATAATTCTGCCCCTCACTCTTTAGCTGGTCTTAGAATCCTCTATGTATCCCATTTTATGGCACCAAGTATGATTCTGTTGTATTTGATACAACATGGTGCCTAATGAAATCCAACTAACTCATCAGTGTCAACTAAACAGTGATATATTCCAATGTTAGAAAAAATTTATTTTGTTATATTAAATAAGAGTTTGTTTCCAATGACGAGAGCATAGGTATCCTAACAGCACCATCCTAAACAATTTTCATTCTTGTGAGAAATGCTTTTCCTTTGCCTTCCACACTATCTACTTAACCTACAATCTAGGAAAGATACAATGTCTTTGTAATATATGCCATTCACAAGTGACAGTAGTAAAGGAATTTGAGGAGTTAATACTGTTTTCCCTTTGAGCATTTTTCTTAAACTTTATAACTGAATTGTCTTGCTGGTTGGTTAACGTATGTGTAAGTTTATTTATTTATTTTTCTTTAAACGGTGCAATTTCTTTTTTCTTTTTGGTACAGGGAATTAAACTCAGGGACACATTACCACTGAGATGTCTGCAGCTTTTGTTTATTTATTTATTTTTTAATTTTAGGTAGGAAACAAAATAAATCATTGTTATTTTTACCTCAAAGAGTTCTTTTTTTTTGGGTCAATGTGGTATGTTTTGTGTGAGAGCCAAGGCACACCTCAGTTTAATTTCCATAGACTTATATGGTACTTTAAAACACAGAACAAAAAAGCAGAAGAACATTTTGTATTTCCCTCCTGATTAGTTTTATTATGATGTAGTATATTAATTTTTTTGTTAATTTGTTGCACAGAAAATAATTATTTGATTCAATGTACATACTTTTGCTGAAGCCAAAAGGAACCACTGTGTAGATTAACTCATTCATTAACATCAAAATCGTTTTTTATCTCTGAAAAAAATTGAGTCAGACTGGCCTTGAAATTGCGATTCCCCTGCCTCAGCCTCCTGAATTGCTATGATTATAGGCATGTGCCTGTGTGCCCAGGTTAAGCCGTACAATTTTAAATACGTATTTTGTTTGCTTTTCAATCTTTCCCAACACAATTAATTTTATACTGAGTTATTTCATGGTTGTTCCTTAAATAGGTTCATCAGAGGGATTGTGGTACTTTTTCTTTTGTTGGTGTGAGAGTTTTAATGGCTTTCTGCCACTCTTTGATGATTTTGTGATAAACACTGCCCCAGGGATTGTGGGTGATAGGATTGCTAATCTAATAAAAAAGTTGTTCAAATATTCATTATCCTTCCTATTTACTTTCCTCTTTAGGCTGATTATGCAAACTAATTTCAGACTTATGTGCCAGCACAATTATTTGTTGATGTTTTGTTTATGCTGTGTGTTGGTTTGTTAATTTACATTTAAAACTATACAAGAATTATAGTGTTTAAAAATATTACATAATTATTTAATATATCATTCTTGGTTTATTATTTTAAAATAATAAATCATTTGTGATTGATTACACAAAGAATTGCAGTCCACAAAATGTGATCAAAATTGAAAAAAGCTCCACACACAATTTTCTCTGGTCCATTTATGACAAAGCAAATAAAAATCTACAACATTTGAACACTCCTGTAAGTATATACCTACATGAACAGAGTAAGAGGCTATTTCTGAGCTTTTCTTAAGTAACCCTGGGTTATTTTTATTATTTTTATTTTGTTTATTTATGATTTTTTAAGATGGAATGTAGCTATGCTACCTAGGTTGTTCTCAAACTCTTGGGCTCAAGTGATCCTCCTACCTCAGCCTCCTGTGTAGCTGTACCACAGGCATATGCTACCTTCCCCAGTTTAAGACTATTTTAATGTGATGCTTTTATTATTACTCCCAAGAAGAAAGGGGGCAGGTGACAACCCAAGATGTGTAGTATAGGGGAAATCTGAGATTTGTATTGTTGAAGCTCAGTGTTATTCCTGTGCATTGGTAAACCACACTATGCTCATAAAAACCTAGAACCAATGCATATCCTAACTTGGCCCAGTACAATATTTCGTCTTCACAAAAGGATGATCTGGGGATTTAAAATGTCTTTCACCAAGATCGTAATGCATGGTGGTAGCAGAGCCAGGAAAGAAAAACTAACAAACGGATCCCAAATTTCTCTATTGTATCATTAGAGTCTCAAAACAAGTCTCATGGCCTTGCCTGTATGCAAGGTAGAAATGTTTGTGCTATGTAAGAATAGCTACTCCTGCTCTTGCTTTTGGTTTCTGTTTCCATGGAATATTTTTGTCCATCTCTTTATTTTAAGTTCCTGTGTGTCATTACAAGTGAAGTGTATTTCTTATAGGCAGCATATTGCTGAGTCTTTGTTTTCCCCATTCAGTTAGTATACATCTTTTAAGTGGAGAATCTTTTAAGCCATTTACATTCCAACTTTTTATTGCTAGGTAAGGACTTATTCCTGTTGTTTTGTTAATTTTGTGATTGTTTTGTATATGCTTTGGTTCCTTCCTTTCTCTCTTGTTCTTTGTGGTTGATTGTTTCTGTATTGATAAGGGTCGATCTTTTTTGCTTTTGTTTATATGAGCTACTATTAAGTTTTATATATTTGTACATTTTCTTGATAGTAGTTATTATTATTTTGTTATGTAGAACTCCCTTAAGCATTTGTTGAAAGGCTGGCCTCAGGATGATTAATTGCCTCAGTTTTTGCTTGTCTTGGAAAGATTTCATTTCACCTTCCATTTTGAAGGATAGCTGTGCTTGGTATACTATTCTTGGTCGGCAGCTTTTGTTTTATTTTGTTTTTTCCTTCAGAGTTTCAAATATATTGTCCCAATCTCTCCTGTCTTGAAAGATATCCACTGAGAAATTTGCTGTTAGTTAAATGGAGATTTTTCTATATGTGCTTTGTTGCTTTTCTACTGCCATTTTTAGAATTCTTTACCTAGGACATATCACATTTGACTATAATATGTCTCAGAGAATAATTGTTTTGGCTGAATCTAATTGGGGTCCTTTGAGCTCCATAGACCTGGGTATCCACATTCCCCCCAATATTTGAGAAGTTTTCAGTTAGTATTTCATTAAATTAGCTTACTATAGCTTTTCTTTTATCTTCTTTCCAGAGGCTCTATAAAAATATGAATATTTTATTTATTAATATATTAAAAAATGAATGTTTTTATTCTTAATGGAATCCCACAAATCTCAAAGACTTTCTTCATTTTCTTTTTTTGTGTGTGTGTCTTATTTTTTATGTGGTAGGGTGGGGACAAGGGAGTGCAGAGAGGGAAACATGGATATTTCAAAAGACCTGTTATCAAGTTCAGAAATTTTTCTTCTGCTTGATCTATTCTGTAGTTTTTGAAAACCTCACTTTCATTTTTTTTTATCTATCTAGTTGTCAGCACCAAGATTTTTGTTTCTTAACAATGCTCTTCACTCTTTGTTGAATTTCTAATTCATAGCATAAGTTGTTTTACTAAATTCATTGATTGGCTCCTTATCTTCTCTTATATCTCATTAATTTTGTTTTAAAAGTATTATTTTGAATTCTTTCTCAGGCAATTTATTTATTTATTTTTTTTTTTAATTTTTTATTGTGGGTTGTTCAAAACATTACAAATTTNTCTTCTATTTCTCTCTTTAGGGTTCTGTAGTTTTCATTGTATAAGTCTTTCACCTCTTTTGTTAGGTTATTGGTTTCATTTTCTTTTGGCACCACTGGTAGGCAGATATTGTGTTCCTTTAGAGATGTCATGTTTCTCTGCTATTTAATGCTTCCAATGCCTTATGTTGATATCAGTACATCTGATAAATCAATTGCCTTTGCTACTTATGAGATGGCTTTCATAGCAAAAGACTTTATGTGGTAATGTGTCCTAGGATGTTGTTTGGGTAGGCTTATGATGGCTTTGGTTAATGTTAGGAATGTAGTTTCTTCAGTTCTAATCAAGACCAATGATGCCCATGAATGTCTTGGTGAGTAAGGCTAGACAGGATTGAGGGATTGTTCATTTAGCTAGAGTGCAGCTTTCTTAGGTACAGTGGGTTTACTACAAGCTCTGATTGTGGTGCATGAAGTTGCAATTGTGGGATATCTCTCAGTTTCTGCAGGTCACAGAATGGTGGGGCTACTTGGCAGGTCCAAGCAGGCAAGGTACAGTTGGTTGGCATGTCAAGATAGGCAGGGCACCTATAAAATCTGAAGGCTGTATGGGAAATAGGATTCTTCCATTTGCCTTGGCATGCATGGCATCGTACTCCTGACAGTAGGGACAGGGTATCTGTTAGTGTCTAAGTGCTATAGGGTGGCTGGACTGTACCAGTAGTACAAAAAATGGTTCTTTTCTGTGTCTTGAAGGTTTAAGGTAACTTTGTGAGTCAGTGACAGGTCAGCCATTCAGGAAAGGACTCCTAGGATGTGGGTAGATGGAAAGGATCACTCAAATTATTTACTGGGGCCACAAGAGAATAGACTAATCTACTCTGCAACTTCTATGGCTCAAGGGTGTAGGCTGGACCAGGTTTGCAGGCCTCAGGAGGTTAGGAAGGGCCATGTAACTACTTCCTGGGATTGGGTGGGCTATGGCATTTGAGTGCAGGCTACCCTGTAGATTTCTGGAGAAGAAAGAGGATGGACAAAACCATATAGTTAATTCTCAAGTGCCAGGTAATCTGAGTTGCTAGTGCAGGCCAGTTGCTAGTGCAGGCCATCAGGCTGCTTTTTAGAACATGGGTGTACAGGCTCTCAAGGTGTTATTGTGCAGCATGTTTTGGGCAAAGAGGTTACATGTGGATCAGGCTTTTTCACCAGGACGATGAAGTGGCAAGTTCATTTCTATGTAGATAGTATGATTGTGAGTGTTAAAAACCCTAGACCCTGAACAGAAAAGCATATGTAATAAGTGATATTCATCACTGGCTCAAGGGGATTAAGTATAACTTCTGACCAAATGTAGGCTATATAAATCCCACTCTGAATATGAATAAGGAGATAAATTATACCAAAGAGCCAATGGACATTCCTGCAATGGAAACTATAATCGCCAATTTTTTAAAAAATCATAAAAAAAGTAGATCAGCAGAAGATCTGAATAGCTGAATAAGATGAGAAAGCAATGAACAAACTTGAAGATGGTTCTTTAGAGAGGACACAATATGAATAAAAGAAAGACCAAAGCTAACAATATCTCTGAAAAATATATAATCTAGTATGGAGCAGTGGTGTGAAATTGTGTTTCCATTTAAAAAAGAACATTGAAAACCCCTATTTGAACATTACTTGCAGTAAATTCTCTTTTCCCTTTATCTGCACTCCCATACTAGGAATCTTATAATTTTTCACATATTTCAAACACCTGTTACCTTCTTATTTTTATGTTTCTTTTTTGTATGCTTCACTATTGGCATTTTTCCACTGATATCTCTTCCAGAAGATTAATTCTGTATACCTGTCTGTCCAATCAACTGTTCAACTCATCTACTAAGTTCTTTTTATATTTATAATTTTTAATTAAAAAATATCAGGTAATTTCTAAATCACTGAGATTTAGAAATTTTATGTTTTATGTCTTTCTTATGTTTTGTACATTTTCTCCTAGTTTGAGATAGATTAATCATAGTTGTAAATTCATGTACTCTTGTTCTACACTCTGAATCATTTTAGCACTAGATCTGCCCTTCTATATCCTTATTTCTGCCTCCTTATTTCTATATTATTTAACTGTAATAGTAAGTCATGTTTATGTTTTTCCTTTCAGCACATTTTTAGTCTGTTTTAGCACATATTTTTAGTCTGCTCTAAAAGAATACTACACATTGGATAATTTATAGAGAAAATTAATCTATTGCTCATGGTTCTGAAAGCTGTGAACTCATAGACTGAGGGGCTGCATGTAATGAGGCCTTCCTGGTGCGTCAATCCATGATGGCAGATGGAAAGGGCAGAGAAGATGCATAGCAAGAAGGAGACTGCTTTTATGAGAAAGGCAATCCTGTGATAACTGTACCACTCCCATAATGAGGGCCTTAATCTGTCATGATGGCCTTGCCTAAACACTCATAAAGACTCACCTCCCAATACTATTACAGTGGCAATGAAATTTCAATATGAGTTTTGGAACAGACATTTGTACCATAACAGCAAGTATAGAAATATTTGTTATAAGCTGGTAATTGTACATTGAATCACCAAGTGGTTCCACTACAGAGTTCCCATTTCCTATGTTGGGAAGATGGACTAAGTGGCTGATTACCTAAATCAATCATGGATTAAGCTAAGCCAGAGGTAAGCGAGCTTTCAATAAATCTTGGACTAATCTTTACTTATGGGGTACTGCTCAGATATGGGCCTGCTCGACTTTCACTTGGGAGTATACATGACACTAGCTGCTCAGCTTTGAAGGATTATGGGGACTAATCTCTACCATCTAAAGATTCATAATCTAGGTCTTCAGCCTTCTGTGAAATGAAAGGCCAGAATCCAGTAAGTGTCTTAATGGAGAAACTGAATGTGCTTGAGACAAGCCACTTCACTGTGTCTTGTGTACAAAATGTAACATGGATTTAGGAAAATATGCCTTTTAGAAATTTCAGAGTAGCTCACCAACATCTCACAATGCAGAAGAGACTTTGGGGAAAATGATTACCAGTTGAAGTCCTCCAAATATCTACTTTATGAATGCAGGCCTGGGAAGTAACTAAGAGGACTGGAGTCCCTCTGCTTCTCAGCAGAGTTCCTGTCCTCCAATGGGGCCAAACCTCCTCCTCTATTCACATCCAGCATCCACTAGTTCTCCAGAGAAAAGAATGCCTGTTGATACTCAACTCAATTCACAATTGTGTTCCAGTTGGAAAATTTAGTTCATTGAGTTCTCCTTGCCTCCCAGCTTTCTAATGACCTCGAAGTATGGTTTTTAAGGTTTAATTAGAGATCTCTATGTCTGTTTCCCCAGAGAAAACATACTTTAACAAGACTTATCACATCCTACATACAATTGTAAATATCTTTTTTCATTCTGTTTTATAATCAAAGTTGCGAAGGAGTTGAGAGGCAAGTGCTTTGGTCCTGTTTAGAGATTACAAAGACATTCTCCCTAAGTTTAAAACATATTCTCAAGAGAGTAAAGGGCGTTGTGGAAAAAATTCAAATCTTCTGATATCTGACTCCTTTCTGTATCCACCATCATACCAAGGTAAGTTTTATAGCCCTCAGAATTCAGTCGCAAAATAAGATACCACACCCCTGAGATAACCACAAGTTACTAAGTAGAAGGCATAGCTGTCACCATTACGAGTGGAGATCAACAGGAAGAGGTTGGGGATGTTCAAACCCCGAGCTTTGGAGTAGGTTCCATGGTTCTAGGACCCCAACCTCTGAGGACAGGTACAGCCAGCTTGGTGCTGAACCTCTGGAATCTGGCAGGGAGCCTAGAGAACCAAGACCCAAGATTCTGAGGGTGTGTTGTTTGATACCTTTTCTCTGTCCTGGAGCTGATGATACTTGTGCTTCTGGAAGTTACGAAATATACATAGGAATTACATGTAGACTGAAAGCTACTGCTGCTGCCTAGATAAAAACTCTAACGGAAGTGATGCTGATACAAACTGTAAGCAGTTCCCATAGATATCCAGTCTCCCTGTGACTCCCCCAAGGGCAGAAACTGCTAGGGAGGACTTCAATGAAGTGTTATTTGTGAGTTTCCTCTCTCCCTGTGACAGGGAAGACTGAAAAAGGAAGGTGGTTTGCAATTGAGGGAAGCTGAGTACACACCACACACGATCCATCCATACAGTAGGCCTTTGGCTCAAGAAACACAAAGAACTATTTCCATGAAAAATAAACCCGAGGTGGGGTGAATTTGGTGGTAGAATGCTTGCCTAGTGAGTACAAGGTTCTGAATTCAATCCCAGTAGAGTAAATATGAAGAAAATAAAAAACTAAAATTACTTGAAATAATGAAAAGTGAGAATGAGGTAGGAATTACATATATTAAAAAGTGAAAGTTTATGATCCTGAAGCAATGTCCTCTGAAACTTTCTGCCAGTGGTTTCTAACATTTGCAATAACATTTCTACTGCCAGGATACTAAAAGTTAATGGATGGTAAATTTCATTGAGGATTGGGATTATTTTCTGAAATTGCAAGAAATTTGATCTTCTTTCTCATGTAAAAGTTCAAACATTGAGTTCTTCTCTCTCAGGTGAAAGTGAAGTATGAGCACCCAGCTACTGCATCTCAGGTAAAGTTTAATCACTCAGCTGTTCCATCTCAAGTGAAGTGTGATCCCTCAGCTGTTCCACCTCAGGTGAAGTTTGATCACCCAACTCTTTCTTCTCAGGTGAAGGTTGGACACGTTTCTCTTTTTTCCTAGGTGGTGCTTTGTGCATCTTTACAAGCAAAAGTAACAAACTCAGAAATAAAACCAAAAATGGAAATAAAAAAAAGGGTCCTTTCTTCTTCTTCATCCACTCTTGCACTGTTTTCCCAGGAGGTGGGCCACTGTCAACACTCCCTCCATGGCCTATTTTTATACAGTAAGGGGGCTCCCAGTTAGAGCCACAATGGCAGTGATGTTTGTTGTTGCAGATCCCTTTCCTATCACAGGTCTCTGGCGAACAATCACTTGTCCACAGCGACATAGAGACACACTTCTGGCGGATGCACACATGTTCAGCACCACACTCTGTGCCATCTTTCACATCACCAATATCTGGTACTGTCATCCCAAAATGATAGTCGGTACCCCAGCAGGTCACACCATTGAAGTCAATCCAATGCACAGTAGTGTGACTTCTCAAAAAGGGAATTTCTTTCACATTCTCACACTGAACTCTTCCACAGAGGAAATCTGATTTATTACACCTCACATAGTTTTCACCAACGAGACCACAGTTACCAAAGCGGTCACCTCGGCTGTTCATTTCTGTGTAGCAACTCTCCTGTGCACTCCTGGATTCTTTGCCAAAGATCTGTCTGCACTGTTCGTCACGTGCATTGCATCTCTTCTCATGGCAGTAGCCACTGTCCATGCAACGGACCTCATCCTGCACATACACATCTTCTGGACACTCAGGTGAGGTGCCATTGCACCACTCTGGAAGATCACACTCACTGACATTTTCTCTACACACTTTACCTGGTGGCAAGAGAAGGCAGTCTTCACAACAAAGCCCAGAGGCACATTCAGCCCCAAATTTCAGGGTGCAGTTTTCCGAACAACATGGATGGTTTGAACACAAAGTTGGGGATCCACAGTCGCATTCCTCTCCTCTTTCAACCACACCATTCCCACAGACTGTCCACCTGATGATGTCTGCTTGGTTTGGTACATTGTGCATACAATTCAGAACTGGAAAGGTACTCCACATTTGAGCATAACTGCAATTGCTGAATCTATAGCCTTCCATTTCTGATGCATGCATGATACAAACACGATGCTCACATTTACATTCTGGTGTATCATGCTTCATACCCAGATTATGACCCATTTCATGTGTTATGACAAGTGAAATATCATACAATTTATCTCCCACGAAACTCTCAATTCCACAATTATAAGGAGGTATACAAACAGTTCCAACATAGGCTAAGCCAATATACCTATCAAAAGTTTGGTGTGCCAGAAAATGTGCAATATCATTTTTTATGCGAGAATTTAGACTGGCTACCTTCCAGTCGCAAAACAGATCCAGGACTTGAACCATGTCATTAGTGACATTGAGAAGATTCTTTTCATTCCAGACCTCAATTCCAAGTAAACACAAATCAACATCCAATGGACTTAAAAGGGAATGTATATGATTGACAATGACAAATATGTCCTCTAATACATGTGAGACATTACTTATAAAGGAATCGCTTATAGTCTACAACCAAAACTGTTTCTAGAAACCATTTGTGGGTCCACCACCCTTCATAGCCACTTTGCCTCAGAATGGAATTATTACTCCTTTGAAGCTTCAGTTGTCGTGCTAGTTCTTCTTCTGTTAGTCCACATCTCATAAATGGGAATTGTGTCTTCTCTCTCTGCATCTTATAAACCAGATGTTCAAATGTGGTAGAAAGTCTTTTGGGTTTGATTTCATAAACAATGTCATGGATCTCTAGCATTCCTTGAAAGCCCCCCAAACAGGTGCTAAGAGAAACTAGGGATTCTGGGTCCCCTTCCACATAGCCATCATAGTAGCAGTCACTCTGGACAAAAGGGTGGTCCTCGAGCAGAGCACCCTGGTCTGTGTAGGTGAACACAGAGAAGGGTTTGGACACCAGAAGTTTCTTGGCCTTCATGTGGACAATGTGTTTCTGGCCTCCAAAGTACAGACTGTAGGAGATCCATTCAGGGGGTCTCATGACCCTATGGGTGCCAGTTATCCTCAAGGGTATCACTACTTCTGGGGGGCTATGGTGTTGAGAGTGCCCAATCTGGGCCCATCCAGAAAGGAAGAGCAAGATGCTCAGGCAGAGTTTCAGGAGAGTGATCCTCATATGCACCAGGGCCTCACCCACAGCCATCATGGTTTGTGACTGGAAGCAAAGAGGCAGGGCAGGAGGTGCTGTTGTCCTGTCTCCTCCCTTTGACTTGGTTGCAAGCAGCACTGACCCTTAATGGGATGTCTCCTTCAGAGTCAATCCATCAGAGCCACAGAACTAAAAGAAAAAATAAAATAAAAAGAAGGGCAGAGATGGGGTGGCTAAATTATCAACAGGCCAAGGTAGAGGAGAACAGCAGGGTATGGGCTCAAATGCATTAGTGTTTAGTTTAGGGCATGACTAGATATTTTGCATTGGATTTTCTCTTAATTTTGGTGATGCAGAATCAGATTATGGGAGTTGAAAAGAATGACAACTGGCCACTGGTTGAAAATTGCCAAACACGGATATAGGAGACGTGGGTTCATGATACCATTCTCTAAGTACATGAGTATGTGAGAACATTTCCACAATAAATATTTAAAACAAGAGTCTGAATGTAAAGGTGAATATAGAAGTTGTTTTGATGAGGGAATCTGTATTTATATGAATTGGATTGGAAAAAGTAACAATAGTTTTTCCTTCCTATTTCTAAGGATTATTTAGTCACATTACTCATGAGAAATATGTAAAACAATTCTCACATACATTACTTTTCTTCATGATTCTTAATATGGACTTCCATGCAACTAATGATTTGTTCAAAATTCCTCCAATCCTGTCAGATTTCAATGTCAAAGCATCAATTATCCTTCAAAAGTAATAAAATCTGCTTATAATAGATACTTTCCGGCATTAAAACAAGCAATCGTGGAATTGGAAGGGGGAGTACCTTGGGTTGACACATTTCACTCAAAGGTATTTATATGTGATTACACTCATATAAAATAATATTTTTCAAAGTCTGGGACCCTATAAAAATAAAAAAAGCAAACTAGCTGGAAGAGTAACAGTTGGAAAAGAGAAGGTACTAAAAGCAAAATAAAGTGTCTTCATAAAGGAAAAAAAAATCAATAAACCCTGGGAGGATGGTGCAGGTGATAAGGTAAGCTTCAGTGCAGGTGATGCTGTACCAGAGCAAAGACATCAAAATCCCTGGCATTTCAGGATGCTGAGGAAATCAGCTCCACGTTCAACTTTCCAATGGATTTGTCTCAGAAATGACAACACATACAAAAATACAGATTAAACAATAATTTTGGTAATACAAATATACTCAGGAGGTTCTATTGGGTGAGGTGCTAAGGAAGTGCTAATTTGCACAAATGAGAAATCTGATAATAGCACACTGCCTAGCCAATAATACTGATTTGTTGCTTTGTTATCAGTATCTGCAGAATATGCAGATACTGCATGGCACACCTGGGAAACATCAAAAGATGATACAGGTTAATGATATGGAACATACATTTCCACAGTGTTTGCAGCAAACATATAGTTTAAGAATCTGTTACATTGCATTCAATAGATTCCATATAAAAATACCTGTTTTTCTTGACCTTGTGAGAGTATCCATAGTTTTCATGACATTTAATACCATAGCAATAATATCATAAAAGTGATGAGATTGAGAACCACCACACTGTTTGGGGTAGAAAGAGCAACAATGGCAGCAGAGAAATGTGGAATCTGCAAAGAGGGATCTAAAACACC
This sequence comes from Marmota marmota marmota, assembly GCF_001458135.2. Classification (NCBI taxonomy): domain Eukaryota; kingdom Metazoa; phylum Chordata; class Mammalia; order Rodentia; family Sciuridae; genus Marmota; species Marmota marmota. The sequence continues at coordinate 6,547,311 of NW_026000211.1, read as the reverse complement.
CTGATGAAACACCACTTCCCACAGTAGGAAATTCACACACAAAAGTGTCTGGACTCAGGACCTCTTGCCTCCTGGACCCAGGACACATTTCTCCTTAATTTTTCTTTGATCTTGATTCTAAGTTCTTTAAAGTTTTCTCTCTCCCCAGAATCATTTTCCGGTCACTTATGGAATTGTTCACTCATGAAACAGCAGCAGTCTCTCCTCTATTAACACTTCTTTATGGAGAACACTTTTTTCCTAGTTAATTTAACATAATTTTGTAAGTCAACATTGGGAAGCCCACCAGAGGAGATGTCTTCCTTTCTCAGAAGTCCCTTTGTCACACAGATCAGATATTCAGTCTTACCTTGCTTTGGTTGCCAAAGCCACTTCCAAACCAGAAAACTAGCAGCCATCTCCTTCCACCATTATCTACTATTCTTCCTTATTCCTTCCTCAACCTCCCGATAAATCCTGCACAAGCCAGAACATATTGGGTGCCTACTCCTACTTTCTTCTCCACCAATAACCTTTTCCATGCTCTCCGTGCATTTAGCAAGCATGTGGGCAACCACAAGCTCCCAGGTGTTTTTTTGTTACCATTACAACTTGTGCTCAACAGTTTTGAGCCATTGACTGAAAGCTGTGTTCTATATTATTGTCATGATGCTTGGCCATCTTAACTCTCACATATTAGTTAGCCATAACTTTATTCTTAAATGAATATTATTTATCAGTTTCATATAGGATGCACATAAGTTTCCTTCCATGTTTTCCCACTTTTCAAGTTTCCATCACAGACCTGTCATCCCCATACCCCAGCTCTAGACTCCATTGGTTTAAACACTGTTGGCCAAAGTGCTCCACCAAGTCTAAATTAATGCTTTCACCACTGTGGTAACACAATGCCAATTATTCTGGGGAAATAAATCACAGTACAGTCTATTTAGGAGGATGTGTAAGTGAGGGAGACATACAAATAGCCTGATAGCTCAGCCTAAAGATGAAATCACAGATATTGATTTTAAATACTTCCATGCTTTTAGTAATCTGTGCCTTTGGGCACAGTGGTGCATGCCTGTAATCCCAGCAGTTTGGGAGGTTGAGACAGGAAGATGGGAGTTCAAAGCCAGCCTAAGGAGGTGCTAAACAGCTCAATGAAACCTGTCTTTAATAAAGATAAAATTAGGGCTTGCCTGTGGTTCAGTGGTTGAGTATCCCTGAGTTCAATTCCCAGTACTCACCCCACCCCCCACCCTGACCAAAAAATAATCTGTGCCTTGTTGTTTACATGTTTTCCTTTCTGTTTTTTTCCCCTCAATTTCCTCATTGATACATAGGACTCTCATCTGAAAATCAATATTGTCTTTGTTTTGCAATTTGCTATTTTTATCAAATTTCATCATGGTAATTTAAGTTGTAAAACCAGGAATTCTACATTTAATGCCTATTTTAAACAGGATCAGGTAATTTTCTTTTCTTTGTCACTGCAGATAAGAGACAAGGGACCTATTTGAGGCTCCACACTATCCAGATCTTTAAAGTGAGACTAGCACCTTGATTGTTTGAGGAAGTAATCAAGTAAAATAAAGAAGAGGCTTACTTCATGGAATGCCAAAAGCCCACAGGAGTAAGAAATGTCAGTAAAGGACACCTCTAAGGATAACTTCTCCAAATCATGAGTAAAATTCTGATCGGCTTCTTTGCTATCCATGTCTGTCTTTATATGTATTATGAAGGTGTGTAGGTTTTTGTTGTGATGGAAAATAATCATTGATTTCTTGTGTGCATTTTTTGAGACTGAACTAAAATAAATCTGTCAGAATGGATTCTTAAGACCTCACCTTTCAAGCAGGTGATAGGAAAACAAACTGAAAAGAAAATTCAAGACAGACTCTTTTCACTTATGACTTTGTTTTATACAGTGACTACAGAAGTGAAGACACTGAGGGAATATAACATTTTCATTCATAAAGTGGAATAATATCATAATAGTACAGAGGCCTCAAACTTGACTCTCCCTCGCATATCAAAGCTCATCAAATCCATCAATCTCTGCATTCTAATTACCATCTCAACCTCTAATAGATAGTGTTTTCAAACTTGAGTAACAATACATTAAAAATGGTTTACAGTGTCTCCACCAAATAAAGTAGAAAAGGAATTTGCAAAGTGCATAATCCTCTTCAAGATCTGAATAACTGCCAAGAACTAATTGTTTTATTGGTGTGTGTGTGTGTGTTTATTCATGTCCTCATTATTCGAGTTTATCTTCTTCAGAGCTAAACTCTTGAATGACTTACCAACAGATGAAGTGATGATTCCCATGATTATTTCTAGGTATAGCCCTCTTCATGTCTCATTTCTGACACCCACCAACAAAGATTTTCTCGAGAACACTCATGAATGAGTGTTCTCGAGAAATATGAATCCTCTCTCCTTCAATTGTCTCTCATTTGATTGAGTTCTAGATTGAGCTTCCTAGCAACAAGAGTCTCTCAGAATTCAGAAGAACATGGCAACAACCCCAGATTCCTCTTCACTCTGGCTCCTTTATCTCTATTAAAGCTGGTTGCTACTTACTACTCAATATAAAAAGCCCTGACTTCCTTACCCTCATTGATTGTGTTCTAATAACCGTTCAATATGAATAAGATTCTTTTCCTTACTCCCATGTTCTTCATATACTCAATATAGTTTGCTCATACTATGACCCTGGTCTCAGTTTATTTCAACATTGAACCAAACTGTGGACCACTTGAAGGACTTTAAGTTCCAGAAAAAAAAAAATGAACCCATTTAAAACATTCTCAGAGACACCCAGACATCAGTATTCATCTGCATATTTCTTTCTAAGGCCAATGAATGACTCAGGGAGACATTGCATATCTGCAGCTGGATTCTCTTGCCTTCCCCCCCACACTTTTATCACTATTTCTTAAGGGACCAAACTTGATTTGATAGTTTTCATGTCTGTATTATTTTTCTAGGGCTGTCATAGCAAAGGTATATAATGTAGCTTAACAACAATAACAAAAAAGAAATCTACTGTATGACAGTTTTAGAAGCCAGAAGTCCAACATCATGGTATCCTCAGGTCCCCAGTGCTTCTAAAGTTGTTAAGGAATGATTTAGTTCAGCCTTCTCTCCCATCTTCTGGTCTGCAGCCACATAATTCTAATCTCCATTTACGATTTTCCCTGTGTCCAAAATTTCCCCTTTCATAGGGACACCAAATTACATCAGAGAACATGGATGCTAAGTCAAAAACTGTCACAAGGAACAAAGGAGGTCATTATATAATGATAAAAGGTCAATGCATCATAAAGATATATGACAATTATAAATATCTCTGTGTACAACATTAGTGCATCTAAATATCTGAAACAAATATCTACAGATCTGAAAAAAAAATAGACAGGAATATAATAATGGTGAGAGACTGCAATACCCTGTTTTCAATATTGACTGTAATGTTAAACATAAAATTCATAAGTAAATAGCACATATGAACAATACTTTAGAATAAATAAACCTAACAGACGTGAACAGAACACCCAACACAACCACAATGCATACACATTCTATTCAAGAATGCAGAGAACATTTTGCTGGACTACTCACATGTTACATTCCAGAACAAGTCATAACAATTTTAAAAGATTGTAATTATGTTAAATATCTCTTCTGACTAAAACAGAATGAAACTAGAAGTCAACAGACAGTTGGTGGAAAACTGGAAAAATCCACAAATGTATGGAAATTACACAATACACTATAGCACAACCAATGTTCAGATTTGATAAAAGGAAACAATTTTTAAATGTCTTCAGTTGAACAAAAATGAAAATGGAACAATCCAATACTTATAGAATTCAGCAAAATCATCCTATAAAGGCAGTGTATAGCAATAACCATCAAGGAACTTGGAAAATAGGAAAACACTAAGCCCAAGTTAGCAGAATAAAGGACATCACAATTATTAGGACAGAAAAATCGAGAATAGAAAAGAATCAATAAAGCTAAGAGTTGATTTTTTAAAAATATACAAAATATCTACAAACTTTTTAGCTAAACTAACAAAAAATTGAGAAGATTTCAATAAATTTTGAAATGAAGACATTACAACAGATGCTTCACAAATAAAAAGGATCTTAAGGGTCTCTTATGAACAACTATACACCAACAAATTAGATAATCTCAAGTAAATGGACAGACTGTAAGGGACATATTACCTTCCAAGACTGAATAATAAAGAATTGGAAAGTCTGACATACCAATAATAAATAAAGAGATGGAATGAGTAATCAAAAACTCTCACAACAAAGAAAAGCCCAGACTCAGATGGCTTTACTGATAAATTCCACCAAACTCCTAAAGAATTAATGCTAATGCTTTGCAAACTTTCAAAAAAAAATCAAAAAGAAGACACTTCTAAATTCATTTTATGAGGCCAGTATCACCCTTATCACCAGAAGAGAATGTTACAGATCAGTATCTCTGATAAACTTGGATGCAAGTCCTTCCTTGATAAAATATTAGCAATCCAAACTCAATAGCCTGTTAAAAAGATCATACACTTTGATCGAGTGTGATTTATCCCTCTGATGGGAGGAAAGTTCAACATACACAGATTTAACTAACATTATACAAAGGATAAATAATCAGAAGAACATTTCAATAAATGCATAAAAGGATTTTGACAAAATTCCCCAAACTATGATAAAAACTCTTAACACACTATATATAAAAGGAATGTATCTAGACACAATAAAAACCATGTATGAAAATCCCACAGTTAATATGGTAAATAAAGAGAAAAAATTAAGTTTTCTTTCTTTGCAAGAGAAGAAAAAAGGCAAGGACAGTCGTCCTCGCTTGTACTCAACATAGCACCGAAAGTTCTAATCCGTGCAACTGGGAAAGAAATAGGAATAAAATCATCCAAATTGTAATGGAAAAAGTAAGTTTCTCTCTCTTTGCAGATGATATAATTGTATATGTACAGAACTATAGAATAAAATCTTCTAGCACTAACAAAATAATTCAGTAAATTTGTGGTACATAAAATCAACATACATCATCCATATGTTTCTATATACTAATGAGGAATTATCTCAAAATGAAATTAAGAACACAACTCTTATAACAATAGCAATGAAAAATAAAATTCTTAGGAATAAACTTATCCAAAGAGGTGAAAGACTTGTATATTCAATATAAAACATTGAAGAAGGAAATTAAAGATGACAAATGGAAAGATATCTCATGTTAATGGATAATAAGGCTTAATATTGTTAAAATGTCCATACTACCCAAAGTGATTTACAGATTTAATGTGATCCTAATAAAAAACTGTCATTCCTTAAATAAAAATTGAAGAAATAATTCTAAAATTTGTATGGAACCACAAAAGCCAAAGTATTATTGAGCAAGAAGTAGAGAGCTGGAGGAATCACACTTCCTAATTTCAGAATGTGTTACAAAACTATAGTAACCAAAACAGCATGGTAGCATAAAAACAGATAGATCTATGAAACAGAACAGAAAGTCTAGAAATAGATCTATGCACCTTAGAAATGCTAAGAACAATGATGAGTAAAGACAAATCTCCAAATGGTGTTGAGAAACCTGAATGGCCACAGGCTAAATAATACAATTGGTTCCTTATATCATACAAACATCAACTGAAAGTTGTTTAGAAATTTAAATATAAAGCCTGAAACTATAGAACTACCAGAAGAGCACAGAGAAATCTTCTTGACATTGATCTTGGCAATGATTTATTGGTATGAGACCAAAAGTATGAGCACAAAATAAGGAAATTTACAAGTGAGATGGCATCAGACTAAAAATCTCTACAGTAAAGAAAACCATCAACAGAATAAAAATGAAACCTAGGTTTCTTAGCCACTTCAGGCTGATATTATGAAGTACCATAGACTGGGTGACTTCTTTTTTTTCCATAAACAACAAAATTTTTAATTATTTTTTTAAATACACTACAACAGTTGAATGTATTACAATTCTTATTACACATATAGAGCACAATTTTTCATATCTCAGTATATAAAGTATGTTCACGCCAATTTATGCCATTATAAATGTCCTTTTGGGGTTTTTTTTTGCATTACAATTCTTAATACACATATATACCACAATTTTTCATATATCTGTTTGTATATAAGGTATGTTGACACCCAATTCAAGTCTTCATACATGTACTTTGTATAATGATGACCATCACATTCCACCATCCTTGCTAATCCCCTGCCCCTCCCTTTCCCTCCCACCCTTCTTCCCTATCTAGAATTAATCTAATCCTCCAATGCTCTCCCTCCCTACCCCACTATGAGTCATTCCCCTTATATCAGAGAAAACATTGGGCATTTGTTTTTTGGGGGGATTAGCTAACTTTACTTAGCATTATCTTCTCCAATGCCATCCATTTACCTACAAATGCCATGATTTTATTCTCTTTTATTGCTCAGTAAAATACCATTGTGTATATATGCCACAATTTTTTTTTATCCATTCATCCACTGAAGGACATCTAGGTTGGCTCCAGTTTAGCTATTGTGAATTGTGCTGCTATAAACATTGATGTGGCTGTGTCCCTATAGTATGCTGTTTTTAAGTCCTCTGGATATAGTATGAGAAGAGGAATAGTTGGGTCAAATTGTGGTTCTATTGGACTGGGTGACTTCTAACCCACACAAATTTATTTTTTACAGCTGTAGATATTTTAACAGTGATCAGTATGTCAGCATGGGTGGGTTATGAGGAGAGTCCCCTTTCAGGATGCTGACTTCTCTCTTTCTCATTGTATCCTCATGTAATAGAAAGAGAGTTAAAGAGCTCTCTGGGGTCTCATAGTTTTATGAGAGTCCTAATCCCATTCATGTAGTTTCTATGATCATGACCTTAAATTAACTCCCATGTGTGGCATCTCCTACAAATATAACATTGGGAGTTAGAATTTCAAAATATGAATATGGGGAAGACACACATATTAGTACATTGCAGTAGAGAATGAGAGAAAATATTTGCGAATGGTATATCTGATTAAGAAGCTAATATCCAAAGAACTCATGCAACACAATAGCAACAACAGCAAATGAAGCAAACTCAAGTAACCCAATTTTAAAATGGGCAAAGTACCTGAATAGTTATTTCTCAAAAGAAGATACACAAAAGGTCAATAGGCTTTTTGTTGCTCAACATCTCTAATCATCAGGGAAATGAAAACTAAAACCACCATGAGATATCACCTCACATCTGTTCAAATGGCCTTTATTTATTTATTTGATGTATAGTGTTATTTTTACATTTAAAAAAAATTCCACATTTTTATTGGAATATGATTTTTATTGGACTATAATATGATTTTGTATATATGTGTATATATATACATATATATTTGTGGATATATATATATATATAATCACTCTCTTACAAATATATCTATTCCTTTGTTCATTGCATTAGTCACAATAATTAAAACATGAAAAGAATCTCTATGTCCATCAACAGATACAAAAAATACAAAATGTGATACATGGCATGCACACAGACATGCAAATGCAAATATGCACTGGAATATTACTCATTCTTTAAAAAGAAGGGGATTCTAACATGTACAATAGCATAGATGAACCTGGAGGACATTATTCTAAGTGAAATAAGTCATACAAAGAAAAATACTGCATGATCTCATTTACTTATGAAATCTAAAATAGTAAATCTCAGAGAAACAGAGAGTAAAATGGAGGCTGCCAGAGGATGGGGAGGGGCGGTGGTATCAGGGAAAGGGTTAATGTTAGTTAAAAGTATAAAGTGTCAATTATACAAGATAATTATGGAGATACACTGGCACAGCAAATTGCAGTTAACAATATTGAGTTTTATAATTGAAAAATTTTAATATTTTTGTTAGTGCATTATAGTTATACATAATAGTGAGGCTCATTTTTGACATGATTATACATGCATGGAATGTAATTTGCTCCATTTCAGTCCCCAGTACTTTCCCTTTCCCTCCCCTTCTCCTTTTCCTATGTAACTGAAATTTGCTCTTCCCTCCATCTTCATTTCTGTTCTCTATTCCATCTTCTTTTCTTCTGTTCACTTTTTAAAATAACGGTAGCTATGTGAAGGGATGCATACATTCATTAGTTTGTGGTATTTCATACCATATATATGTGTGTGCATAATGTGTGTGTACATACTCATATCAAAACATCAAGATGTTTAAATGCATATCATCTCTATTTGTTAATTCTACCTAAGTTAGGCAATTATTAATAATGCAAACCACCAAAGTTCATTCTAGTGGAAAGAAAAAGAATCACCTGGTAGCAATTAAGTTGATTGACTTGTAGTTGCAAATTTTGACCCAAAGCAAACTCTAGACCCAGATCCAGATGGCATCACTTGCAAATTCTATCAAACATCTAAGATGTTAATAATACTAATTCTGTACAAATTTTCCAGAAATTGAAAATAAGAAACACTGTTCAATAAAAATTTACCAGGTTCACGTTTGCATTAAAAACCAAATGAACAAATAACCTCTTCACTAAAACCTTTCCTGGTCAAAAACCCAAAATCTTTAACAAAACGTTAGCTAATTAAATCCAGAATATATAAAGGAAAAAAGATCTCATCATGGCCAAGTGTGATTTTTCCCACCCCCAGGAATGAAAGGTAGTTTTAAGTTTGAAAATCAATCAATACAATTCACTATATGGACAAAGAAAAAAGGTCATATGGTAATCTCAAAAGATGAAGGAAAACAAAATTCAACATCATTTTGGGACAGAAACTTTCAGCAAACAAGAAAAGAAGGGAAGTTCTTCAAACCAACAAGTGGCATTTCAAAATCAAAATATACAGTCAACATAATGCTTAAAGGTGAAACTCTGAATCCTGTAGATCTATTATCAAGTGCTAAACAAAGACTTCTACTCTCGTTACTTCTATTTAACAGTGGAAGAAGCAAGATTAAGATGGCAGGGATTAGAAATGCATGCATGGCATACTTTTACTGCCTTAGCTTTATTATATTATTTCTTATGAAAATTTCTTTATTTTTGTTCAAGTCAAACAGTGTAAAATTGTATGGACCCACTTGGACCTCTTTTTTAATAGTTCAAAGGTGAAATAGATCTATCACCATGAACCAGGACCACCCAAGACCAGTTGTCTCTGTCTCAAAGTCCTGCTTAATGATTTTTCTGTTCCTTGTGTTTGCTTGTGTTTTTCTACTAGCCAAGCAGCAAGCCAGTACAGAATTACCTTCCAGAGATATTATCTGTGTAAAGACATTCCTTGAGAAACATTTACAATACAGAACAACGATACCAATAATCAAAATATGTTGATATTTGTGATACTGCTTTTATTTTGTAATAATACAATGTACCTATGTACTGTAACTCCTATTTTGGAGCCTAAATTTATCTTTTGCTTAATATTTCTCTTAAATATTACATTTTAGATGTAAGTGCTTCCATAGCTACCATCTGCCTACCCTCTGCTAGACTTTGGGTTTGTGCAAATTTTAAAAATCAGACTAATTGTGATACTTACATTTCATAGTTTCTTTAAAATGCTGGGAATATTAAAAGGGGAAACAAGCATATTTTGATCGTGTAGCACTAGCCGAAGTGTGAGTATAAGACATTATTTTGGGAGACATCTCAAGAGCTAAAGAGAAAGTGGGAGAGAGAGCTAAGCCCTGCTCTGTTTCTAAGTAGATTGTCAGAATCTAGTTATATGTAGTTATTGATGGATTTCTGGGCATCTTCCTCTTCCATATTTCTTATATTCCTTTTACAGGGTTGATGACTTACAGGGTTGAAAACTACTGTATCAAATCAGATCACACACAAAGTTACCCAGGCACTTCCTCCTTATCCATCTTCTTCTCCTTTCCCTCCCCTCCCTCGCCCCTCCTCCTTCCTTTTCCTCAGTTTTGTGCTTTTCAGTTTGTAACCCTATAACCTCAATGACATATTAATATATGAACTGGTAGGCTTTCTCTACAAAAACTAAATTTAAAACTCTTACTATTTTCTCTGGTTTCAAAGTCTGAGTTCTTTTTGAACTACACAACACATAAAATCATGTTTTCCTCTTAACTGATTTGCAAAACAAAGTAGGTGACACTTTTAAGTTAGAGACTGAGTAAGTTTTTCCTACTTGTATATCCACTGTCTTCACGAATTTAATGATGGACAGACCCCTCAATTGAGTCAAAGAAAAGGATATCCTGGAAATTTATCAATGGTTTAAAATGAGTGAATATCTTAAACACAAGTATATATGGTTTGCTCCAAAAATAAAATAAAAGTGACCAGATGCCACTGTACTATCAATCAGTAGGTAGTCACCCTATTTTTGTTCTTTTCTTTGAAAAAAGAACCTATAGCTAAAATATGATTTTGTGGGCTGTCTCCATGTATTAAAAAGCACATACAAATAATGTTAGCACTAACTCTATAGTTAAGAGATTAAGATGTGATATTGGAGCCAGAGGGCAGAACAAGAATCCTCCAGCTTCATTCTCACCCATCCCCCCAATCCAACTAACATATCCACAATACCTCAGAACTTGTGAGGCTGAGACACCACCTTGAACTGCAGAACTGAAAATAGCAGCATGCAAAGGTAAAAGGAGTGGTTTAATTTTGACCTCATTGTTCCTGCCCCCAAGCTTGGCACAGTGATGCATACAGAGCATTCCCTGGGATCTATGGATTTTATAAATGGAAGAGAAATTTGGAGGTGAACATTCAGTTCAGTAACCCCGCTGTTCAAGGACCCTTTGCGGGAGGCACTTTCTTATCTCATTCAATGGGAAACATTTGGGAGTATCAGAACTGACCACCAAGGTCAGTTATGAATATGGGGTAGGGGTAGGGCTCACAGTGACCAGCGCATGGATTGATGGTGGTTGTTCGGTTTTGTTTTCTAACCATGGAGGTGCACCATCAAAGAGGCTAGCCTACAACATCACTCTATGTTTCATCGGTGAGAAAAGAACATTAAAGCATCATGTCCTTGAAGTATACCTCTCTGTTCCCAAGAACCTCGCCAAGTTAAGGGAACAATGAGAGCAAGTATGGGCCAGAATGTTCTGATAAAGATTATCTCAAAGGACACTAGCTTTCTCTCATGTATGCTGGGAATTAGGGCAAGTTAGTACTATCTGTAGAAAGCTGTTTTCTTGATTGCATGCTTACCATTGGTGGTCACACAATAGGACAAAGCAAGCTAAGCTAGTGGTGTCACTGTTTCTGTAGCCTAACTTATAAAACCCTTCTCCCTGTGGTAATTGGTACAGAACATAGTACCACGGACAGGAAAATGCTCATCCAGTCAGCTGTCTCTGGACAAAGCATTGTGAGGGATGAAGGCATTATTTTCTGGTAAAACACTGGAGGCACCTGTGAATGGAGGTATACCTGTCCAGCTCATCACCATTGGACTTTCTGGTGAGGAACCTGTCCAGCCAGATACCAATGGATCTTCCCTGTGTTTTTCAATAAATCTTATGTCTCACTTTCATCTCTAGGTGTCTTCTTGGATCTCTCAGCAACCTATCCCAGTGCTCTAGCCCAACTGGACTGTAGACAGTACACTTTATTAAAAGGACAGTCAACAGGCCTTCCAGACTTCAATATTTGGATGACTTCTTACATAGCCCCAATGCTTAACTTGAAAATTCCCCAGGCTGTGAGATGGGTGCAGGCTGGTGATTATCTGTGAAGAAAATATTTGGTGCTGTTGGGTACTGGTTTCTGAGCTTCAACCCAGCCAAGACCCAGTATGGTTCATAAACTTTCTATAGGTTGAAAGACAGGGGTGGGTCAGTGATTGCCCAAAGGAGAAGCTCATCCCACCCAAGTTCAGTGGCCACATGCTGATTCACCTACTCTCAGTGTTCTGCTTAAAGATTACTGAAGGGCGGAGGCAAGTCCATACATATGTATTTTCATGATGCATAATGTCTGGCCTTGCCTTCCCCAAGTAATTGAAGAGTAATCCTAGAGACCTCTCCTAGCCTTAGACCTCAACATGCAACCCTGCTCAACTACAGATCCCAAATTATAGCACTGGACAGCCAGAGAAGAAAACTCTGTGCCTTACACTAGAATCCAGCTGGTGGTCTTACTAGACTGTGTAGCATAGCAGCAGTTCCATTCAACCCCAGAACACAATTAAGAGCCCAGCCCAACTAGATGTTGGTCTAGTTAGGTCTACCTGTCCAAGGTCACCACAAGCTAGCCCAATCAGAATCCCATGCTAGATTAAATAGTAAAGGTCTATCATCACCAAAGAACACCAGAAAATGTAGGAAGGAAAGGCCATTTCCTCAAATTTCAGATATAAAAAGATTTCGAAAAATCAGGGAAATAATAAACCAGCAAAATAAACTAACATTCTAGTAATGGAGCTGGCAGTAGAGGAGACTTATAAAATGACCAACAAAGAATTCAGAATAATCCTCCTGAAGAAGTTCAGGGAATATAAGAAAATATAGATAGAGGACTGGGGTGTGGCTCAGTGGCAGAGCACTTGCCTTGCACATATGAGGCACTGGGTTCTATCCTCAGCACTACATAAAAATAAGTAAACAAAATAAAGATATTGTGTCCATGTATAACTAAAAAAATATTTTAAAAAGAAAATATAGATAGAAAACTAAATGCAATTTGGAAAATAATTCATGAACCAAATGAGAAGTCTGACAAAGAAATATAAACAATAATTTTAAATCCAAATAGAAATCCTAGAGGTAATGAATACACCAACGAAGCTAAAAAAAAAAATTAGTAGAAACCTTAACAGTGGAACTGATCAAGTAGAAAAAGAATCAGTGAACACAAAGATAGAACATTTGAAATTACCCAGACAGAGGAATGAAATAATAATAATAAAAAAAGAACGAGAAAGAATGAAGAAGCCTATGAGAATCACTAGATATGATTAAGAATCTATATATAACAGGGTTTTATGAAGGAAAAGAAGGCCCAAAAAGCATATTTAAGGTAATATTGGGGCAAATTTCCCAAATCTGGGGAAAGACGACAACATCCAGGTACAGGAAGCACAGCAGTTTCCAATTAAATCCAATCCAAAGAGGAATTCACCTAGATACATCATAATCAAATTATCAAAAAATCAAAGACAAAGAAAAAAGCAACAAGAGATAAGAAATATATCACATTAAAAGGAGACCCTTGACCATGTCATTGCTGTCGTCATGACGGTGTCAGGGGTCCTGTGGGTCAAGGTTGAGGTAGTTGGCAGGACAGTAGTACCTGCCTCAAACATTCTTCCCCCTAGACAAACACAGGATTTCAATACTTAGCACAACTTGTTCTTAACCTTGTGTCTCCAGAGATGCTAGTAGTAATGTAGTTAGAGAGATAGCAATACAATGATTAGATGAGGATTGTCAAAAAACATCTGTCAACAAGATGAAATGTGTCACAAGCCCATAAAAATATAAAAGGCAAAGGACATGTAGTATATTATTTAGAAGATACATCTTCTATTGCTTTATCTCTAATCTGCTGCCTAAATTTCAAGGGATTAAAAAGACATCTCTGTGGTGAGGTTTGAGGTTAAAAGAAAAGATTATACAAAGGAGGCAAAGATTTGAACAAAATTTAGTGGAAAATAACGTCTGAATTGTTGGATTATCTGTCCCAACTGGCAGCACTATGATTAGTGACATCAGGGGGTGTGTAGAGGGGTGTGACTAGCAAGCTGCAATCATTGCTTTCTCTCTGGTGTTGACGCAGGTGTCAAAACCAGTTGACAAGTTTGATATGTTGGGCAATTCTTGTGATAACCCAGTTCAATCTTCTGTTCTTAGGCAATCACCTAAGTGGAAAACAGACTGTAAAGATCTACTAGCTGGAATACCTGGAGACTAATCAGTTTTTACTCTGTGTACTTTATACATCTTAGGATCACTAATGGTCAGAGTGAGATGGTAGAGGGTGACAGATCCTTTGTTATTCTGAGATCCATAAATGATGAATTTTCTGCTTTACACAGTTAATAATAGTTTGATACAATCATGAAAATGAATGTTGGGCTAATAATAACATCTCTGGGGGATATACATCATGGCTGAACAACTTTCCTTATATTAAATCTTACGCATGGTAACCTGATTTTGTGAGAGTAAAGGGAATGCTATGTAATTCTGTAAAGAAGCTGACAGACATGGCTGGCACTTAAATTTGAGATTTTTAATAGAGAAATAACAAATTATTGGGTCACTGGAGTTTTAAAATTTTTGATGCATCTTAGTTATACATAAAAATGGGGTTTGATATATTCATAAATGCATGTAATATAGTTTTCTCTATTTCAGCTCCCAGTGTTATCCTCTTCCATCCCCTCCTCCCTCCTCATCTCCTTCTCTACTCTTTTGGTCTACATTTATTTATTTTTAATTGGGACACTATAGTTATATATAAAATTGAGATGATTTATGATATATTCATACATGCACAAGGAATAATTTGATCGACTTTATTACCCAGTTCTTCCACTTTACCTGCCCTCCTCCTCACCTTTAGTCCTCTGCTTCTACTCTGATGTTCTCCCTTCTATTTTCAAAAGATTTCCCCTTTTTTAATCTCTTTTTCTCTCTAGCTTCCATGTATGAAAGAGACATTCAACTCTTGACTTTCTGGGTCTGGTTTATTTCAGTTACCATGATGTTCTTTTGTTCCATTCATTTACCAGTAAATGACATAATTTCATTCTTCCTCATGACTGATTTTATATATATATATATATATATATATATATATATATATATATATATATATATTCTTCAGACTCCATTGCATATATAGACCACATTTTCTTTATCCATTTGTATATTGATGGGTACGTAGTCTTGTTCCATAACTTGGCTATTTTGGATTGTACCACTATAAACATTGGTATGCATGTATTTTAAAAAATAAGTGTGAGACTTCTGATGCTTTGACAATTTTCTTAATGTAATTTCATCAATGATTAACAATTCAAAGAGAAATATGGGTTTTCTATATACCATACAAATGGATGAAACTTAGTCTCTGCTCTGCAAAGGCTCTCAGTTAGAAGTAGAGATCAATCAAATCAATATTTAGGAAAAAAATCGGATAATGAATGTCTACAGTAAACCTGGGAATAATGTGGCATGATCCACATTATTGGATTTCCTTTCAAGCATAGCAGTTGATCTTGTGTATATAATTTTTTTCTTCCACCCACCTACTTACCTCTAAGGGAACCTGGTATAATCCATTCCATTTAAATTAGTAAATGTGAATACAGAACATTTTTTTCTAGTTCCATATATTAATAGAAAAACATAACCAATGTAATGGTCATCCATAAAGCTTGAATTTTAAAATAAAGTGTATTCTCAAATGAAATAATAAAATAGGGAAAAGTTAAAGTCAACACCATGCCAAATTTTTACTAGAATTCATTAAGAAGACAAATGAGAATAACTTCATTGCTTTGGTTGAAAAAAATGCTGTACTTTAAGCCTTGATGGAATATGCTTTGGCAATCACTGTTTCACTTGATTTTTAAGCACATCTATATTACAAAGAAAATAAAATCCATGTTTCTGATTGATTTACTCCCAACTTATCAAAATATAGTTCTGTCAAAGCTATTTGAAATTTGAGCAACTTCTTAACCATATTTTGTTCTTATTCAATAGAACTCAAAGGCAGAATTAGACTGTATTTAACTATAAAATTATTTTCAGGCTATCTGAGGAATTTCACTGAGCTCATGTGGCTCAGCATGTATTATTATGCTATCTCTTGGAAATAGGCAAACAGTACAAAATGTTTAGCCAAGTGAATCCTCACTGTCCCTTCTGTTCATTGCCCTTTTGCTTCCATTGTTTTAAAAGACAAACAGGATGAATTTGTCCTGCAAAGAAACTGCTTTTCTCAAGGAACACCATCATGTGGGTGATTACCTCTTTCCAATTCTTCATGTAAGCAATAACACTAGTCGCTATAGAGTCAAGTAGTTCTCATGTCTTGTTCTTGGTCAGACTTATACCTCTATAATCAGTCTAATTCCTCTCTATAATTGCTTAGCTGGAGAGTTAACTCCATGGAGGTAGTGTCTGTCCTTTAGTCTTCACATCTGGCACAACACCTGGCTGGTCTTGTTGAGGTGGGGACATCCCATGCTTTGTTCCTTGTTCCTGGGTAGAGTATAAGCCAGGCTCTATAATCAACATTCTTTAAGTAGGCATGTTTGGGAATAATACACGTAACAGAAATCTGAAATGGGTTTTCAAAAGATTTAAAATATTTTAACTACTCAGGTCATTGTATCTTCCAAAATTCTTCAGTCTTTCAAAGCTGCAGTATTGCAATCAAAATGGAATTCAGATACCAAATGAAAAGTCTATGGGACATTTTACTGCAACATCAATAACATTCCTCACTGCCACCTGAGAGGTTTCTCTCTCAAAGACAGTGCCTTGAGGACCAGGCCTTTCCCAGGCCTTTAGCCACTCAGTGGTGACAAGAGTTCAGACCTAAGACAATCAGCTTCTGTGCTCCATTATGTGGACTTTTCATGCAGGACTTCAAACATTTATTAATATTGTCTCTTTTCTCCTTTGAATTTATTCCACAGATGATGCTACAATTATTTTCCAGTATCCTTGAAAGGAGATGTTGCCATTCATTTCCTTCCTCCTAGTGAAATCTGAGTGGAGATGAAGCTTAATTCTCTGCTTCTATTGGCAGGTGGAGCCTGTGTAAGCTGAAGGCCTCTGGTTTTTTTGGTAGACGCTAATTACATCCAGTTTTACTGTTAGCAGCTAATTACAGCAGGGGACACCACCTGGAGTTGGCCTTACAGCCAGCAAGGCCTGATTCTTCTCCATTACCATTGAGTGGTGCATTGAAGGTCTCAGCATTGCAGGTCTTAAGGTGAACCATACCCTCCAGTGTTGCAGCAGACTCCAGCAGCTCACTACCAACTCCTTTCTGAGGTCTCACAAATCAGAATGAAATCCATGGGACAATGGAAAGCCAGAATGAAATGAGTAGCATTTATTTTATTTATTTATTTATTTATTTATTGTGGTGCTGGGGATTGAATCAGGACTTTGTGCATGTGAGGCAAGCACTCTATCAAATGAGCTATATCCCCAGCCCAGGAGTAGCATTTATTAAAGTGTAAAGAATACAAACAGAACTCTTGCAGGGGCAAGAGGGGAGTCTGAGAGGAGGAACCACCTGACTGTGCTAGTCTAAAGGTTTATGTGGCACAGCTCAACAACTATTGGTCCACATTTATGCTAATCAGGGTCTGGAAAAGTACTAAATGCTAAGGATCCAAATTTATGTAAAATCAGGTTAGAAAAGTACCAACCCTATGATTTAACCTTTGACCCTGAACCTTCATTCAGGTCTGCCCCACTTTGCTTCTCAATGTTGGTCAGCAAGTGGGAGGTTGAAGTCCTTGGATGGTGAACGCACAGGAGCTTGGCTATGGCACTGTGTGGAGCAGGCATCCAAACCAGACAGATAGGCTGCCTTGGCTGGACAGGTTGCCCACCTTGGATCACCTCAAGTTCAGGCAGCATGGCAGGCTCCATGTGCCACCTGTGCTCCAGTCTGCCCTGGCTGCCACTCCACAGCTCCAGGACAAGGCCTTGGTTTCACTTGCACAACTTAAGAAGGCAGTGAGATACAGGGAAAAACACAAGTATTTAAAGTTGGAATGAATTTGGTTCCAAACAAGCTGTGTAACCTTGGATAGAGAGCTCCTTGAACTTCAATTTGGTTATTTCAAAGGCAAAGAAAATTGCTAGTTTGAAGATTGTAATATGAATTGAATGAGAAGACATGTAAAATCCTAGCATATAATTAATCCTCATAAATATTTTTTTTGTTCTAATTAGCTTACATGACAGTAGAATGCATTTTGACACAACATACATAAAAATGTCTGACTAATTCTATTATCCTTCCTCATTAGAATCCCTCTCCTCCCTTTACTCCCCTCAGTCTAATCCAAAGTATCTCTATTCTTCCTGTAGTAGCTGCCCCCACTCCCTCCCTTATTGCAAATTTGCATCTGCATATCAGAGAAAACATTTGTCCTTTGGTTCCTTGGGATTGGATTATTTCACTTAGTGTGATGTTCTCCAGCTCCATCCATTTACCAGTAAATACAATCATTTCATTCCACTTTAAGGCTGACTAATTTTCCATTGTGTTTATATATCACATTTTCTTTATCCATTTATCTGTTGAAGGGCATGCAGGTTGGTTCCATAGTTTAGCTATTGTGAATTGAGCTGCTATAAGCATTGATGTGTCTGAGTCACTGTAGTATGCTGATTTTAAGTCCTTTGGGTATAAAACAAGGAGTGGGATAACTGGGTCAAATGGTGCTTCCATTCCAAGTTTTCTGAGGCATCTCCATACTGCTTTCCAGAGTGGTTGCACCAATGTTCAGTCCCACCAGTAATGTATAAGTGTACCTTTTCCCCCACATCCTCACCAACATTTAATGTTGCTTGTATTCATGATAATTCCCATTCTTACTGGAGAGAGATGAAATCTCAGTGTAGTTTTAATTTAAATTTCTCAAGTTGCTAGAGTTGTTGAATTTTTTTATATATTTGTTGATTGATTGTATTTCTTCTCTGTGAAGTGTCTGTTCAGTTCTTTAGCCCATTTATTGATTGGGTTATTTGGGTTTTTGCTGCTAAGTTTTTTGAGTTCTTCATATATCTTGGAGATAAATGTGCTATCTCAGGTGCATGTGTAAAGATTTTCTCCCATTCTGTAGGCTCTCTCTTCACATTCTTGATTGTTTCCTTTGCTGTGAAGAAACCTTTTAGTTTGAATCCATCCCATTTATTGATTCTTGATTTTACTTCATGTGCTTTAGGACTCCTGTTAAGGAAGCCAGTTCCTAAGTCAACATGATGGAGATTTGGGTCTACTTTTTCTTCTAGTAGGTGCTGGGTCTCTGTTCTAGTGCCTAAGTCCTTAATCCACTTTGAGTTGAGTTTTGTGCAGGGTGAGAGATAGGGGTTAAATTTCATTCTGCTATATATGAATTTCCAGTTTTCCCAGAACCATTTGTTGAAGAGGCTATCTTATCTCCAATGTATGTTTATGGCGCCTATTTCTAGTATGAGATAACTGAATTTATGTGGGTTTGTCTCTGTGTCTTCTATTCTGTGCCATTGCTCTCCATGTCTGTTTTGGTGCCAATACCATGGGGTTTTTGTTACTATAGCTCTATAGTATAATTTAAAGTTTTATATTGTGATGCCTCATGCTTCACACTTCTTGCTAAGGATTGCTTTGGCTATTCTGGATCTCTTATTTTTCCAAATGAATTTTATGATTGCTTTTTCTATTTCTTTTTTTTTAAGTTTTCAATGGACTTTTGTTTTATTTATGTATATGCAATGCTGATAATCAAACTCTATGAAGAATGTCATTGTGATTTTAATAGGAATTGCATTAAATCTGATAATGCTTTTGGTAGTATGACTATTTTGACAATGTTAATTCTGCCTGTCCAAGAGCAGGTGAGATCTTTCCATTTTCTAAGATCTTCCTCAATTTCTTTTGTTAGTATTCTGTACTTTTCATGTACAGGTCTTTCACCTGTTTAGTTATATTGATTGATTCCCAGATATATTTTTAAAATATTTTTTAGTTGTCAGTGGATCTTTATTTTATTTATTTACATGTGGTGCTGAGAATCGAACTCAGTGCCTCACACATGCTAGGCAAGTGCTCTACCACTGAGCCACAACCTCAACTCCCAGATATATTTTTTTAAGGCTATTGTAAATGGGGTAGTTTTCCTAATTTCTATTTCACTGGATTTGATTTATGAGTGTTTATTTTATATCCTGCTACTTTGATGAATTCATTTATTAGTTCTAGAAGTTTACTGGTGGAAGTTTTTGAGTCTTCTAAACGTAGATTCATGTCATCAGCAAGTAGGAATAGTTGAGCTCTTCTTTTCTATTTATATCTCTTTAATTTCTTTCTTCTATCTAGAGTTTCACGGATGATGTTGAATAAAAGTTGTGAAAGTGGGCATCCTTGTCTTGTTCCAGTTCTTACACAGAATTCTTTCCATTTTTCTTCATTTAGAATGTTGTTGGTCTTGGGTTTAGCGTATATATAGTTTTTACAATGTTGAGGTATGTTCCTACTATTTCTAGTGTTTTGAACATGAAGAAGTGTTATATTTTGTCAAATGATTTTTCTGCATCTATTGAGATAATCATATGATTCTTGTCTTTAAGTCTATTGATGTGATGAATTACATTTATTGATTTCTGAATGTCAAAGCAAACTTGCATCCCTGGGATAAACCCCACTAGATCATGGTATACTATATATATATATATATATATATATATATATATATATATATATATATATAGAGAGAGAGAGAGAGAGAGAGAGAGAGAGAGAGAGAGATTAGTTGTAGATGGACACAATACCTTTATTTTGTTTATTTTTATGTGGTGCTAAGGATCAAACCCAGTGCCTCACACATGTGACGCAAGTGCTCTATTGCTGAGCCACAACCCCAGCCCCCTGCACTATCTTTTTAATATGTTTTTATATTCAATTAGACAGAATTTTGTTGAAAATGTTTGCATCTATGTTCATCAGAGATATTGGTCAGAAGTGTTCTTTCCTTGATGTATCTTTGTCTGGTTTTAGTATCAGGGTAATACTAGCTTCATAGAATGAGTTTAGAAGTATTCCTCCTTCTCTATTTTATGAAATAATTTGAATAGTATTGATGTTAATTCTTCTTTGAAGGTCTTGTAGACCTTGGCTGAGAATCTGTCTGGTCCAGGGCTTTTCTTAGTAGGCTGATGTCTTCTATTTCATTGCTTCAAATTGATCTGTTTAAAATTTCTATGTCCTCTGCTTCAGTTTGGGTAGGTCATAGTCTAGAATTTTTTTAATGTCTTCAAAATTTTCTATCTTATTAAAGTCTAAATTTTCAAAATAGTTTCTGATTATAATCTGTATTTCAGCAGTGTCCAATTGTGATATTTCCTTTTTCATCATGAATTCTCGTAATTTGACTACTCTCTCTTTCTCTTCATTAGCATGGCTAAGGATTTATTAATATTATTTATTTTTTCAAAGAATCAACTTTTTGTTTTGCCAATTTTTGAATTGTTTCTTTTCTTTCAATTTTATTGATTTCAGTGCCAATTTTAATTATTTTCCATCTTCTTCCGCTTTTGGTGTTGATTTGTTCTTCTTTTTCTGGGGCTTTGAGATGTAATGTTAGGTCATTTATTTGTTGACTTTCTATTCTTTTAAGGAATGAACTCCATGCAATGAACTTTCCTCTTAGAACTGCCTTCATAGTGTCCCAGAGATTTCTATATGTTGTGTCATTATTCCCATTTATTTCTAAATATTTTTAAATTTTATATCTGATTTCTCCTGCTATCCATTGGCTGTTTAATAGTGTATTATTTACTCTCCCTGTGTTAGAGTAGCTTCTTTATTTATTTATCTGACAAAATACAGTGTATTATCTCTATATTTTGTATTTTCTAAGAGTTGCTTTGTGGCATATAATATGGTCTATTTTGGAGAAGGATTCATGTGCTGCTGAGAAGAAAGTGGATTCACTCATTGATGGACGAAATACTCTATATATGTTTGCTAAGTCTAAATTATGAACGGCATGTGTTGGTGATTCTTTTAAAACTTTTATTGAATTGGTTAAAAAAACCAGTTTGATTCTTTAAAAAAATACTTTACTATCCACAAAATTCCCTTCTGTATTGCTTCATGACCACAGGCATAGCTTTACCCCTGATCTCTAGCCCCTGGCAACTACTAATCTGTTTTCCTTTCTTATAAGTAAGTTATTTCATGAATGTTATAGAAATGAAATATTGCAATATCTATCCTTTTGATATTGATTTTTATTTCACTCTTATTTCTTTAAAGTTTTTCCAAGTTGTTGCACATATTAATAGTTTGCACATTTTATTGCTAAGTAATGTATGCATGTACCACAGTTTAACCATTCACCAGATGAAGGACATTTGAATTCCATTTGGAGGTAATAATAAATAAAGCTGCTATAAATATTCACATAAATTTTCCTCATGCAAATAAACATTGGTTTTTCCAGGATAAATAATGAAGAGTAAAATTGCTGAGTCATAGGGTAATTGTGGGATTAGGTTTTTTTATTTGGTATTTTGTATTTGTATATGGGTGTGCATGGTGTGTATATGTGTGACTAGTTTTATGGAACACTATCAAACTGTTTTCTTTTTCAAATTTTTTTTTATTTGTTTTAATTAGTTACACATGACAGTATAATGCATTTATGTATTTTGATATACAAGATGGGATATAATTTCTCATTTTCTGAGTGTACATGTTGTAGGTCATGCAGTCACATATATACATAAAGTAATAATGTCTGTTTCATTCTACTATCCTTCCTATCCCCACATCCCCTCCCCTCCCCTCCCTTCACTTCCTTCTACAAACTGTTTTCTAAAGTAGCTGAAAATTTAACATTTTCATCAGCAATGTTAGGAGTGATCCAATTATTCTGCATCCTCGCCCGTACTTTGTGTTATCGTTATTTTTAACTTCAACCAGTCTGATAGTTGTGTAGGATAATATTTTGTTATGATTTTAATTTGCATTTCTCTATTTGCTAATTTTATGGAACATCTTGTCATGTCATTATTTGCCATCTGTATATTTTTGGCACAAAATATTTATTCATGCTGTTTTTCATCTAATTGGATGTTTTTAATGGTCAGTTTTGAGAGTTCTTTGTATATTTTAGATACAAGTCTTTTGTTCAATGTGTGATTTGCAAATATTTTCTCCCAGTTGGGAATTTTTATTTTCATTTTTCTAACAGGGTCTTCCAGAGAAGAAAAGCTTTTCATTTCGATAAAGTCCTACTTGCCATTATTTTTTTATGAATTTTGTTTTTACTGTCAGGTCTAAAAGTTCTGTGTAATCCTAGTTATTAAAGAATTTGTCTACTATTTTTCCCCAGAGTTTTACAGTTTTACATTTAAAAGTTTGGTAAAAGGGGTGAGATTTAGGACATAGTTCTTTTTCTGTTTTGTTTTGTTTGTTTTTGTCCATGAATGTCCAATCGCTCCAGTATCATTTATTAAGCGGGCTATCTCTCCTCTATTGAATTGCTTTTGCTACTGTGTCAAAAATAAAAAATAAACTGGATCAGTGTTTGCACTGTCTCTGTTCTGTTCCTCTGATCTACATATCCACCCTTCTTCCCAAATCATGCTCTTCGGTACTGTAGCTATATGGTACTTTTAACTCACAAAGAGTGATTCCTCTCAATTTATTTTTTTTTTCAAAATCATTTTGGCTATTCTATTTCCCTTTTTATAGAAATTTTAGAATAAACTCATCTATGTCTACAAAAAAATCACCAAATTTTTTTATGAATAGTGTTAAACTTGTAGAATAATTTAGAAAGAGTTCACATGTTTGCAATGTCAAATCTTCCAATCCATGTTTATGGATGGCTGTCTCTACAAGTATTGAGTTCTTCTTTGGTTTCTTTAATTGGTATTTAACCGTTTGAATTATCTAGATATAGTTCATGTTTTGTTAGGTTTATATATAAGGATTTAATTTTTTAGTAATACATAACAATAGAATTTATTTTGACATAATTATAAAAGCATGGAACATAACTTGTTCTTATTCAGTCCCCAGAATTCCTCTTCACCTTCCCTTTTCCTTCCTTCCCTCTGTTCCCTTCCTTCTACTAATCTTTCTGCTTTCCACTTATGGTTATTATATTTTTTCATTATTGTCTTGTGGCTGTACTAGATGGTGAGATTCATTGCAATATGGTCACATATGTACACAGGAATGTTATGTCAGATTCATTCCACTATCTTTCCCTATCTCATCCCTCTGCCCTTCCCTTCATTCCCCTTTATGTACTCCATTGATCTTTTTTTATTCTTATTTTTTATCCTCTCCCTACCTACCCACACATTATTTTGGGTTAGATTCCACATATTAGAGAACATGTTTGACCTTTGGCTCTTGAGGACTGATTTATTTCCCCCAATATTTTCTATGTTCATAATCCTGTTGTCCACACATAGAGTGCTTTTATTTCTTCCTTTTTGATCTATATGCCTTTAATTTCTCTACCTTCCCTTATTATAATGGCTAGAACTCCCAGTATCATATTGAATGATAATGATGAGAATATACATTTTTACTTTGTTCACAATCTTAGAAAGTAATTAGTTTCGTCAGGCACAGTGGTCCATGCCTGTAATCCCAGCTATTTGGAAGGCTGAGGCAGGAGGATTGCAAGTTCAAAGCCAGCATCAGCAACTTAGTGAGGCCCCAAGCAACTTAGTGAGACTCTGTTTCAAAATAAAAAATAGAAAGAGCTGGAGATGTTGCTCAGTTGTTAGTGCCTCTGTGTTCAATCCCAAGCACCAAATAAATAAATGAATGAATAAAAAGCAATTAGTCTTTCACTACCAAGGATGATATTAGCCATAGTTTTTTTTTAAATATATGCTCTTTATGAAGTTGTGAAAGTTTCCCTCTATTCCAATTGTATTGAGAGCTTTTTTTTAATCACAAGTTGCATTGAATTCAGTAAAATGCTTTTTGTTTTGCATCAGTTGATATTAATCATATAATTTTTCCTTGTTTTCCTGTTGACAAGGTGAATTACACTAATTAATTTCTGTATACTGAACCAGCTTTGCATACCTGGAAAGAATTCTTCTTGAGCTTGGTGTTTCATTTTTTTTTGTATACATTGTTTGATTTCTAAAATTTTGACAAGGATTTTTGCATCTCAGTTCATGAAAGCTATTAGTCTGTATTCATGTGTGTGTGTGTGTGTGTGTGTGTGTGATCTGATTTTGATAGTGGGGTAATTATGGCCTCCTAAAGTTAATTGGAAAGTATTCCTTTCTCTTTCTAAAAGAGATTGTGTTAAATTCGTGTCAGTTATTTAAGTGTTTGATAAAATTCTTCAATGAAATTATCTGGGTGTGGAGAATTCTTTCTCAGGAGCTTTTAAAATTAAAGTTCAGTTTCTTTAACAGTTATAGGGACTATTCAGGTCATCTACAAACCCAATACAATAAGTAGTCCCCTCTTATCTATAGTCTTGTTTTCTGTGGTTTCAGTACCCACAGTATAACTAGGTCCAAAAATGTTAACTGGAAAATCCCAGAAGTAAATAATTCATAAGTTTAAATGATTTTTGTTACAGTGTGTTGTTATAATTATAATTATTTCATTTTATTATTATTTATTGTTGTTAATCTCTAATTGTTGCTTAATTGACAAATTAAATTTTATCATAAGTATGGAGGAAAAATGTCTATGGGATTCAGTGTTATCTGCAGTTTCAGGCATCCAAGGAATATCTTGGAATGCCTGCCTCACAAAGAAGGAGGAACAACTGTAATTGCAGTTGTTTTGGCCTAAAGCTACAAGAAAACAGTCCCAATTTCTTCTTCTGTGAAAACGTGTTGTTTGTCATCCTCCCCTGCATTTTGAGCATTATGAATGTTTTTTTTTAAGTTTGTTCTTCTGGTCCATATTATTATGTCTTTTAATTTCATCCTAGAGAGCAATGAGATCTGGAAGAGAAACATGCTAGGCAGAGAGACTACACCAAAGAGAAAGATTGCACCAGTGTCCTGTCACACCTCCATTCAGTATTTTCCAAACTTTCTGAGAGTAAGAATTACTGAGGAATTTGCTGAAAATATGAAGTCCTAGTCTATGCCTTTGAGGAGTCTGATTCAATAGGCTTAGTGTAATACCAGGTATCTGTCATCTATTAGGCTACCAAGAATTGTTATCCTGTGGCAACTTCAGAAATGTTGAAATAAAGTTTTCATACTATGGTGGTCAAAAACCACTTTTAAAAAATCAGGATGACTACTGAGGGACTCTGAGCAAGCTGTGCTCTTCCAAACCAAGTGGGCAAGAGCTGGGCTGAAATTCCACCAGGCCTGATGGCAAAGACATGCTCACTAGCAGGAACATATGGAAGGTGAGAAAGGAGAGCTTTTATATTGATCTACCCCAGGGAGGGGCCTTTTATTATTGGCACCACATTGCACAAATACCAGCTGCTAGCCCTGAGCAAAGGGTCTAAAGTGTTGGTTATCTCTACAGGTTACTGGGCTCTAGGACTAGGGGTATAGCTTAGTGGTAGAGTGCTTAGAGGAGGTGTTGGGTTCTATTCCTAGTATTAGAAAAACTAACTAATAAACAACAAAAAAGCAAAATTCCTGGGTTCTTACCCCAGGTGAATTGAAAGAGGATCTCTGGATTAGTTGTATATTATTATTATTTTTGTACTGCTGGGATTGATCCCAGGGCCTTGGGCATACTAGGCAAGTATTATACCACTGAACTATATCCCCAGCTCTGGATTACTTGTATTTTATCAATTTTCCCTCATCCCAGGCACTGGGACTCTTACATATAAAAGTTGGAAGAACACCAAGAGCTCACATCCAAATCTTTTAATTAGCAATCTCCTTGACAGACGAGGCTCTGTGTTCCTTTCATGGCTCATTTTTGAGGACTAATAACAGAAATTGCAGGTAGTACTGACAGAAATGAGAAAGGACCTGGGATACTGGAGTTGTAGTAGTACAATAAAAAAATCCTGAAGCCCAGCCCTTTGGATCTACCAATTTCCAATCTCTTTGGACCTGGAGTCTTACAAGAAATATTTGCTTAACATGTTCAAGTCCTAGGGCTTAATCCCCAGCATTGCAAAAAGTAATAATGAAATGCAATAAATAAACAAAATTTCTTTAAATAAATTAGGGGATAAGAACCAAGGAATCTGGTTGGGTTTTTTTAATATAATAAACACTACACACCCCAACTCTGACTCTTAACACCAACCTTCACTGTTCCAACCTGCATTGCTATGTGAACCCAGCACCTGTGTCTCTCTCATCTTCTTCTTTGTTTCTACCCTTTGCCGGATTCTATTCCTCATGTTCCAGTTGTTCTGCAAGTGATTTCAAAGTTTGTCTCTTTTTCTGTATAGATTTTTCAAGGTCCCTGAACCCAACCTCCTCTGATGTTTCATCTTCTCTCTGCTGCATTGCATTCAGAATATTGATTCTTTCTGGAGCCCTTCCTCTCCACCTCCCTGACTTTTCACCACCTGATTGGCCACTGTCCACCCAGTGTGCTCAGCCTCATCCAACCTCAGTGCCAGGGACATGCCCTCAGGACATACTGGTTTCTTTCCTGTGGGACAGAACAAATACTTCCTCTGGATACCAACCCTCACCCCCATCATCCATGAAGCTCCACAGAGGTGCACAGGTTTAACTACCTGTGAATGGATTTTATCAAATTATTTTTTATTCAGTTTTTAACTTAGTTCTATGACTTGGCTGTTATCTACATCCAACACATTTTAGCAGGTGGTCTCTGAAATAAGCCTGGTGAAAAGAGACACAGGGAAGGGCAAAATTGAGAATCAAACAAATCTTAGCAAAATTCAGATTTGTCTGCAAGCCTTCCATTGTGGTTTTGATACTGCTCCCTTTTTCTTAGAAGATTTGCTAATATTAAAATTTCCCTTTGAATCTATATCTGAATTTTCCCCTGATGCCTGCCTTTTTAAGCAGTGAATGACCATCTTTTGAATGGCCATTTCTGAACACAATGAGAGACGGTTTTTCTATTTTTAGATTCCTCCCTCATATGCTTGGTTACTGCTGATGCTTCTGCTAGTTGAAATGTGGTCTACCTCCTCCACAGTTCAGATGATGGTATTAGATGTGTTTGGAAGATAGGACATTTCACTTACCGAAGGGACTGGACTTTAATGCATTTTTACTTGTTCTCTTATAACTAGAGTCATAAATAACATAGTGGGAGATCAAAAATAATTCTTTAGTAGTTTAAAATAGTTTTCTAAGGGGTAACAGAATCTCAGTTTAGAGGACATCATTGGTTGGGGGACCAAAAGCATCTCTCCATCAACTGATTGAAGAAATTATCTTGTCCAAAAGATTGGATAGAACAAAGAATAGTTATTAGTCTATGATAATTACGACTTTTTCTGAAAATTAAAGGATATATACCATCTATTCAATGTTTTTAATGAGATGCCCCCTTTTCTTCTACAATATAAAGTTATAGTCTTAAAAAGCAATTCCTTTTCCCTGGGATTGTCCCCCCAGAAGGCTGGGTTATGGATGAGTAACAGTGCTAGTTTTCCATGTACTTCCCTGGACTTGAGTGATCACTGCTAACTACTTAACAGTCAAACCTCTTGTGACACAGGTGTCCTGAAAAGCTTTGCTACTAGATGCACTTTCAGTGGCCTTGGGTATGGAGATCAATGAATGAAAACAAACTCTTAAAGTGATGCTTACCTTGGAACAGAATCACTCATCACTAGACAAGGTTCTACAAAGGGTTAAGTAAGTAACCAACTCCTGTGACAAGAGTCACACATCGGTTCAGGGGGTGACCTTACAGATGAAGAGGAGGCTTAGCCTACCTCCATCATGATGGGTCATAATTATCAGAGAAAGGGGCTGGACTTAAGCAAATGCTGTTCTGTTTCTCAGCACTGCGTTTCTCATTTGCATCTGCCTTCCATTGCATTTAATGCTACCTAGAGAACACATCAGGAAAGGGAATTTTCTCTCTTTGTAATACACTGTGACAGTCTGGGTTAAGGGAGGGGAGCAGCAGGAAGCTGGTAAGCCAGGTAGTCTAGAGGGAGCATGGTGCCTGGCACCTGGTGTCTCCCTCATCTAGTATTCTGGCCTGGAAAGGCCATAAGTCAGTCTTCTAAAATTAAAAGCAATTCCCCTGAAAGTAGAATTCATAGAAATATAAGCTTTAAAAAGTAGGATTTACATCTTGAAAATCTTAGAAAAGTGACCCTTTACCTCTCTTTGTTGGTTAAGGATTTAGCCAGGATAATGGATGGGCTTGGATTTTTGTGGTCCTCTTGAAATCCTAGGTATAAAGCCATATCAGCTCAAATCTTAAAGGAATGGGGAATGATATAATGGCGAGCCTGTGCTCAGTGTCTGGGTTCTGGTTCAGAAAACAATTCAGAGTTCATAATAAGCTCGTAAACATCTGAAATCTACCAAAATGGCCTGACATGGTCACAAGAAAGGCTCTCATGAGATTTTTCAGTTACTTCCTGCCCTACTCAGGGTATTCATGTGTGAATATCTTTTTCTGGTATATTTCTATTTTCATTTCCAAGTGAAATGATGTGTGTAGGTATGATTGGGATGGGGAGTGAGAAAGTACACTTCCTGTGTTATTAATAGATTATTATTTCCATAAGCCTCTAATAGTAAAATCTCTCAGGCAATTTGTTGAAAATGTAATACTGATAGAACTTTCTCTCTCTCTTCAGATATATGTTTTCACATATGTGTGTATACATACTTACACACATGCGAACTTACATACATATTTTGAGACTTGGGTAAAGCTCAGAGGTGGAGCATGCACTAGGCACATGAAAGACCCTGTGTTCAGTCCTTTACACCAAACGACGATGACGACAAAAAAACAAAACAACAACAACAAAAAAAAAAATATAGAAAAAACTAGATAAGGAAGAAGGCAAAGAATTCTGGTGTCCAGAGATATAGGTATATAAATGCTATAATCTTTATGTTCCAAGAAAAATATATGGTAATACTTGATGTGAGGAGACATGTTTTACCTCTAGTAAAACTTGATAGAGAATAATAAAGCAAATGTAAAAGACTTTTTTTCCCTGTATCTCTAAAAACTAAATACCCCTGCTGAGCTAAAGTAGGGAAAAAATAGATAAGAATAACATTTTAAATTTATGTGCTTTTCTCCAGGGAGCAACTACATAGTATAATGAGGAATTGTAAATAATATTTTCAGTTTACAGAGAAAGCTTAAAACTTATACCAGAAGTTTCAAAGACCGACTTCTGAACCCTGAGCCTTGGCCAATTCAGTACATTTATTTTTGGCTCTAAGGGTACTTACAGTTTTCTTAAACCAAGTTTTGTGCAAGCTTTGATATTTATCCCAAAGACCTGTCCAACACTCATAGTGAGCTCCCTTCTCTGACTGGTTAGTGGCCTTTCCACAGAGGATAAAGGTTTGCCCTAATTGGCTCATTTTAAATAAACACATAAAACCAATGATGGTAATGAAGAGAACACACAGGAACTGGTATTTCAAAAGTTAAGGTAAAAATGTTTATTCTTGATGCTGGGGATTGGACGAGAAGCACTGTGCCACTATGCCACATTCCCAGACCTTTTTATTTTTTAGTTTGAGACAGGGATCTTGCTAAGTTGCTGAGGCTGGCCTTGAACTTGTGATTCTCCTGCCTCAGCTACCTCAGCTCTGTAGGTGAGGAGACCTTTGAATTGGGTCTTGAAGGATGAATGTTTCTGGTGTGGGAAGAACTGGTTATTCCAGGCAAGGACAACTGTCCACGCCAAGACATGGAGTCCTGATATCCCAGAGCTTTTAGAAAAGCGTAATGCTTTGGAGGGTGGTTTGCTTGGTGAATACATGGTAAGAGACAAGATGTGTTGAGTAAATTGTCCCCTGGTTTTCCTTCTTTATCCTCATCTCATTTCCATCTTTATCCTCATCATTTAGTTTATAAAACAAGACTAAGTGATCTCTAAGGTTCAAAAGTCTGACTCTGTGAGATTCAGGGGGTGGGGGGAAATTCAGTTCTTAGTTGCAAGAAATGAACTCTTTGGGGTGAATAAGGGTGTGGGATTGTTTCCATGAAAATGAAGATTTGCAGCTGCCTCTCGCAGCTACACTAAACAGTGAAAAAAAAGAGGACCTTCTTTTCCTATTCTTAGCAGGCCTGCTAGCGTGCCTCTAGCTGAGCACTGTTTGGAAAGGAGATGACCATTTTTCCCATTAATAAGTTTCTTTTCATTTTCTTTTGTTAGACTTCCTCAGCAAATGGCAAGTTTGTGTCTTTGTCTCATTCTTAGACAGAAAAGGGTGTGTTTTAAAATCAGGCAATCTACTTCTAAGAATAAGAATTTCTATTTGCTGTGGTTTAACTATGGATATGCCAGCAACTGAGGACCCACATCCAGGGTGGGAATGCCTAATATCAAGGTTCTTTGCAGACTTTGAAATTCAAACTGGACCTGATGTTATTGGGATGCCAGAAATGACCTGAAAACCTGATATGCTGCTAATGAAAGAGAAACAAATAGAAAATGACAATTCTTCATGTAGCAAATAATCTAGGCTGAAAACATAAAAGTTGAAATAAGTAAGTTGGGTTTATAAAAGAAAGAATAAAATTGGGAGAATTTTTTACTAATATATCATATTGAAAATTACTATAAATACTCATATTCATGAGGAATAAGTTAATTTGTTGATTATGTAAATAATTGCACTTTAACTCATAAACATAGAGATTGTTGTTATACTTTACATTTTAACTCATAGACAAAACTCTAGGAAAAGAAAAGTACTTTTCCAAATGATATTTCTTTAAAATGTCATTTTACAAAGTAGTTAAGAAAATCAGGAAAAAAAGTAGTCATCTGGTTTTTGGAAACTTGAATTTTAGTTAATTTCCTTGAGACATTTGGCTTTTTCCATCTAGTGCTATGAATGGAACCCAAGGAATTTTTAAGTGCTTGTCAAGGGGCTGGGGTTGAGGCTCAGCAATAGAGCGCTCGCCTAGCATGTGTGAGGCCCTGGGTTCGATCCTCAGCACCATATAAAAATAAAATAAAGGTATTGTATCCAACTACAACTAGAACAAAATATTAAAAGAAAAATAAAGTGACTCAAAAAAAATGCTTGTCAAGTGCTCTATCACTGAACTACATCTCCCACCCCAACATTTTTCTTCTTTAAAATCTACAAAGACCGCTGAATCCTTAGACACAAGTACCATCATTGCAAACGCCCTTTGGAAAGGAAGGAAAAATGGCCTCTCAGATAACACTTTTGTTTCTCTGTCCTCAGGCTTTATCAGCAGCCTTCTCCTATACCATCCTGACCCATCTAAGACTCCTTCACCCTTGAAAACAAGATTGAGGCATCTATCTCCCCTATAAAGTCTATATCTGATTGTCTCTGCTTGAATAACTGTTTTTTGCTCTGAAATTCTTCACCACCTGTTCCCTATCACTTAACTGGAAATTAATCCTGTGCTATTTCTCTTATTATTATCCTTAATGGTTATAGTGTTGACTCTATGTTCAGGTGTCTGTGCTTAGTCTCTTCAACAAGGTCATTGATCCTTGAGGACAGAGACCTTTTCTTCTTGACACTTCCACAGAGTTTAGTTCAGCAAATATTTGTTGATTTGAATAATTGGTTAATTCACAAACATTTACCAAGCAGCTACCATGTGAAATGAACTAACATAGACCCTGTATCTTTTTTTCAGATTTGTCATAAAGGCTGCTGGCAGACTCAAAGACATTTAGATAAAAAAAATCTTTGGACTTTATATATGAGTTGCTTACTTTTTAAAGTTAATAATTAATTTTGTTTTTAGCAAAAAGGAGGAGTTAGAGGAAGTGGAGAAAAAGAAGAAGGAATTGAAATGTTTATAGGACTTTTAAAAATATAAATGTTTGTATTATTTTGTGTTTATTTAACAGCATTACTATTTATGACATAGGTTATGACAAAAGAGACAGATTCTATCACTCTGAACGCAGGACTCAAAAGACCTCCTGTGACTCAAATGAACCAGATGTGAGCCTCTGTCTGAAATAGCCCAATGATCTATGTGATGGCAGTTTGTCAGCATGATGACCTTATCAATAACCCAGAAGGAAGGACAGAGAATGGGAATTTGAGTTATATAACTTGATTTTGAATATAGCTCTATTGCTTCATTAAGTTACTTAGCTTTATTTCTCCTTGAAACATTGAGTATTATTACCATGATAATTATAATTAAGTGTACCTTCATGGGGTTGGAATGAAAAATAAAGGAGATAAGTATATGTAAAAAAAGAATTTTTCAGAATATGAAGTTCTATTAGTTATGATTATAGATTTTATGTTGGTCTACAAGTCTTTCACAAATCATTTGACAAATATTAACAGTCTAATATTAGTCATGGACTTTTCATGGACTTACTATGGAGGAGGAGGAGGAGGAGAAGGTGAAGGATGAGGAGGACAGGGGACCATATCAAAAGAAAATAAGGCCCAACTTGAAAGGGCTTCCTATGGCCAATTCTGGAATAATTTGAGCAACCAGATAAATTATGACAGTATTAGATTTTAGCCAAAACAGTAAAATAAGTGTCATTGAGTCCATATTAGCATAAAATAATGGAATAACTTACTGAATAGATGAGGCAGGATATATCTCCCTTATAGAAGCATGTGGAATAATACATGTAAGTACTATCCCCCAGAAAGAGGAACATAATTCCCATACCACTCAATGTAGGAAGGTCTGAATGACTCATTTCCAAAAAATAGAAAATGGAAAAGAAAAACAGTAACTCCACAGAATACAAGCTTGGAAGAGACCACCTTAACCAAGTGACCAAGGTTTACCTCACCAGTGATAAGCCATGTGGATGCCAGCTACTCCCTGATATGAAAGAAGGAAACAGCCCTCAACCCTAAATAACACCAGGAAATCATGACGAGAAAACGTGGGACTAAACCAATTGCTGAAAATTCTACAATATATCTGACTATACCCTTCAAAATGTCAAGGTCATGAAAAACAAAGAGAGAGATGGAGACAGAGACACAAGGAGAAACTAAGGAGACATAACTGTTAAATACAATGTGGATGGATCTGAATTACATACTGAAACAGAGAAAAGATACATTTAAGAAAAAAGCAAAACAGAAATGGCATCTAAAGTTTTGTTAATATTATTTCTTAGTCTTGTCAAATGTACCATGGGTATGTAAGAAGTTAATATTAGAAGAAGCTGACTGAAAAATAAGGGCACTATCTATGTAAATTTTGTAAATCTGAAAGTCTTCCAAAATAAAAAGTTTATTAAAAAAGAAAAACCTTCATTTGGCAATAAAAAGGAATGAGGTGCTGACGGATACTACACCTTTGATGAACCTTGAAAGCATTGTGCTAAATTTTTTTAAAAGCCAGTCACAAAAAGTCACATATGATTATATTTATATGAAATTTCCAGAGTGGGCAAATCTATAGAAACAGAACTAGATTAGTGATTTCCCAGGGCTGGGGAGTTGAGGAAAGTGAGTAACCGCTAATAGACAACAGGAATTTGGAGAGTGCCGAAAATCTTCTAAAATCAACTGTGACAGTGGTAACCCAACTCTGTGAATATGATAAAACCCACCGGATTGTGCCATTCAAATAGGGGAATTATATGGTATGGAAATTATATATCTCAATAAAGCTGTTATTTTTTTACTCTCCAGGGCAGACTTCATCTGTGGCTAGGTATTGGGGTTCAACAGTTTTTCATTTCTGGGTTCCACTGTCTTTTCTGTTGGTGATGACTCTCCCCACTCAAATTATACCCTTTACCGAGCCATCAGGTAGCATTGGATACCTCTTTCTCCCTACAGTCCCTATAAAACTTTAATTTATTTTACTGGTTCTGGTTGCATGATGCAAAAATTCCAACACCTCCCAACCCTGTGTTTGTGTGCTAGACCAGGGGTGGGAGGGGTGAATGGGTTTGGGTGGTGTTGATAATTACTCCAAACAAACATTGTTCTGTTACCAGGAAAAACTGAGTGAATGCTGAGTAGCAAAGTAAAATATCTACTATAACTTTCCTGCTCACTATTTAGAAATTGATAAAAGCATCTCTAATTTAAATTAATGAGATTTCCCTTAAAAACAGAAAAGAACTGTTATGCTGTATTTTCTTTTTTTATTGATTTTATTATTTTTTTTAAGTACATGACAACAGTGGAATGCATTACAATTCTTATACACATATAGAGCACAATTTTTTGTATCTCTGTATATAAAGTATGTTCATGCCAATTTATGCCTTTATAAATGTACTTTGTCTTTTTTTGCATTACAATTCTTAATACACATATATACCACAATTTTTCATATCTCTGTATATAAAGTATGTTGACACCCAATTTGTGTCTTCATACATGTACTTTGTATAATGATGTCCATCACATTCCACCATCCTTGCTAATCCCCTTCCCCCTCCCTTTCCCTCCCACCCCTCAGTTTTCTTTTTGTATTCACCCAGAAAAACAAACAGGAATAAGTAAAATTCATGTCCATCTTGAGATGCTCTCAATAGAATACAAAAGTATTGGTTTTTTTGGTAGCGATTTAATTAATTTCTTAAATTTTACTCAGGCAGGGCAATATTATACACCACCAACTAAAACATTGACTGTTTCAGGAAAGACTAAAATTGTTTATGACTGCAGCTATCGGCCATATGTCACTATTCAAATACAAATTAAAATTGAATAAAATTTAAAATGCAGTAACTTGGTTGCATTGGCCACATTACACATATCTAGGGGTCATATTTGACAGAGGTCTATATGTTGCACAGTGTATGTAAAGAATATTTTCATCACAGCAGGACATTCTGTTGTGCAGCATTGTTTTACACTATCATATTTATTTTTAGAATTTTATCATACAGCAGATTCTTGAAAATATTTCACATAAGATAATCAGATAAAAACATTCTAAGTGGATTACAAACAAAGACTCTTACTTCCTTATGTTTCTCTCACAAACATCTAAATAGCTCTTACTTTCATGAGGTTGGCTGAATGATCTTCAGTAGGTGGTGTTAACTGTCTCATCCCAGTGTGACATTTAAGTCCTTCATGGTTGTGCCTCAGAGTGTCTCTTGCCAGCAAGCAGTTAGTGTTTGGGCAGCTCTCTCACCTGCCTATTTGTCTTAGTCTGTTTTCTGTTGCTGTAACGAAATACCTGAGACTGGGTAATTTATAAAGGAAAAAAGTTTATTTTGGCTTATGGTTCTGGAGGCTAAGAACCATAAGAGCAAGTGAAAGCTTCTGGAGAGGGACTCCTGCTACTTTAACTTAGGGAGAAAATCAGCAGGGTGAGTGGGCATATGTAGAAGAAACAGAACATAAGGGACAGCCTCTCCTTATAAACACTCACTCTCACAGTGACTGATCCCATCCTGCAAAAGCAGGAACTCACTCATTCCCACAAGACAGCATTAATATTTTCATGGGGCTCTGCCCCCGGGACCCATGCACCTCCCATTAGACCCCAACTCCAAACACTGATGCACTGAGGAATTACAACTCTAACACATGAACTTTGGGGGCAGACATACAACCAAAGCACCAATAGCAAGTTCTCTCATAGTATCCTTTTGATCACTGGCCTGGCTTTGCTTGCTGCAGGCAGAACCCTACTGTGTTTGACTGGTTGGAGACAAAGTAATTGGTTCCTGGTCACAGCTGCTGGGGCCAGAGAAACACAGTCGCCCTTTCCATGCCACCATTGCCAGCACAACTATCACACTGAATCTTTTATTGAAATTGGCAGAAACACAAAAATCAGTTCCAGAACCACTTGGATGACCTTGGTCCCTTTGCTCTTCTCAGCTTCTCAGGGAACAGAGAACACCAGGGCTCTCTGTGTTACGGCCTTTTCATTCTCCAGCACAGGGTTTTGTGGCTGCCTTCTCACTTAGAAAGATAAGGTGAGCAAAATAGGGGGTCAGGTATGCCCCTTGCTCTGTCCAGGTGGGGCGGACTGAAGGTTGTCAATTTCAGGAAGACTTGGAGCAAATAAAGCCCGGGTTCATTTCTATTGTCAGCCTCTAGCTACACTTTCTGCATCCCAATAATCCAAGCTAAAAGCCACATAATTCCTATCTAGACTTTCTTTAAGATCATACCGTCTCTGCAGTGTACAGATCTCCTGAGCTCCTAGACAAGGCTGGTGCATATTTCATCTATAGAATTCTCTAGAGCACCAGATTATCCTGAATGATATCAGATCTTGATTGGTACAAACTTGTCTTTTAGAGATCTCACTGTCCAGCTAACTTTTTCAGTCATATCATTGCAGTGTGTAAATGTTCCTATAAATGACTGCTTGAAGCATTTCCAAAAAATAACTAAAATTTTTATTTTTTTAATTGGTTCTTTTTAGTTATATATGAGAGTAGAATCCATTTTGATAAAAATAATACAAGCATGGAATGTAACTTATTCTAATTAGGACCCCATTCTTGTGGGTGGACACAATGGTGGGATTCACTTAGGTATTTTCATATGTGTACATAGAAAGATATGTTAGACTTATTCTACTGTCTTTCCTATTCCTATCCTCCTTCCCTTCCCTTCATTCCCCTTTGTCTAATCTACTGAATTTCTATTCTCACCTCCAGCTTTACTGTGGTTTAGCTTCCACATATCAGCAAAAGCATTCAACCTTTGGTTAAAATTTTTATTTTAAAATATAACTAAGAACAGAGGTGGGAGGAAGAGCATGAGAAGAAGAGTAACATTAAACAGGGGTGAGAGGTGGGAGGGAAAAGGAAAGAGAAGGGAAATTGCATGGAAATGGAAGGAGACCCTCAGGGTTATACAAAATTACATACAAGAGGAAGTGAGGGGAAAGGGGGAAAAAAACAAGGGGGAGAAATGAATTACAGTAGATGGGGTAGAGAGAGAAGATGGGAGGGGAGGGGATGGGAGGATAGTAGAGGATAGGAAAGGCAGCAGAATACAACAGATACTAGTATAGCAATATGTAAAACAGTGGATGTGTAACCGATGTATGCTGCAATCTGTATACAGGGTAAAAATGGGAGTTCATAACCCACTTGAATCAAAGTGTGAAATATGATTTGTCAAGAACTATGTAATGTTTTGAACAACCAACAATAAAAATTTAAAAAAAATAAAATAAAATATACAATACAGAATTTAATTAATTTTCCCCAATTGAATGCATTAAAATAATTAAATGATTTTTGTAAAACAGTTTTACTGAAGTGTAATTGACATACATTAGTGCCACATTTGAAGTTTACAATCTGACAGGTTTTGATGTATCCAAAATCATCAACACAGTCAAGATAATGAGTGACCATTGAAAGTTACCTCTTGCCCCTTGGTAATCTTTCCTTCTTGTCCTCTCTCCCCACTTCAAAACTTTCTCCCACCATCCTTAGACAACCACTGATCTGCTTTCTATCATTATTAATTGGTTTGTATTTTTAGAATGTTGTTTAAATATAATTTTATAGTATGTCCTCTTTTTAGGTTGGGGTGGGAGGAGTCTGAGTTCTTTAATTCAGCATGAGTATTTTGATATTCATGCTGCCTTTATAAATAGCTCATTTCTTTTTTATTGCAGATTAGTGTTCAAGATTATGAATATACCAAAACTGTATATCCTGTTTGGATTGTTTCCCATTTTGTGACTACTACAAATAAATGTCCTATGAGCAATCATTTCCAAGTCTTTGTATGAGCAATCATTTTTAAGTCTTTGTTTGGGCATATTCCATTTCTCCCCCCCTGGATAAATATATAAGAGTGGATGGCCATGTCAAATGTTAGCTATGTATTTAAATATTTAAGATATTTCCCTTTTACATTCCCATCAACGGTGTTTGAGATTTCCAGTTGCTCAATGTCATTGCCAACAGTATGGTCTAGCTAATCTCTTTCAGTTTAGCCATTCTTACAGGGTAATATGGTATCTCATTATGGTTTTCATTTGCATTTCCCTCTTCACTAATCATGTTGAACAGATAGATGTTCCTGTTACTATTTGTCATTCATACCACTTCTTTGGTAAAGCATCTGATCACATTTTTTGACCATTTTTAAAATTGGGTGTTTGTTTGCATATTATAGAGTTTTGAGTATGCTTTACGTAGAAATTATGGATATGAGTCTTTTATCAGATATATGATTTATAAATATTTTCTTCCATGCAGTAATTTGTCTTTTTACTCTCCTAAAGTGTTTTAGAAAGAGCAGAAGTTCTCAATTTTGAGAAGCCAAATTTGATGTTTTAGTGGACTATAATTTGGGTGGTATAGGTAAAGAAAGCTTTGCTTAGCTCTTCATCACAAAGATTTTCCTCCTATGGTTTCTTCTAGAAGCTTTATAATTGTACGTTCATTAATTAGGTCTAGGATTCATTTTGAGTCAATTTTTTGATGGTGTGAAATATAAATTGTAGTTTATTTTTTGCATATGAATATCTAATTTTTCTGGCACCATATGCTGAAAAAAATTATATCCAGGGAACTGTTTGTGTACTTTTGTTGAAAACCAATTGACCATTTATGTGTGAATCTATTTCTGGACTCTCTATTTTGTTTAGTTACTCTATTCATCTATTCTTAAGCCAGTACCACATGTCTTGATTTCTGGCAACTTTAAAGTTAGATAGTGTGAATTCTTTTCAAGATTGTTTTGGCTATTCTAGGTCCTTTGCATTTCTATACAAATAATGTAATTTGTCTGTTAGTTCTTCAAAAGCAGTGTGCTAGAATTTTGATGAGGGTTGTGTTAAATCTATAAATGAATTTGGGCAGTGATATCATAATAATATTGATTCCTTCAACCATGAAAACAGTATAACTCTCCATTTACTTATTTTGGTATTCTCTAATTTCTCTCAGCAATATTTACAGTTTGTAGTAGATAGGAGTTGCTTCTTTTTTTCTTTTTTTGGTTTGTTAGATCTAACCTATTCACATGGTTTATGCTACTATAAATGACATTATTAAAATTTTCAATTTGCATATAGAAATAGAATTGATTTTTCTATTGACCTTGTAACATCCTTGCTAAAATAACTTGTTAGTTGTAACACCTCTTTTGTATATTCCATATGATTTTCTGTGGATGGGATCATCTGTTGCCAAGAAAAAAGTTTACTTCTTTGTTATCAATCTGGGCGTCTTTAGATTCACATACTAGCTCTTTGCATTGATTAAAACCTCCAGAGCAGGTTGAATAGTAGTGGTGAGAGTGGACATCCTTCACTCATTTCTAATCTTAGGGAAAAAGCTTTCAGTCTTTCATTGTTGAGCATAATTCTAACTGTAGCTTCATTGTAGATGTCCTTTATCAGGTAGAGGAAGTTCTTTTCATAGTTTGCTGAGAGTATTTTTAAAAATCAGGAATGGATGTTAAATTGTGTCAAATATTTTTTCTACAACAGTTGAGATGACAAATGTGGGGTTTTAACAATTGATAATATAGTGAATTGCATTGATTTTTGTTGTTGTTATTAAATCAACCTGTGTTTTCTAGATAAAATAAAGTTTTTAAAAATAGAGAAATTAATCAAGGTGGATTTGAGTTTAATATCCTTGATTAAACTCAATCTAATAACTAATCAGCTGCTTAGTTATTGTTTGTTAATTCATTAAAGACTATTTTAAATGATGATTATTTTCAATAAATCTCAAGAATTGCTTAATTTTTAGCTTAACAATCTTAAAATGAATAAAATATATAATGAGAATTAGTTTGCCAAAGTTAAATGCAGTGTGTTTTCTTTAGTCCTGCAATGTCTATTTTTTAGGAGCTGGTTGCATACCCAAATATATAATTTCTTTAGCTGAGAGCAAAGTATTCTGTGTGGTTCCACCTGTTTACACAACTCTTTGTTTTCTCCCCTCTCATTTGTGAGAACATTGGTTGGGAACCAGTCTAAATCAAAGCTCTTTTTGAGTCATTTCCTCAGAGGAGATTGTAGGATCACTGTATTGAGTGACCCTGGCAGTCCACAGGGTGGGTAAACATAAAATGATTAAACAACAATACCTCCCATCAGCTCATGCTCCCAGAGAAAGGTACAGGAAATGTTCATGATCAAATTCAGTTTAAACTCGGGGCAGTTTAAACTCAGTGGCTGTTCTTACTGTTTTAGTCAGCTTTTTCACCTCTGTGGCAAAAAGACCTGACAAGAACAATCAGAAGAGGAAAAGTTTATTTGGGGGCTCATGGTTTTCAGAGGTCCATAGACAGCCAACGCCATTGCTCTGGGCCCTAGAGGAGGCAGAACATCATGGCAGAAGGGTGTGGAGGAGGAAAGCAGCTCAAGACATAGCACCAGGAAGCAGAGAGTGAGCTGCTGCAATCAACAAGGACAAAATATATACCCCAAAGGCCCACCCCCAAGGACCCACCTCATCCAGCCACTCCCTACGTGCCTACACTGCAAACCAGATAATCCCTATCAGTGGATTAAAGCACTGATTGGTTAACACTCTCATAATCCAATCATTTCACCTTTAAACTTTCTTGCACTGTCTCTTACATGAGTTTTGGGGGATACCTCTTATCTAAACCCTAACACTCACCAAAGTGGAATTACAAAATCTCCCCAAGCCTCAGAGAGCAGTGAGTTGCCGGAGTGAGGAGGCAGATAATGAGTTTTCAAGCCACAGAGACTGTAAGGATCCCGCGAAATGTCGGAGAAAGAGACCACCAAGTGACCACTCATGCAATTGGCAAAAG
The DNA here is from genome assembly GCF_001458135.2 of Marmota marmota marmota. Classification (NCBI taxonomy): domain Eukaryota; kingdom Metazoa; phylum Chordata; class Mammalia; order Rodentia; family Sciuridae; genus Marmota; species Marmota marmota. Next base: position 6,505,745 of record NW_026000211.1, on the reverse strand, counting down.
GGGATTTATTGAACCAGCATGCTGGGGCTCTGTGCCCACTCAAGAAGGGAAAGCAGCCCAGAGCCCCGAGCAGGGGCTGAGCATTGCTTAAGTACACTTTTTGGGGAGGGCGGAGGGCTTTGTATACATCAGAACAAATCATCATTAGGCGCGGGAAAATTGAATAACAACTCCTAAACATGATTGGTTCATTCATTGGCGGGAACAGGTCAGGCTGGAGTGATAGGTCATTCCTAAGGAGGGGGTTACATTTAAACTGATTGGTCCAGGCCCTGCAATGCCTACGTGCGACCACACAGAGCCCTTATTAAACAACCAATAGTCAGGGGAAATATTTACTGGGCAGTTCCAAGCATTGTCTCAACAGCTACAGAAATTTCAGGTTTTGCAGGTAGCATAGATACCTAACAATACCTAATCCTTTACATTTTAACTCAGACCTTGCAGCTTAGAAACTTTACAACACCCGGTCTTTTATGCTTTAACTTCAATTTCTTTTACCCTTACAAGACAAAGCCAATCAGTCCTTGGTGGGTTTCTTTTAACCAGTATATCAGGTGAAGGAGACTGGAAGGAATTCAAGCCTCCTGAAGATATGAAATAAGCAAGACTTAATTCTCAAAGCTGTTAAGCAATATATAAGCAAAGCCTGGGACATAAGCAAAGGGTAGGGATTTCTGCAAGACAATGGTTTATAGTGCAGGTTTTGGAAATAAGGGAGGTCCATATTGAGCACTGTTTTTAGAATTTCTTACCTGTGGCTCCTCCCATTTTCTTGCTGAGTCTCTATCAGTGTTTTATTCATGTTATTGTGAGGTAAAGTAAAGAAATTAACTGGTACTTTACCAGAATATAACTGTTAAAAGGAGAAAGATACCATTCATAACATAACTTCTTTTTATTTTTGGTACTAGGGGTAGAATCCAGGGTTGCTTTATAATTGAGCTACACCCTCAGTCCACCTTATGTTTTATTTTGAGACAGGGTCTTGGTAAGTTGCTTAGAGCCTCACTAAGTTGCTGGGGCTGGCCTGGAACTTGTGATCCTCCTGCCTCAGCCTCCTGAGTCCCTGGGATTACAGGCATGCGCCACCATGCCTGGGAACCTAATTGACTTCTAAGAAAGGATTCTGTTTATTGGACAGGATAGGAAAAGAGAAAAAGAGGACATTCGCAAAGCAGAAAGGGAGAGAGTGGATCCTCTCAGAAAGGAGAAGGATGACACACCTCTACTGTCCTTTTGTTTAATTAGGGGTCCCAGGAAGTTTCCAGAAAGTCCAGGTCCACCTCTTGACTTTTGACTGATAGCAGGATTGCATCAGACTTTTAAGTCCCTACTGTGCATGGTTTTACCCTCATAGAGGGGAGATTTTACTATTATAATGACATGCTAAAATCTAAGGCAACTGTGGGTCACCTTTGTCTGCAATTACTGGTTCCAAATTGTAACTTATTCTTACAGATTTTATGGTTGATGGACTTTGTGTCTAATTTTCCCATCTCCTGGACTCCTGGAACTGGTCTGCATAAAAGTCACAAAAGTCCCCCATCAGAAATTGGGCATGGCAGCACATGGCTATAATCCTAGCAAGACAGGAGGCTGAGGCAGAAAAATCACAAGGTCAGTGAGGGTCAGTCTCAGCAATTTAGTGAGGCCCTAAGCAACTTAGACAGGCCCTATGTCAAAATTTTAAAAATTTTAAAAGGGGTTTGGGGATGTGATTTAGTGGTTAAGCACCCTTGGGTTTAATCCCTGGGACCAAAAAAAAAAAAAAGAAGAAGAAGAAGAAAAACAGATAAAAGACCACCATCAGGGCAACCTTCTTCTTATCTGCAGGGAGGAGTCCTTGGACCTGCATTTCTCCTGAAGATAACAGGTTGTTTGCTGAGGAATGTAGCATATCCCATTGACTCAAGTCAGGCAGGCCAGAGCAGCCTCAGGCAAATTGTCCTTAAAAAGACAGTGTGTAGGGCTGGGATATGGCTCAAGTGGTAACGCACTCGTGGGGCATGCGCGGGGTGCTGGGTTTGATCCTCAGCACTACATAAAATAAAATAAAGATGTTGTGTCCACCGAAAACTAAAAAATAAATATTAAAAGAAATTCTCTCTCTCTTTAAAAAAAAAAAAAAGACAGTGTGTAGGGGTCAGCACAGTAGATCTACTTCACAAAACCATGTTCCCACTGCTGCCACCTTTATGAATGACACATACTTGTGAGTGAACATTTGTAGACCTGACCCACATATTGTACAGGAATGAAACACTGACACATTTCTTTTCCCTATAATTGAACTAGATTCTGAGTCCCCTTTTCACTTGGTAATGATAAAAGTAATGGTCTGATTTAAGGTTAACTCAGACATGGAGGGCTTACAACTCAGTGGACAATGGCTATCTTCTTCATCAATTCCATATTCTCCCTTGGCTCCTTCCTCCCTTCTGCATAGGTAGTGATATGAGTTCCGTATTGAAGAGAATTTTAACTATTATCCAGGTCAGGAGAAGAGGACACTGGGTCCTTGATTACCTATCATCCATCTGTAGCATCTACTGAGCTGCAATTTATCCTCCTAGGTGTCTGGGTGCATGGCTTGTTGCACTTGCTGAAATGATCACTGTCCTCCCAAGGTCTCAGTCTATTCATTCAATACAGGCTACTTCAGTCCTTCCCACTGGAGCATAGATCTCAAACTCCTTCATGTCCAGTAGCCAGGTGCCATTTCCATCCTTCTCTCAGGGTCCATAATAACTTTCTGCCACTGTCCTTGTCCAATGCTTAGGCTAGCTATCTAGGTGTCTTTCTCATAATTTGTTGGCTATTATGGACACTGAATTCTTCTAAGGATTCCCAGTCTTCTTCCCAGAGGAGGAATGCTAAGTTCTTTCTTGCCTTGAATCCTCCAACCAATCTTGGATTTCCAGTTACCTTCCCCACCTGGACCCAGCCCCCGGAGGGAAAGAGGGGCAAGATCCTGCCATACTAACGAACTCATTCTTCTGCTCTCTCCTCCCCTTTGAAGTTCTTTTCTCCAACCAACAAAAGTCTTTCATCTTCTTCCTGTGTGGCTAAAAATGGCTTTTTCATCTTTCTCCTTCCCGTGTGTTGTTTGTGGGTAAACTTTATATTTTATTCCTTCAGGCTTTGGCTCTTGGTAATGAAAGGTATGTTCTCAGAATTCAGAAAACATGTTCCTTGTCAGGTGCTGTAGTTCTTAGCTCCACTCTCTTACTGCTCCAAGGCTTTCTGGCTTTAGTTTCTAACTGACTTCCTCTTCAGTGTAGATGAAAGATGTCACAGCTTCTGGAACAGAAGAGAAAACTCATCATCAAAGGAAATCTAAAGGTGGGAAGTCTCAACCGATAATTTAAACATTATCTGCTACACTAATATGTGTTTTTAAGTGGATAGTACTTTGTTGGATCAAGTTGAATCTTCCACGGAACCTAAAAATCACCAGTATAGTCTATAGTTTCACAAATACTTGCTTTGTTATATGTGGAAGTAGAGGCAGGAAAAAACTAGTTGAAAGTCTGAGATGACATATTGTGGAAGACAGGCAACAGATACTGTGAACCTACGTTGACCTTGAAATTACAAGTCCCTACACCATCTAAAAATCTGTAGAAATTCAAATTTCATGTGGCATGGACTGTGGATTCAAGCCAATTTTATCTCAGAGAGTGAAGATGTCCCAGCTGATATCTGTGCTAAATACGAAATAGTGAAAATATGTTAGCTAATTATAGTTCTTGAGTAGAAGTAGCAATTGTGGTGGTCAGAATGTTCTTGAGGAAGCCTACATTCCTGAGCTGATCCACTGCAGAAAGAACAACATAAAACAGGACTCCACAAGAGGCAGCAGTGCAGTAATACTGTTTTTGGGTCTCAGGCAAGAGAAACTGAGACTCAGGTCCTAACCTACTTAATACCTCCTCTAACTCATTACCTACTATGTAAATGGTGCTCCAGAGGACCTCCACATGGTAATCAATCAATGTCTGGTTGGTTGACCTTGAAAACAGGGGATATATCTGGGCATCTGTTTAGATGAGTTATTGTGACTGAGTACTTTGGGGTCGTCTAAAAGAAGGTCGGATAAATGTAAAATTGATTCTGTTAGGTTATAACAGAACGAATAGGTTATGAGAGAAATACGGTGGAGAGAGAAATACGAAGTATTTTGAGTAATCGTCTCCCTTGATGAAAGATGCCAACAAATACAAAATTTGGTGGGCAGGCCTCTGGCTGCAATTCTGGCAAGAGTAGATGCTGCATTCTTAAGTACAAAGGCAATCTGGGGCAAAATTCTTTCTTCTTCAGAGGACCTCAATCTTTTCTCTTAAGGCCTGCAGCTGACTGGACGAAGTCCACCCACACTTCAGAGGGTAATCAGTGCTACCTGAAGTCTACTGGTTTAGATGCTAATCACACCTAAAATATACCTTCACAGCAACTAGGGTCTGATCCAACTATTGGGTGCCATAGCCTAGCCAAGTTGACACACAAGACTTACTACTGCAATAGCATTTTTGTTTTTGTTTTGAGCAGGCACATGGAGATGAGCAAGACGAGGACAGTGGGTAGCATTGAGATGGGTGGGTTCTCAGGGAGAGAGAAAAAGATCCTTATGAAAGGGAGACCTGGATCTATGAGCATGAACTTGGAGGTGTTACTTGTCTTTTCTGAGAATCGAGAGGCATCCACACCCTGCCTTTGGAGTGTATATACTTTTGCTTTGCTGTCTTTTTTTTTTTTTAAAGAGAGAGTGAGAGAGAGAGAGAGAATTTCAATATTTATTTTTTAGTATTTGGGGGACACAACATCTTTGTTTGTATGTGGTGCTGAGAATCGAACCTGGGCCGCACGCATGCCAGGCGAGCGCGCTACCGCTTGAGCCACATCCCCAGCCCACTTTGCTGTCTTTTAATAAATCTTTGCTTGTGCTTGCTTTTGACTTGTCCTAAAATTCATTTCAGTGACATAAGAACCCATCTATGCTGAGCTGAGGTCCCACTGCCCCTTGGAAGGACCTCCTCTTCCTTGTTTGATGACAGCAAGACATACAGGTTTCTTCCTGTCTAGTTATGCAGACAGGTTTCAGCACCCATGTAAACATAAGTTAGCCCCAAACTAAAGGAGCTCCATAACAAACTTTGTGGACTCTAGGCTCAAGCAGCATTGTTTTGTGGCTGAGAAAGAAAATATGTGACCCCAAATTGGGAAGAGAGGAGAATTCCCTGCTTCTGTGAGAAACTCAGCATGGCTCTGGCCCTTCAAAATTCTTAGTAAGTGCCAGAGAACAACTCTCTTGGCATGGATATTAACCTTTTCATTGTAAGCCCCAATAGCAATGACAAAGATGAGGTATCTCTCAGTTGGGGTTTTTGTATGGCAGAGGCTGGAGTGGAATTTAAGGAGAACAGAGTCACTGGGTGTGTCTGAGGAAGCCTTTAAAAATGCCCAGACATGCCTCAGAGAAACTTGTCTGGAGACAGGAATTTATGAATGAGACAGTGGAGACAACAAGAAGCCATATCTACAGATCTGAAAGACCTAGGGACCTGTGGATTATGCTAGTATTACTTTACAGATTGTAAAATCAGTTAGTCTTAATACAAATTTTGTGTATTTAATAAAATTCCTACAGATGTTGTTGTCTAAATCTACCTATAAACTTTTTGAACTCTACACCTAATATGGAGTTCAGGGCTCAACATGAGCAAAACCAGCTCTGTTCAGACATACAGTATAGTTGTATGGATGAGTGTATTAACTTCACACTGGCACAAACTTTGGTCTTGAGTCAAAATGATGGAAGTGTCTTAGTTTAATTATCTTAAAATATAAGTGATCCAGTTTGATGACCAAGAACAAGTAATAAGTTATAGTTATAAGTAATAAGTTATAGTTATAGTAAGATATCCATGAATTCAAATTCCTGTGTTACCTTGCCACCTTTATGACTTAGATTAGTTTATTTAATTTTTACATCTTGGTCTATGTCTCTCCTGATGGGTCTATTAAGAACTCTGGCATATAGTAAGGACTCAATAGTAGTTGTTAATATCATGATTGCTTACTTCAGCCAATACCATATCTATCTGCCCCCTTAAACTTCAGCTGACATCAATGAAAGTGAATGTTAATATCTATTGTGGTTCTTAACCTTGGTAGGCATTTGGAAGCAAGGGACCTTGGGAGATGCTCTTGGAGGGTCAAGATGCTGTTGGTTGTCACAGTGACTGGGGAGTTCCATTTAGTACTCAAAAGATCAAGGATGATAAACACCCTGAAATTTGTGAGCCAGTCTTGCTTTATGAATTAATTGTCCTCCCAGCACCCATTAGTGAGAAAGACATGTTTTCATTTCTGCTTATTTTGAGCTGGAAAAGAGAAATGAAGTAGAGGAGAAGCTAAGCCCAGAGGGAAGGATTCATAAAACCTTACATATGACCAACAAATTGTTCTAATTCCTCCAAATTCCTCATAACAACCCAATTATAAATTCCAATTTTATGACTGAGGAGGAAACAGAAGCACAGAGGTTAAGCACATGCCAGGCTTGGGTGGCTGGTAAATGGGAGCGCCTCATACAAAGCCCATGCGGTCTGGCTTTGGAGTCCCCTGCTCTTAAACACTGCTTATAATGCCTCTCAGTAAGATGAATTAAAGCAAATAAAAATTAAGTAAAAAATAATGAAGCAACACAAAACACTTGCTATGGTTATAATTGCTTTTAGAGTTTCTAATGATAAATGAAAATTCTTTGTTTTCTTTTCAGCTCAGAAAGATTAAAATAGGTAGTACCTCCCATCTTGTAAGAGAGAGCAACTTGAGGAAAGAATTAGCAATCCCATCATGTGTCTGTTCTTGGCTACACGTAGGTTTGCAGGAAATGTCTTCTCTCGAATGCAGCCAATATTCTGTGAGTGTGTGAACATCTATTTTTATATCTTCTATTTGTAGAGATAAATTTATGTTGAAATATTATTGAATCTCTGTAGCATTCTAGTGAAAAGTTTGATATTGGAATTTTTTCTGAAAATAAAAATGTACTTCATGGTTTCAAGAATGAGGTGAAGGTGTAAAGAGAATACTGGAGAGAGACTTTAAAACAGCCTGCACTTTTAAAGATTCTATAATGATGACCCCAATTTGCAGAATTTGAATTTTACTCATGAACTGATGAACACAAAGTTAGAGGCATCTCATGGTGACCCTGATGGCCAGCCAACATATGACTTGAAACTACATTGCTGTTTTTAGTTTGCTTAGTAGTTGTGTACAATTATTTGAATATGGAACATTTTATTGTGTTTTGCAATTATCTCAAATAATTTAATCAATAGAAAAATGACACTAGTAATATGATAATTAGAGCAGATATAAATAACTAGCCGTGAAAAATTGTTCAGCTCTAGTTTTAATTGTGTACTCTTTGAACTTAAGACAGTTAAGTGCGTGTTAAATTGTGAGGAAGAAGAGAAAAATAAAAGGTGAAAAAATACTAGAAATAGATTGTTTAAAAGTTATGAATAGTAATTGAAGTGTACTGTTAATGGAAATTGAAAAATCCTTAAAATTAAGGATTGGGAACTGTAATTAAATATACTCTGGAAACTGGAAGTCACAGGAAGCTCATAGGGCCACTAAACAGCAATATAGCTGGCATCAGCTTCCTCTGTCAAAGCACAAAGGAGTCAGGTGTTCGATTTTTGCTTGATAAATATTTTAGTATAATCAATGAATAGCTCCACATTTTTCTGCTTAATCCTAGGCATTTTTCTTTATTAGCCTGCCTCTCCTCCCAACATTAAGACAAATTACTTTGGTTTCATGTCAATGCCAATCAACCTGAGCAAACTAGAGTTAAGATAAGAAATTACTATAGAAAAAATTTATTATTATTATTATTATTATTGGTGGTGCTGGGGATTGAACCAGAGCCTTGAGCATGCTAGGCATGTACTCTACCACTGAGCCACATCCCCAGCTCAGAAAATTATTTCTTGTCCCTATGTATAGACCTATTTTTTTGGTGATTAATATATACCCTACATTTCCTGAAAAGAGACAAATAATATTAATTTATACCATTATTAAAGATTTCATAATATTTAAAATTTTCTAGTAGTGTCTGGTTGATTGTTGGTCTATAGTTCTTTGGTTTTGAAGGACTCTGAACATATAAAGGTAGGTCCCTAAATATAAGGTCATGGAGAGTCATTGTTGAGTCATTCTCTTCTCATTTCTTCTCTCCTTTGTTCTTTTTTTTTTAAATTTTTTTCAGATTTTGAGACAAGGTCATGCGAAATTGCCCAGATTGGTCTGGAACCTTAGATCCTCCTGCTTCACCCTGTGGTTGCAATGGCCCATCCCAGCAACTCAGGAGTCTAGGCAGGAGGAACTCAAATACAAGGCCAGCCTTGGCAATTGAGTGAGACCCTGTGTCAAAATAAAAAAAAAATACAAGGGACTGGGGATGTAGTTCAGGGGTAGTGCACAAAAGAAGTTGGGCCAAAATACTTTCAGTTGAGGTAGAATAAGATCTATTTTCCTCAATTTTCAGAAAAAGGTAATAGAATGATCTCTAATTTTTTTTCTATGTAAAGTTTCTTGAAAACTTTTGGGTTTGCTGTTTCTAAGACCCAGCTGAATAAACAAATAGCAAAAAGCATGACCAGAATATTCAGGAGCAGCTAGCTAATGAAGTAGATCATTCTTTGACACCTTATTGTGTTAATATTATTATATTCTATGTATTACTATAAAATAGCCATATATATGTATGCATGTATGTACACATGTAAGTGTACATGTATATATGTATACATATATATAAAATATGCAATCCTATATCCTAGTAGAATATCATTTCATAGTCTGTGAAGACCATGGAATCTTAAAGAGCTTTATGACTTCCATGTGCTCTTTAACCCAACAACCTAAAGAAGAAAGAATTATTATTGGTCCTTAAGAGAAGCCACCGCTGATGAAACTCCTTCCACTTAATGACTATCTAGGCCAACCTGCTCTGTGTGGAGTTTGGGGAAATGCCTCTTCCTTTTTTTAAGACATTGGGAGGAGATTTGTTTCTCAAAGGCAAAATAGCCTGTCCCCATGCATTTCGATGCAGACACATTATAAAAGGAAACTAGAAACAGTATCAGGTAATAGCAGCTTTAAGTACAATATTTTGCAGGATGGCCCTGAAACCACTATGGTTTATGAGGTCTGAGTGATAAATGACCAATTTGCATTCCAATGTGACTTTTGGAATATAATTCATTCATTAGTTGATTCTTTCCTATAATAATAATTATTATTATAAATGATTGTCTTAGTTGGTTTTGTGTTATTCTAACATAATGCCATAGGCTGGGTAATTAATAAAGAATAGTAATGTATTCTCTTATGTTTCTAGAGGCTGATAAATCCAAGATCAAGGTGCAAGCAAGTTAGGGCTCTGTCTGTTTCCAAGATGACACCTTGAATGTTGCATCCTCCAGGAATACTGCATCTTAACCTGGCTGAAGAGCAGGGAAGAGAGAGAACTGCTCCCAGAAAGCCCTCTTAATAAAACAGTCATTTGTGAGGGTGAAGCCCTCATGACCTGAATGGCCCCCACTGGGACCCACCTCCCAATACAATTTCTGTGGGGATTAAATTTACAACACATAAATTTGGAAGAACACATTCAGACCATAGAATTAATTATCCCTGAAAAATGGCAGAATGATCAGGAACAAAACTCTGGAAATAAACTTGATTTATTCAACCTGAAAATAACAGGATTCCTTCTTGGCCCTATGTTCGAGCCCTTTGAGTGTGTCTTTAAGGTGATGAGACTGTCAGTCATTAGTGCCAGATCCAAATGCAAACATAGGTGGCTCTCAGCAGTTAGATGTGAATCAAACCATTATGTCATTTCACCATTTTGAACAAATTCTGTTCACTGCTTTTATTTATTTATTTTTTAAAATATTCTCTCTGCCAAAGAAAGAATTCCTTGCAGAGCCAGCATTTGAAATTACTCATTATCTCCACAAGAAATCCTAATGTAATCCAAGAACTTCTATCTATTCATTAAACACTTCAAATTGTCGTGATCATGAAATCCATATTCATATAGATTTTGCCAATATTTAGCATCTGATTAAGTTGAAAAGAGAAGAGTGGGTTAAGGTAAGACTCCATCAATTATGCAAACTCTATTTTTACATTCTATTATCCAAATGCCAACGATGCATATAAGATTTGTTAATAAAAGTTAAATATAAATTAAGCAGGATATATATATATATATATATATATATATATATATATATATATATATATAGGCTTTAAGGTGCCCCAGAGGAACATGCCTTCAAATCTGATTGGACTTTGTAGAACAATTTTTGGGCTACTTTTTATTTTTATTTTTCAGTTGTAAAAACAGCATTGCCAAGATCCTGATAATTCAGGAGGGAACACCCTTCTCTTTTCTTTTTCCAGCTATTGTTATATGCTTGGGATATTTGCCTTTATTGTTTCCTTATGAAAAATATGCCTGATTTTATCTTGAGAAATGATTACTACTCAAAGGATTATCTTTGAATTGAAATTTTAGTAAACATACACTTTGTCTCTCAGCTATTCAGTATTCAATCTAAGTTTTACACAAAATTTTTTTATTCTTCCCAAAGTGTTTACTTTGACTCATGATACTATGACATCATTATTGATTGTGCCCTTTTTGAAATTGCTTTTTAAAAATGCATATTCTTTATAATTTTTGAACTCTGGAATGCAAATATTTGTAAAATATTTCTAAAACTTAAAATTAAAATCACCCATTAACCCACCACCCAAATGTCATTGTTATATTTGTATATTTCTCTCTTCTTCTAGTCTTTCTTTATAGACATACACATGCATTTTTGAAATACATTTTCTATCCAAGTTATTTCTGGCTTGCTTTTTTATCATGAGTATTTTCCTAAGTCATTAAGTGTTCTCTGAAAACAAAACAAAATAAAACAAAAAAAACCCTTAAAGTCCCTGTAGAAAGTATTTCATATATGGCCACACCACAATTGAATAATTTTTTTAAGAAACTGTTTCTCGCATTTCACTGTTATTTAAAAGTGATGTGATGGGAAGTCATGATTGGTTGATCTGAAGCTTTGATTCAGATGCTTCCAGATTGGTAGTTTTAGGCAAAAAACAAAACCAAAAAAAACCCTGTCCCCACCCCAGTGGTCAATTAGAATGCAACTATTTTGACCCAAGCTGAAGAGCTTAATGAATGTACAAGATCTTGAACTCTGAACAGATATTTGTAAATGACTAAAGAGTTAGGGACTCTGTCACACAGACTAGATATCATCCTGGCCCACAAATACACCTTGTGCCCTTCAAAGAATGAGAGGAACTCATCACACTGAAAATGGGATCGAACATGAAAAGCAAATCCTAACATCAGGGTTTGATGTCAGAGGGAGAGCGGTGGCTGTGGGTGCCACGTGCTCACTGATCTCAGGATGCATTCCACTCATGGAATGTGCGTCAATGGAAAGACTATGAACTCTGACACTTTGGTGACTCAGAATCTCTGCTGTGGCACCAACCCTAACTGAGCCATAAAAATGCCTTAACTTTCATTTCACAAGAGTATCTGCACTGGGCAGATCTTTGACACTGAGGTGTGGTGGCAGCTTTGCAATTTCACAAACATTGAGGAGAGTGTGTTCTCAGCACTGCTGATGACAATATCTACAGTGAACGTGACAATGTTAGCAATGGCACTGGCTAATCATAATAGGAGATAAATCCCACTTTAGGATTACACTGAATGAAACTGTCATAGGCTTGGATCACCGTGGTGAGGACAGATAAAACCCCTTACACTCTGGGTAGTTGACCACATTGGAGTGGGAAATGTGCCAAACTGGGTTTATGTTTCATTTTTAGATCTGAAGCTAAGGCAGCATTCCAGGTTTCCTGACACCAAACATTGTATATTTCCCATAGTCACAGTGGAGGTAGAAAGGATCAGCCTATATTAAGTCTTATTGTGCCTCGAGAGGTAGAATCCTCACCTGACCAGAAAGGCACCAGGATTGGCTTGAGTATACACCCTGGTTCCCTTTTAAACATTATGGAGAAGAGCCCTGTATAAGAAGATGGAGGTTTGGGGTGGTAGGGTTTAGGTATTAAGTAATGTGACTGTCTTTGTACTCAAAAGTTCGTAAAGCCTGAAATATTTTGATTTCATAAGCTATGCTGTGATAAATCTCTATCAGGTTGGGGCCAGTACAAGAATGAAAAACTGTTATCAGTTTCTGACCCAAACTGGATTCTTTCTCTCTCTCTTGGAATTGTGGCATCAGTAACAAAACTAAGAGCCAACTATTCTGTGAAGGAAATTTTATTATTTGACCACAGAATAAGGAGAAACCTGGAGAAATAACTCTCAGATCAGCTTCTTGCCTGAACAAAGGATAAGGATCCTGTTAAGAGTAAAGAGAGGGCTTTAATTAAAGGGTAAGAGGACCATTCATGACTTCTTGGGGAGACAGCAATTTTCTTTGGGTCCTTATATGGGCCAGTTCAATTAGGGTCAGAAGCAGAGCAGATCAAGAAAGCTCTGTCAGGAAGTAATTTCATTAGGGCCATATATTACAATGAAATGGTAATGAGTCTGGTTCCATTCTGCATCTGATTTCATAGGAGCAGCCAAAGTCCCAGATACACATCTGCATGGCTGCCTAGGTAGTACCCTGTCCCAAACAGAAAACTGGTTAACAAGAAAAATTGTATCTCAGGTTTGAAAGGGTATTTTCCTGGTCTCAAACTCCTCCAAGTATTTGCTTTGGTCAGCTGGGGTTGCTATAACAAAATACCACAGACTGAATGGCTTAAACCAAAGAAATTTATTTCTCACAGTTCTGGAGACTGGAAGTCCAAGACCAAGGTCTGGTTTAGTTCAGATTCTAGTAAGGGTGCTCTTCCTCCCTTGCAAATGTCTGCCTTCTTACTGTATAGAGAAGGTCCAGAGAGCTCAGTTGTCTCTTCCTCATTGTATTGGGGCACCAGCCCTATTGGATTAAGACTGCATCCTTGTTGAGAGCCACAGCTGAGTCAGAATGACACCTGGCATATTGCCAGAGGGAATGGTTGAAAGGTGATGCCAGCGAACCATTGAGATGATGATTTGAGTTAAGCTGTATATAATTGCTGTGATGCTGGATTGATTGAGTTGTATATGGACCCTGCTCCGGAATAGGGGGGCTCCGGGAATCTGCCTGGCAGCCCGCTAGTTTGGAGTTCCCGGTAGAGTTCTCGCGGAGAGATTGGGCACGGAGCCCGGTGGAAGGAGTGTGTTCCCGAGTAGTGGGTGTGCAGTGCTGGTGAGAGTTGGGGAATAAAGAGTTGCTGTTTGAACCTACAAGGCTTTGTGGCGGCTCGGTTATTTGTGCCCAGCCAGACTGTGGCACATTCTTATGACCTTATTTAATCTTTGGCATCATCTAGGAGCCCCTACCTCCAAATACAGCTATATGTATGAATTTAGTGGGTACACAAACATTCGGTCCATGATAGTGTTTTAAACTAACAAAATTTAATACAAGGGACTGGACAGCTACAGAATTAATGGAAGGGGAAGAAGAAAAATTAGGAGGGGAAGGGGTGGGGGAGAAAGAGGAAGGAGAAGAATAATGTTTAGTAATAAAAGGTGCCATAAAATGGGTCATCCTGTCCATAAAATTACTAAGAATGCCACTGTGTCACTGAAGTGGATGTCCTATGGTAAATATTTGTAGAGGGCACAAATGTTTTCATGTTGTAGGCTCATTTTGAGAGATCAATCCATAAATATATTTACTAGTTCTCATTGCCAGTTTCCAATTTTATTTCTTCCAAGTCCCTGACATTTGAACAAAATGCTGGTAGACACCATAAATTGGCATTAGTGTGTACAGCTGGCCATCTAGCCTTCAAGGCATATGAAACTTCTCAAAGTTAAAAGAAAAAGAAGCGCAAGAGTTCTGCCTACTGGGAAAACTGCCTTTTCCTCCACCCTTTGTGGCCACTCCTGAGTGAAGCCCAATGTCTAACAATCCCCTTGTGGCTAGTGTGGGGGTATTGTGCAGAACTATCTATACACCAGGTGGGATCTTCCTTCATTTGTGAGCTAGGGGCATTAAAGTTCCTATAAAGCCAAAAGCAAGGATTGAGGGAGAGACAGCACTGAGAATAGGAGAGGGAGATAGAGGTCTGAAGTGCTTCCTCAGGCAACTCACTAGGACCTCCAGGATATGCACCGGTGGAATTTCTATATCCCACTTTCTCCTGATATTTGAGTGCAGAGTTAACTTTGTGGCAGTATGGATCAAATACTTCATTCATGGGCTTCCTCTGCATCTTTTTAAGATGAGTATATGAGTACAACAGACCACCTAACATCCTTTAGGATGGCTACTCTCAGAAAACCAGACAATAACTTGTATTGACAAGGATGTGGAGAAATTAAAACCCTTGTGCACTGTTGTTTGGAATGTCAAAATGGAGCCGCCATCATGGAAAATGGTATGGAAGTTCTTCAAAAAATTAAAAATATGACTCAGCGATTCCATTACTGGCTATATGTCTAGAATTATTAAAAATGTGATCTCAAAGAGAAATTTGTACACCCATGTTTATAGCAGCATTATTCACACTAGCCAAAAGGTGGACCCATCCAAACATCCATTGGCAGATGACTGGAATAGGTAAAACATGGTATATACACACACAATGGATTATTTGTCGTCCTTAAAAAAGAATTTCTGACACATGCTTCAGCATAGATGAACCTTGAAGACATTATGCCAAGGTGAATTATATATATTATATATATATAATATTTGTTCTTTCATGATTCAAGCTAATCATGAAAGAACAAATATTATATAATCACACAGTATTTATATGAGGTGCCAAGAGTTTTCATGTTCATAGAGACCAAAAGCAAAATGATGATTGCTAGAGACTAGGGGCAGGAAATAATCAGGAGTTATTGTCTCATGGTTTTACAAGATGAAAAGCAGTTCTGGAGATGGACAGCAGAGATGGCTGCACAACAATGTGATTGTACTTAATACCATTGAGCTGAAACCCTAAAGTAATTAAGACTGAAAATTTTATATTAGGTGTATTTTATCACAATTAAAAAATTTTAAAAAATAAATTAGCACAAAGACATTGTAGGGCCAGTGGTAGGCCCTATCACTAACCAGCTGTTTCCAAGTAGGACTTGCCCTTGCTCAAGGCTCTACTCCAGAACCCCTATCTCCTGAAGATCCTGTGAGTGTTTTTGAATCTACTGGGGCTGAAAAAGGCCATGTGATGTATCTGTATTCACTACAGCCCACCCAGATGAAGAGTCTTCTTGCTCTAGCCCCATCTGGAGCAGGTAGTCCTTGTGGATACCTTAGTAATTGGTTAGTCAAGGAGCCGAAGGGCATAAAGTGAAGCCACTTGCCTTTCAAGTTGGAGGGGCTATTTCAACATGCCCTAGGCTATTGTTGATCCTTAGAAAATTCACTGTGATGGCAGAATCCCAGATTTTTCTGGAATGTGTCTCCCATTCTCTGATATTTACTTGTCTTACTTGGGAATCTGTTACTTTTTGTTCACCAGATATAATCAGCAAAAATTGATAAGTGTTATCAGTGTAGTAGACCAGTTTAGTATCCTTGACTTAGTATCCTGATCAAAGTCCCCATGGATACGTTAACAGGAGAGGCATAAAATTATACTTCAGATGGAGATCAACTGCTTGTGATGATCTCTACTTACTAGAATGAATAGATATGACTTATTTTGGAAAATTACATCTGATGGGAATGTTGAAGTGAATTTTGAAATGAATCTCAAAAGATTTGATAGAGAAGAGTAGTAGAAGCAAAGACGTAGAGATAGGCAATTGTAGGGTATAAGGTCCTTTCTTAGCATCTGGAGGACCATCTTAACTGAAAGCTGCCATTTTAATAAAAAATTTGTTTTCCTTCCCAATGGTGTTTCTGAAAAAGACTCACCACTCTCTCAAAACAATCCAACCCTTAACACCCCTCCCATTAGGACCCATCCGGCTCTAATCCCTGAGCCTATCCCATGAAGTCCTCAACCCCAAGCCTGTTTTGCCTCTCTCTATCTATGGAGAGATGTGCTTTTATTCTGAGAAATAAACTCTCTTGTGTTTCTCTGCCTGATCTACATCTTTCTTTTATCACTCTCCCGGTTTCTCGCTTTCCTTTCATTGGTGCCGAAACCCGGGATCGGGTTCCCTGGGTACCCACTCCCCTTTTTGAAGGTCACTGAGTGTCCCTGGGCCCCAATATGGATTCCATTGTAGCCCAGGCCCTCTATTCTGCTGAACGTCCTCTCTTCACCCACCACCAGACATTTCAGGTAAGACCCCGTCACTAAATGACCCACGGGTCCCAGGAAGTGACCATTGATTGTCCAGAACTCCCAAGGTTACTGTGTGGTCAGGGGCACCCCCAGCCACAGCTTTCACAGCTACCGCTGATCCCTACTATCGATGGAGTCTATAGGTGGTCTTTTATTTGATCCTGGGTTTTGAGAAAAACCACCGAGGGTGATTGGGAGTTGTTCCTGGTGAGACCTCATGGACTTGGGTTAATCTCTACCCCTATGCAGTCCCAGCTGGGCACCGAAGTGCCCCTACAGGCTCATGCCCTAACACCCAGCAATGGTGATGACCCCCTAAGCATAACCATCCTCTCCACTTGGGTGATATTAGAGACTGGGGAATGCGCCACCTCTAAACTCACCATGGGTGGCTCCTCATCTATTCCCTCCCATAGTCCTCCTGACTGTCTCCTAGCTAACCTAGGGTCTCTCTCTCTCACACTGGACCTAAACTCCCCAAAACTTATCTGTTTGTGCAATCAGATATGGCCTAAATATCCTTTGGACTCTAAATAGCTGCTTAATGGCACTCTAGATCCCAGTATTATCAGGGATCTTTTCAACTTTTGTGAGTGTTCAGGAAAATAGAAAGAGATAGCATACATTCAGGCTTTCTCCTCTCTACATTCTAATCCTTCTCTCTGCAACCCTTGCTCTCCCACACAAGTCCTCTTAGCTCTCACTTCCCCTACACCTGCTTCCAAAGGGACAGAAGATCCTACCCAGGACTCCTTCTCCTTCAACCCAGCTGATGAGCCCCCGCCATAACACAATTCTCTTTCTGATGAAGCCACTGCAGCAACTGTCCCCTTGGCCCCTCCACCTTTCTCTCCTCCTGCTACATGCTCACAGGCTGCTGCTGCCCAACCTACATCTCTGTGTCCTCTACACAAGGTGACTGGGGTAGATGGTGTAATCTGGGTTCATGTGCCTTTCTCTTTGTCAGATCTTTCACAGATAGAAAAGCAGCTTGGGTCCTATACTTCAAGTTCCACCACATATATCAAAGAGTTTTAATATCTGACTCAATCATATAATTTGACCTTCCATGATATCCATATGATTTTGTCTAACACCCTCCTGCCTGAGCGCAGGAGAGTTTGGGAGCAAGCTAGAAATCATGCTGATGAGGTACATCAGACCTCCCCTGCCCATCTGATTGGCACTGAAGGAGTCCCAAATTGGGATCCCAATTGGGATTATAATTTGTCTGGAGGAGTAACTAGTAGAAACCAATTCATTACTTGCCTCATGCCAGGACTTAGAAAGGCAGCCCATAAGGCTATCAATTATGAAAAGCTCTAGGAAGTCATCCAACATAAAAATGAAAACCTTCAGCATTTTTAGATTGCCTGACCAAGGCTTTAGGCCTCAGTATCTGTCCTTGGTTCCACTGGCCCATGGAAGGGTCCCTCAGGATCACCCAGATCCTGTTTTAAATGTTGTCAGATGGGTCACTGGGCTCATACATGTCCCATGTACAAGCTTCTGGGCCCTTGAACTGGGCCATTGACTGCCCCTGAGCCCATGGCGGCTCCTGGCCATACAGGTCTTCTGGTTCCCCTTTCCAACTCTTCAGACTGGCTGCAGAGGACTGACGAGGCCCAGGTCCCCATCACCTGACCTCTACCATCACTTCTTGCGAACCCAAGGTAACTCTGTGTATTTCAGGTAGGCCTGTCTCCTTCCTTCTAGACACTGGGGCTACATATTCAGTCCTCAAGGAGTTCTGGGGGCCTGCTACCAACCCTTACAGACTCCTAGCCGTGTTTGTGCTTTTGGCTCTCTAGTTTTCACCCACTCCCTTTTGGTCATTCCACAGTGCCCTGTTCCCTTATGGGAAGGGACATCCTCATAAAGTTGGGAGCTAGGCTTTCCTTCTCCCCTCATATATGCTTCCATCGAGACTCGCCTCTCACTCCCCTGATCCTTACCTTAGGACCATCCCCTATTCCGTCTGCCAGTGCCTTCCCATTACCCCCTTCCAGGGTGGACCCTACTGTCTGGTAAGTTTCAAGTCCTTCTATCGCCTCACACCATGAGCCCATTCACACCTGTCTCAAAACCCCCCTCCATTTTCTGGCCTAATCACAATACCTGCTCTCCCTCCTTGTTGCTGCTCTCCCTCTCTTTTTGCAGCTCTCCCTCTCTTTTTGCAGAGCAGCTTGTCAGGCTCCTGACAATAAACTCACTTCTTACCTCAAGTGCGTGTGTGATTAGTCCTGCACCACTTTTCTTTCATTGATGCCAGTGACTGGATCCTGTTCTCCCATCAGCTTTGCTTTCCCCTCTGGGGATTTGAGCTGCTTTGGGATGCTGGCCGGAGGGCCCAGGATAATGACCACACACCCTCTTCCATTCACCTAGCGCTCTTCTTCTTCATCCATACTCTGGCCTCATTTGGGTAAGTGACTTGGCCCTTCCTTTCCCCTCCTCCTCACAATTCTACAAGTTTCTCTCTAGAACCCCCTTCTCCAGTGGGCACTTCCTTTCCTGACCTCTCTCCTTGTCATAGGCCCTGCACCATTACATTTATTCAAGACCAGATTCAAAGGATCTCTAACCAAACCGTGAACCAGCTTCTGTTACAGGACTTCCGACCCCTCACCAAAATTGGGCCGTCCCAAGTCAGCATTGCCCGGCACCTCTTGACCATCACCATTGCCTCAATGACACCTCATGCCCCTAACAAGAGTCCAGATGCTACCCCTTCCCATCAGGAATAAGCTACAGAAGATCAGAAGATTGGTCTATGCTCCTGTCCCTTAAGGGACCCCCCCAAAAAAAAACAAAAAAAGGGGGGAATATAAGTCCTTGCTTAGCATCGGGACTGCCATCTTAAGTGACTACTGCCATTTTAAGAAAAGTTTCACTTTCCCACCCAAGGGCATTTCTGAGAAAGGCTCACCACTCCCTCATACCAACCAACCTTCACAGCCTGCATTTTTTCCTGCCCAAGGGTATTACCACTCCCTCATACCAACCCCACCTTTAATAACCCACCCCACCCCCCCATTAGGACTGCCCTAAACCCCAACCTTGTTTTGCCCCTCTCCGGCTATGAAGGGATGGCCTTTTTTTTGTCACCTCTGACAAATAAACTCTGTGTGTATCTCTGCCTGGTCTCTGTCTTTCATTTCTCGATTGCCCATCTCTCGGTTCCTCGCTTTCCTTTCGTAGGGTATAAAAAGTGGCTGGCTGACTGATAGATAAATTCAATATGCATTTATTGAGCACCTATTGAATGCCAGGGATGTACTTTGCTGAGTTTGTAAAAGACAGCAGGAGGATGTGGTTGGGCGTTCAATGACAGAATAAGGAAACGATTCAAAGGCAACTGTAAAGCACTTGAAGGCTTTTAAGCTGGAGAGTGATATGATTAGAGCTGCTTTTTTATGAAGATTAATCTGGCAGCAGAAACTAATATCCCAGCCAGGAAGAAACAATGCAGATCTGAGCTGGAGTAATGACAACAAAGAAGGAAAAGGATGGGATGAGTAAATGTCGAGGAGGAGGGATCTACATCTGCCCTGATATGGGAGCCAATAAGGGCAGAAGCCAAAGCCAGCTTAAAGCCCTTGAGCTTGAGCAACTGAAATCGACAAAGGAAATAAGGAAGTCAACAGGAGGCTTTGGTATTAGGTGGCATAATGAGAGCTGATAGTAATGAGACTGAAGCACCTTGAAAGCAGGGGCTGGAATTGCTCTTGTCTACACTTTTATTCCAGGGCTTAGCATATGAAGAGCACTCAATAAATATGTGTCAGAAAATATGATACATGCTTGATCTGGAATTGTCACACCCACCCTGAGAAAGAGATATAATTATCTCCTATTTTTGCTATTAATTCTATTTTTTAAATTTTGAATTAATTTAGGCATAAATAACAATAGAGAATATTGCAATGAACACATCTATGGCTCAGCCTGAGAGACAAAGCATTATAATATCATCTGTCTTAGTCAGTTTGGACTTTAATAACAAAATAGTATGAACTGAGTGCCTTATAAAACATCAGAAATTGATTACTCACAGGGCTGGAGGCTGGGAAGGTAAAGATCAAGGTGTGGGATAATTCAATCTCTGGTGAAGACCTGCATCCTGGTTTACAGATGGCTGTCTTTTCATTCTGACCTCTATGTTGGAGGGAGTACAGGTCTCTCAGGGGCCCTAATTCTATTCATTCTAAAGTTTCCTCCTTTCAAAAGTTCCACCTCCTAATCCATTGCCCTGGGGATTTGGATTTCAGTATGTGCATTCTGGGGGAACACAAACATTCAGTCCATAGCATTATCCTTATCTCCATTGTATAGGTGAGAAGGCTGAAACTGAGAGTAATAAGATAACATGGTCAAGGTCCTACAGCTAGTGCCTGTCAGGGTTGACTTGAATCTAGGTCTGTCTGCCTCCATAGTCCATTTTTTAAAATATTTATTTTTGGGGGTGTAGATGGACACATGCCTTTATTTTTATGTGGTACTGTGGATCAAACTCAGGTCCCGCCCGTACTAGGCAAGTGCTCTACCGCTGAGCCATGATCCCAGCCCCTCCATAGCCCATTTTTGTAACTACACCTGGTTTGTGACAAGTGGATTATTCATGGGATATCCAAGTAGATATAGTTAAGTATAGTACTTAACTATAACATGTGATGCAGGGAGAGAATTCAGGACTGCAAACATCATAAGAGAATTATCTGCATCAAAGTGACAGTTGAAGGGATGGGAGTAGAAAGGGAACAAGTAACAATGACTGGCCTGAGGACATAGACTTGGGCTTGAACAGTGGAGTCTTCCTGGAGGGAGAAGAAAATAAAGGAGTCTATTTAAAAACCCTGCCTGTTCACAGAGTAAACGTTCTTTTTGGCTGCCCAAGAGTTTCTTTTTTTGGTTTCTGGAAAAAGGGCAGAGCTGTCTACAATCCAATGAGTAATTTTTCTCAACATCTTTGGCACAAGGCAAGCCAAAGAAGACATTGATGTTTTACATCATTGGGTGCTTAAGACTCCTGAAGTTGAGTATGCTGTTTTTCCAATCAGGGAGAACCCTGAATGTATCTCTGACTCTGTCATACTGGGAATCTAATACACTTCTAAAGGAGGCTGGGCTTGTTTGAAAATGGGTACCTTCCTCCATATGTAGCAGGACCACTAGGGTTTAATACTGCTTAGTAGGATTTTGTTGAATTTGTAACTATTAGCAATACTACCCTCCAAGGAAGCACTTTTGGGCTTTCCTGCAAGATCAGATGTTTGAGTTTTCTTTGGAGAAATGTAAGTATTTCATAAAAAGTCTTGCTAAGTTTGATAAGTTTCCAAATCTCTTCAGGCCACTAAAGATCTCAAGATTTTAGAAAAGTTCCCAGTTAATATCAAGGTTTTTAAAAAAATTTCCTCTAGCAATATTATTTGCAGCTGAAATATCTATGTAGTACATTTTTCTTAAGATGTTTTCTAGAAGATGTTTGGTAAAGCACAACAATGCAGTTAGGTCTTGCTCTGGCAAGTGTCCTTAGAGCTCTTTAAAGACATTATCAACTCCTTTAAAAAATCAGAAAATGGGGCTGGGGTTGTGGCTCAGTGGTAGAGTGTCTGCCTCGCACCTCGTTTGAGGCTCTGGGTTTGATCCTCAGCCCCACATTAAAATAAAGGTATTGTGTCCAACTACGACTAAAAAATAAATATGACTAAAAAATAAATATTTTTTAAAAATCAGAAACATGAAAAAGAGAGACAGTATTATTGTTTTAACTCAATTCCTCTTTTCTATAAAATTGGTATAGGCTAGGCTATACTAGAATACTGAAGCAATCTTGAAATCTCAGTGATTCATGCAACAACAACAAAAAGGTGTTCTTTTCACTCACGAAATAGTCTGCCGTGACTCTTCCAATGGGGACCCCAGGATACAGTCTATTTTCCTCTTGTTTCAATCTAATGCTGAGTACTTTGGGCCACAGTTACGTCATATATTGAGAGTAAATTCACTTTTTTCTCTTTTTAAGCTCAACATGTAACTTCTAGATCATCAAGACTGGGGAAGAGAGAGCAGAAGGGCTACACAGAGGCTTTGCAGGAGGTTACCCAGAAAGAGGCACAAGCCACTTCTCACAGTTCCCTGGCTAGAAGTAGTCACATGACCCCACCTAACAGTCAGGGGTTTGAGAAGTGTAGTCTTGGGATGTTCAGAAAGGACAGGAAAATTACATATTGATTTATATATCACATAACTGAAAACATTGAGACACTGATGATAAAATGAGGACTACCTTGGCAAGGGTAATAGTTCGATGAACATGCAAGTAATTCAGTCTTAACTCTGATACTTTGTTTGATGGTGTAAATAGTTTTGTTGAAATACTTTTATTTTCCATCTGGGATTCACAAATACTAAAGAAACACAGTTTTTCCAACCCATTTGGCGTATGCTGATTTAATACAAATCTGGGTGTGCATCTATCTGCACATTTTGTGGAGTTGAAAGCATAACGTTTTCCCTTCCTGTCTCCGTCTCCCTCTCCCTCTCTTTCTCTGTCTCTTTCTCTCTCTCCCTCTCCCTCTCTTTCTCTATTTCTCTTTTTCCCTCTCCCTCTCCCTCTTCTTCGCCCTCTCCCTCTCCCTCCCTATTCTCTTTTTGGACCAGGGCCAGATGGAAACATTTTGGGATGCCAACTTGGATGTAATATTCATTCAAATGCCCTATGGTTCATTTCAGGCACACCAGATATTAAACATTAAGAACTAAGGGTCTGAACCCAAGTCTGTCCATTGATATTTTTCCTAAGTAATAGGTAAAATATAACAAATAGATCATTCTTCTTGAGGCATCTTTTGGAATTTCCACAAGCTTTGTCATCATCTTAAGTTGGCCTACTTTTAATTTCTTGATGTTAGTCATATCACATTTACAGAATTTAGTATCTCTCATCTCTCTTTGGCCTGTCAGCATCAGCCATGATACCCTGATGATGACCAACAATTAAATAAAGGCAATATTTCTTGAATAAATGAATGGTCATTTTGCTTTTCTCCCCTACTTAAGATGAATATAGTTAACCATCTCAATAATATACTGTGTCTCCCTCAAGAATCTCCCTGATTCTTGCTGCTTTTCCCCCATCTCTCTGCATGTGGGGTGGTGGTTGGGGAAAACAGGGAAACTTGGGGGATACATGACAGTGTACCAGGGAGTTCAGTGTGGCTATTGAGGGTCTAATAGTTTGTGATTTAAATACCTCCATAAAGATGGAGAACGGGGAACAAGATGAGAAGGATTCCTTGGGGAACAAGTTAGATCAAACCAAAATGTTTGTTTCTAGAAAATTCTTCCCTATTGTCAATTTATTTCCATGTCATTCTATATTAATCTATATTAATAATTTGATTATAATTCTTGATTCATTTTAACCCACACTGAATTTCTAACTTAGATTAACCTGTGAATTTTTTTCTTAGTGCCAGGCTGCTTAAATTGTTCAGATTTACATTTCCTCACTGCCAATTAATTCTTTTAAACTTACGCTAATAATACTTATATGAAAAAATTGCTCATTGAGTAAACTCTTGATTAGCCTACCAGTGGAGGGATAGAAGAGCCTTGAAAGCACACATTTCAAGATCATTATCCCAGTCAGAATGATTTCCTCTAAAAAAGATATGATTCTTGTATCATGTAAGATGGAATTTAGAGATGGAAGCTACATTTAAGATTATCTGGCCATGTGACCTTCTCATGTAATAAATGGAGTGACAGAGGCCAATGTTGGGACGAGAATGCTCTTGAGTCTATTCCTGGTGCTCTTTAGTGAAAGAACATGAATACATAATAAATACTAGTAAAAGGTCACTCTTGTCATCTGAAAACTGTGGTTTATAGTACTAGAGCTGTAGATGAAACAAGATGAATGAATAGGATCTGGAAATTTTAAAATAAACTCAACTCTGTATTAAATAAACAATTTTTTGGAAAACTGTAATGTGCATATCAGGTATTGAAAAGGGAGGTAAAAAATTCCCCACTGTCAAATAATGTGTCACACAGATGAGTAAGAGCTAGAAAAAAAATTGAATAGACGTCTTTCCAAGAACTATGTACAATTCTGTGAAATTTTGGTCATGATGGAGTGTTTTAAACTTAGGGCCACAAGAAAAGAAGGTGGAGGTCATTTCTTCTCTTTGGCTTTCCCAGTGGCTTAATGATACCTCAGAATAGATGCTTTGTATCTTCGTAGCTTCCAGTTCAGTTTGTGCTAGGTAAAGAGAAAAACACACACCCAATACAGTGCCAAGGGAAAAGTGTCTCTTGCAACAGTCCCAACAGTGAAATCGCAGGTTGATGTGAGATGCCTGATTTAATAGCACACTTACTGGGGTGCGAACACTGTTGCTATTATTTCCACTAGTCCCAAATGTTATGCCGGCTGAGTCTGTGCCAAAACAGAGAGGGAGCCCACTAGGCCATACTGCAACCTCAGTTGTGTGGGGCAGTCCTTTTTTTCCTGCCCCCTTGTGAAATACCATCTATCGCAGGACGCTCTCTGGAAGGAAGCCAAAGAGGATGTGAAGTGGCGCATATTCCCCATCTGTCCTCTGAGAGGCCACACCCAACACAAGGCCCTCATTGTATCTTGGGGAACAGTAGATCCACAGTACTAGGGGGCCGGCTGCCCCTCTTTTATACTTTTTTTTTTTTTTAGACGAGGTCTTGCTCTGCTCCCCATGCTGGCCCAATACTGGGCTTCAGCGACCCCCGCACCTCAGCCTCCTGAGTAGCTGGGATCACAGGCACGCCACCACCCGGGTTTTCGGGTGGTCCTCTTAAAAGGAAGCCAGCGCCTCTCACTGCAGTGACCACAGCCACGGAGTGGGGGAAGCAGCTCAGGCCACGCAGGTGGGAGAAGGCGCAGAGCCGCGCGCCCAGCACCGCGCAGGCGCCCCGGGTCCAGCACTCGGGGCCTGGCGCGGGCGCGGCGCACCTGGAGGCGGAGCTAAGCCTCGTCGCCGCGTGCTCCCGAGCGCGAAGCCCCCTCCCCGGGCCCCTCCCGCCGCGCTGCAGTCGCGCAGGTGCGTGAGGCCGCGCCAGCTGGGGACCCTGCAGACGTGGACCCGCCATGGAGCACATCCGCACGCCCAAGGTTGGTGGCACCCGCGCGAGCTGAGGAGGGAGAGAAGGAGGAGGGATGCTGAGCGCGCAGGAGGCTCGACTTCCCTGCAGGGAGCTGGCAGAGCTTGGACCGCGAGCCGAGCGAGGGAGGAGCAGGCGGCGCTTAAGCATCTCTCCTCCGGTCCCTAGGAGGCCGGCCTTTCTCTGGCTGTTTCGCAGGCCTAGCTTTAGCTAACCTCTTGTCCTTGGTGCTCCCTAGACGTGGGGTTGAGCAGGAGGGAACTCGGCTTGTGTGTCAATTAACAGACTGCCAATAACTGTTTCCATCTCTTCTGGCACTAGGCTTTTAAAAATTTCATATGTATTTTTAAAAACTGTTGACAGTTCTGAGGAGTTGAAAGGGAGACAGACCTTTCAGTAAAAGGAAAAGGAGGTATATGCAGGTGGACTGGATGCACTTGAAAGCATGTTGAATCTTAAGCTTCAGACTCGCCATCCTCACTCTTCCCAGGCTAGCTTCAAGGGACCTTTCATAGAACTGATGATCAGTGTTTGCCCTAGGTTGAATGAGGGTGTGTTCCTGCCTTTTCCAGTCTGTTTAGTTATTTGGGGAGAATGATGCAGTTTATAGATCCATCCACTGGTGTATTTTAAACAACGCCACCTTTTGCCACTCCACCCAAGTGACTGGTCCCTGATTATACAGTTAAATAACATTTCCTGGAATCCTTGGCTCAGTGCCAAACCTTCCTACCCATAGTTGTACTGGTAATATAATTTAGAATGAAAATGATTGTCATTCCTGCCTGGTGAAAACCCTGAACTAGTGAGAGAATACATTTAAAAATCCTATTGGCTGTTTCTTGTTTCTACCACCACAGCTCCTTTACATCTCGGATGGTCTCCTATTCAAACTCTACGTTCATAACAGAGTTAGGTCAAAGCTCTTCATCTTAGTGGACAGAGAGCTCAGGTAGCTTCAGGAATATGGCTCATTTCATGGAAAGAGGGAGACAGTTAGTTTGCTTTATACCCAGCAAAAAAAAAAAAACAAAAAAACAACTTTATTCCTAAATTGTAATAGTTCCCCAGTATCTATTTCTAAAAGCCTGTTTAAAATTGTCGCATGCCAGTGAAAGAATAAATCTTTTGCTTTGCTAGAGAATGCTAGTTTCTGTAGTATATTTACATTGCACTGATTTTACACTATAGAATTAAATTGTTGCTTCACAGTCAGGAAATTGTAAACTTAGAAGACAGTGCCATAAACCACAAGATAGGTGGTTCAAAGCTTTCAGGGTTTAAGTGGTACTAAATAATTTATTCCAAAATGACAAATTTAACTCATGGATTCACTCTGCCCTTGCCAAGGACATCTCTTCTTCTTTAAAGAGGAAGAGGGCCCTTTATAAGAATTGTATGTGATAAGAATGTCAGAAGCAGGAATGAATGGACAACATGGCATTGGATATCGTTTTCTTATAGAATATAAATGTTGGGGAGTAAAGACTGTTTCTAGTCCATAGTCACATTCATCCTGCATAAAATCTTATGTGTAAATCTGATTATTCTTAAACTTGATTTCATAAACACCCTTCAAACAGTGTAGTACTTCAAGTTAGAAATCCCCTTCTATGTAGAAATGGAAAGAAATTGTGGTGGTGATGTAGACTTATCTGAAGTGTCTCTGAATTGGGGAATGGGTAACATATACGATATTGCAGGGAAATAAATATAAAATTACACAGGTGGGGAGATGAGATTTATCTATTCACTCATTTCATTCCACAAGCATTTGAGAATCTTTCATGTATTATGCTTGGTGTTAAGGGCCAGGGGACTCACAGACTGGAAGGGGAGCCACTTGTAAATATGCCATTGCATGATGGAAAAATGTACAAGATACAGTAGGTGGAGAGGGGAGAATGGATAAAAGATCAGCTCTACCATCAAGGGTGAGGAAAGCTTGCTTAGAAGAGCTGAGAGTGAACATGGGAGGAGTCAAGGAAGGCCAGGAGCATTTGAGCCAGCAATCGTGTAGGGGTGTGTGTGTGTGTGTATACATACATACATATACCTATATGTTATATACTAATAAATAATTACAAAGAAGTCAAAATCTCAAAGAAGCTAAAAACAATAACACTGGTAAAAATTAAAGATCCCTTGTGTTAAACAACACCCTCCTTTAGATTTACATTTTTTAGTCCAAAATTAATTTTCATCATCTAAATGAAAAAGAGAACAAGATTACTTTCAGAGCATGTGTTATAAAATGTAAAGTTGTCAAATGATCGTATGCATCTTTGTTGTTTGCTCCCATCATACCCTGAGAAAATTGAATAGACAGTTTTCCTTTGATTTCGTGGTTTCATGTCTTGGGTTTGTACTGGGTTGATGTTAATGTGTCTGAGATCCTAGCTAAGTAATCTACTTTTTCTGGAAGGCATTTTTTTTCCCCTGTCTGGGTTTATGTGACCATTCGTGGATTTGGAGCAATATTTACCATGGGGATTGCAGGATTTTATTTAAGAGGAAAAGAAATATATGCATGTGTAACATACAGTTGCTTTCCTATTACAATGCAAAGGATTCATTTAGTCTTCAAAAGCTATATAGTAGCCATCACAGCCTCTTTGTTTTGCTTCAGTCTCTGGAGTGCAGTTTAAGGAGACACAGGCACATGAATAATTTGGAACGCTTTGCACATATCTCTTCGTGTGTGTGTGTGTGTTTAACTGAAGCCTTGAATACCATGTGCTAAGCAGAGCACTCATCTCCCAGAATGATTCCTCTATAGTCAAAATCATTTTCAAAGGACAAGCTTACTTGTTGTTGGGTTTAAGTGAAAACACCAAGTGCTACCTGTACTCTTTGTAGTGTACTTTTAGGTTCCTACTTCACTGACTGGCTTCCTTTAACACTCTGAAAACTTTCCAGTAAGAAATTATTCTGCTAGAAGCTTAGGAATAATTTGAGTTCAGATACTATCTAGTTATATGAAAAGACTTCAGAGCTCCTAGAGATAATTGGAAGTGTTTGTGGACCTTAGTTTGGTCCTAGATGGATGCTGATCTGTCTGGGATCCTGGATAAATAAACTTTCTTTGGAAAGCATATCCTCACATCTGTAAATTGGAGTTATAAAACAGAATTTGTGATAATCTTTAAAACAGATCTTCAAAATGTCTTCTCTTCTTCTCTACCCCCACACCCAAGCCTGAGATGTTACTCTAAGATCCTCCTAAGTGGGCTCCTAATTTACTCCTTTGCTCCTCTCTAATCCCTTTTCCACAGAGGGGTCTGGATGTTGCTTTTATGATCCAGATTGGTCATATATTGCTTCTCTGCTAAAATTCTTGGGTGGCTTTTCTTTGTACCCAAGATACAAAGTAAGACTCTTCAAGAGGCCCATAGGACCCTGTGTAGACTGATCCCTTCTTACTTTTCTAGCCTTGTTTTGTGACCATCTTCTTTTTTACTTACTGTCTGTTCTCTGATCACAAATGGCCTTTGTGGGCTTCTCAAAGGTGCAGGTTCTCTTCTACCTTGGGACTTGTGTGCTGTTGTTACAGCTGAGAGAATACTAATCCTCTGTCTTCATACCTCAAATTCTAGTTTCAAATTAAATGTAATTTCCTCAGAGAAGCTATCCCATTTTCATCAGACCTGCCTGTCATATTTTATCATAGAAGTTTATTTTCCCTTTATGTTCCACATTACAGTTATTGTATTTATTGGAGTGATAGTTATTTAATGTTAAGTCCCCTTCTTAACTGGAAGCTCTCTGAGGGTGAGGATTGTATTCACCCCCGTATCTACAGTTCTTAACACAGTGCCTGGTACCAAGTAAGCATGTGGCAAATAAATTAAAAATCAAAGGAATGAATAATTATTGATTTTGGTACTTAATGAATAATTATTGATTTTGGTACTTCATTTTAAAGAATTTTTGTTAGTGTGCATTGCACCCATGATTTGACATTATTGTGAATTCTGTAACAATATTAGCGTGAAGTATTTGTGGAGGTCAATATATCTTATGTAGTATTGGTATATGAGTGTCGCAATATTATAAGCGTATGTGTAATCACAAAATATATTGTAATGAGATAACGTAAAATTCACCATTTTTATCACATGAAGTATAAAATTCAGTGGTTTCAGACATTTACAAAGTTGTGCAACCACCACAACTATTCAGTTCCAGAACATTTTCTTTTCTCCCAAAGAAATCCGGTATCCATCAGTAGTTAATCTTAAATTATAATACAATATCTTACCCTATCTATGTTAAATATTGTTTTGTTGGGCTTAAACTATTGTTTAATCCCTTACTCTGTTTTAGATTCTGATATACATCTACTATTTCTCTCAGTTTGGTACTTTCCACTATTTAATAATGTGCTTGCCTCCTATTACCCTATCTTTTATCTCATCCAAGAAATAAACTAAATTAGAGGCATGAAAATTTTTAGTGACTTAAGCTATTTACTTTCATCTCTCAGGATCTTGGCCCTGATAGCAGATGTACTTGTTCTCTCTGTTTGGTTTCATTTACCAGTTTATGAGTCTGTCCTCTAATACCCCTCCAAATAGCTTATTGGAGAAAGAAAGGAAGTACAAATGGTCTAAAATGACTGAGTGACTCCATGATGTTCCTGCTGACTGATGGTTTCCTTTTTTAGGTTTATACAAAGTTCCATTAAAGAACCCATTTTAGAATCTTGCTTAAAATTAATGTCAAACTCACCAACTTATCTGCATCATCCATTTAAAAATAGTTATCTTGTTTTAAGGTTCTCTAAGTGAGGGAAAGACATTGAGTCACAGATTTTCTTTCTCCATTTCATTCACCATCATTATACCATTGGCACTAAGGGGTAGTACTCCTTTTATTTTCATTTAGCAAATATTTTTTAAGTTATAGAATTAATAAAGAGTACTGTAGGAATTAACTACTGTTAATATTTGAGTACATTTTCTTCTGGCATGTTTTAATTTGTATGCATCAAATTTTTTGTTTGTTTAGAAATTTAGGATCATGTGGATCAATTTTGTAGATTGCCTTTTTTAACTTACCATCATATTGTAGTCTGAAAAAACATACTTTAGAAGATTCTGGGTGTTTTAAAATTCTATGGAAATATTATCACATTAACCATTTCCCCATTTTAAGGCTATTCTACTAAAGTTAATTATTTATGAACATTTATTAATATTGTCTGCATATCTAGGATGGAGCCCTAGATGGAATTATTCAGTGAAGATGAAGGATTTTTATGGCTGAGATAGGTTGCCAAATGACTTCCCAAAATGTTACATCATTTTCCATTTTCAGAAACAGGGTATAGAGTATCTTTTTTATTGTATCTTTGTTCTCTTATTGAAAGACCATTTGCTAATTTAAATGGGAGAATAGCACTTCATTTTTCTAGGGTATTTTGTTGTAACTAGAGGCTGAAGCTTTTTCAAACATGAGTATTGACTATTTTGTTACTTTTCTGAATTATCTTTTTTCCCATTATAGCAGTTGGTGATGTGTATGTGAATAGTGTGTATACATATATTTTAATAACAACCTATTGAGATATAATTCAGATACCCTAAAATTCAGCCTCTTAAAATATGTAATTTTATGTATTTTTAAATGTTCACAGAATTTTACAACCACCATCATTATCTAATGCCACAACATTTCATTTGCCCCCCAAAAGAAACCCCATACACACTAGTGATCACTCCCCATTTTCCCCTCTCCCACCCATAGCTGCCACTAATGTACTTTCTGTCTCTACCATATTTTCTGGAAATTTCATATAAACTAAATCATATACTGTGTGGCCTTTTGTGGCTTTCCTTTTTACTCAGCATGATGCTTTTCTGGTTTGTCCAACTTGGATCTGCCATGTTCATCAGCATTTGTGTTACCATTTTTTGGCTATTATTGAAGAGTGCTGCTGTGAACTTTTGTGTATAGGCTTTTGTGTGGACTTATGTTCTTATTTCTTTTGGTTAGAAGTTTATTTCTCCAAGATTAGAGTTGCTGAATTAATTATAGAGAAACTTTATGTTTAACATTGTAAGGAACTACCAGATTGTTTTCTGAAGTAGCCGCACCATTTAAAACCCCACCAACGATGTCTAAGGGTTCCAGTTTTAAACCCTCACCAACACTTGCTATTGTCTGTCTTTTTTATTTTAGCCATTCTAGTGGGTAAGAAGTGATATGCAATCTGTGGTTTTGACTTGCATTTCTCCAGTGAATGATAATGATGAGCATCTTTCATGTGCTTATTGACCATTTGTATATCTTCTTTAAAGAAATACCTATTCAAATCCTGTGTTCATTTTTCAATTGAGTTTTTTATCTTTTTAATTAGTAAGTTGCGGGAGTCCTTATGCATTATGAATACAAATCCCTAATCAAATATATGATTTGCACATGTTTTCTCCCATTCTGTAGGTTTTTCCTTTCACAGTTTTGATGGTGTCCTTTGATGCACAAAAGTTTTTAATTTTGATGAAGTCTAGTTTACTTGGGGACTGGGGATGTAACTCAATGGCAGAGTGCTTGCCTAGCATACGTGAGATCCTGGGTTTAATCTCTAGCACTTCAAAAAACAAAAGTCTAGTTTATTTATTTTTTTCTTTTTTTTGTATTACATCTATGTATTTTTTAAAAATCTTCTTTTTCTGATTATAAAAGTTTATATTACAGAAAAATTAGTTTAAAAAAGCAGAGGCATAATCTCAACACTCAGAAAAAAACTACTACTATGTATATATATTCAGTCCTTTTCTTCACATATAAATGGAAATGTAATTTAAAACAAAATTGGGTCCATTTTTCTCTTTCATTCTACCTGAGTGTGCGCATGCATGTGTATGTACGCGTGCTGTGTGTATGATTTTAGTGAATAAGAATCTATTTTTATATGTCACAGTATACCATAAATATTTTTTCTCATTTTAGTAAATGTTCTTCTGAAAAGCATTTTTCATAAGTACATAAATACACATTCTGTGGATGCACTGTAAGTTATTTAGTGTTGGGAAGCAGTTCTCTGTGGGTCATTCACATTTTTATACTTTTATTCTGAACTATTTATTCAGAAAAAAACTATCTGTTTATTATAATCTCTTGATGAACAGTTTGGGAAGAGAGAAGTAGTTTCCTTCTTAGTAACAGAGGGCAAGTTTGATTCCTATCTGGGATAATAAAAATGTTTTTCCCTTATGGGCAAAGGTTAAACAGGTTTGTTATCAGCCTCCTTAGACTATTGGCATTTCTTAAATTCTGAGCTTAAAAGTTCTGCATCTATGACACAGATTCTCTCTGTATGTATCAAAGGATTATGAATATCAACTGTTTCATATAGTCTCATAGGTCATACTCCTTCATGTACAGTGAGTATAACATCCTTTATTTGTCTCCCAGAGACTTGTGTCTTCTCTCAGTGCCAATGAAACTGTGGGATGTACTTGTCAGGCTATAAGCAAGCAAGTTAAAATCTCAGATGCTTCCAAGTTCTTGACAGTTTATCCTCTAGTATTTGATAGTTAATGTGTCTCAATTTTTTCACTATAATAACTGATAAACATAACTGCATTTAAATTGTTGTGTAGATCTCTTTATTGCCTCAGATTAAATTTCAAAGTTATATTTTTTTGTTTCCATTTCTGTATATATTAAGATTTTGATGCCTTTTCCTACAGTTTCCTCTAGGATCGTGTCTGCTTCTAGGATAGCAGAGGAACACATAAAAAAATCATTCTTGAGAATGATATATGAAGTATGGTTTATTCTTATTTATTCTTATTATGGTTTATTCTCATTTCTTTGCTTACTGATATGATTGAGATTAGTTTTTGTGTCTGTGGTCATTTGTAGCAGTACCAGTTCAATAATGGTAGTAATGAAAAGAAATCCTTAAAGAGCCCTATAGCTACTTCACTAGGCACTGCTCTGTAGCTTTACACAATTAATACACTTAGTCCTCAAAATTATCCTATGAGATGAGGACTGTTTAGTCCATTTAACAGATGAGGAAACTGAAGATAAATAAATTAATCAATTGCAAAAGGCAAAAGGAAGACTCAGATTAGCCAGTGTATCCCTAAAATTTGTGTTAACAACTGCACTATTTTGTGTTTTGATTTTGAGAATAGGAGAGAGAATGTCTTTTGGTTTCCTGTGGCTCTCAGACCTAGTTCCCGGCCTTCTGCAGCCTGCTTCTCTCCTTGCCTCTAGGTGAATGGTCTGTCTCTGTGTTATCAAACATTCCCCTCACTTTTTCTTGATATTGCAGTTTGCTTTTATCAAAAGAACCAAGCTCAGCATTGTGTTTTGATTCAGGTTTGTCTAAAGAGAGATTATTGTCCAAGTGTTAGACTCTCTTGTTGCCCAGTATTTAACAACTGTTGAGGAGATAGTCTATATAGTCAAATCTGCTCTCTCACTTCAAAGACAAAGCTGATGAGTTTGTTGTAGTGAACTAGTTATGGCTGCACAATTATGTCTTCTTTAGTTTCTCAAGTCTAAGCCAAATAATCACTTAAATTGCAGTTAATCATTCCTCAGAAATCCACACTTCTTAAAATCCTCACTTTTGATAGGTCTGGCCAGTGTTTGTTTGAGGCCTAATTGTCCTCAGCGAGGCTTGGGTGTGCACAACACACAGTCTGTCTTAGAACTTAAGAATCCATAATCCTTCATTTCATGTTTATGCACAAATGCAGCCAGCTGCAAGGTACCTTTCTGATTAGGTGAATACAGACTACATGTATGTGTATGTTGTGTGTGTGTATGTGTACGTGTGTTATAGTCAAAATGACATGAAGAGAAATAGAGTAACAAGGTTGTTGGTTAGGAGTAAGTTAACATTGTTATTTAATATATGATGATAATACAGTCTTTAAGATAAAATGACGTTTGAACAGAGAGATAATTTTAGAACATTCTTACCACCCAAAAAGAAATTCTACATCTACTAATAAGCATTTCCTCTTTCTTTCTCTCCACACCTTAGAAAAACACTAATCTACTTTCTACCTCTGTAGATTTGCCTAATTTGCATATTTTATATAAATGGAATCATGTAATACATGGCCCATTATGACTAACTTTTTTCATTCAGGTTAATATTTTCAAGGTTTATTCATATTATAGCATGTACCAGTACTTCATTCATATATTTCTTTGCTGAATAATGTACCATTTTATGAATAAACTCACACTTGTTTATGCTTTTACCAGTTGATAGATATTTTGAGTTGTTTTCACTGTTTATTATTAATAGTGCAGCTATGAACATTTGTGTACAGGTTTTTGGACAAATGTGTTTTCAGTTCTCTTAGGCATATACCCAGGAAAGGAAGCGTTGGGTTATATGGTAACCATATGCCTAATCTTTTGAGAAATTAACATTTTTCCAAAGATGCTACCCCATTCAACAGAGGTGTTTGGGAGTTCCAATTTTACCAAATCCTTACCCACATTTATTATTATCTGTTCTTTTGATGGTAGTTATCCTAATGGGTGTGAAGTAGTAGCATACTGGAGTTTGATTTGCATTTTTCCTGATGGATAATTATCTCAAACATATTTTCATGTGCATATTAATTATCTTATATCTTCTTTGAAGAAATATCTATTTAAATCATTTTTCATTTTTTGTTGTTGTTGAGTTGTAAGTGGTATTTATGGATTCCGGTTAATAGATCTCAACTGGATATATGACTTGCAAATATTTTCTTCCCTTTTGTGGGATGTCTTTTCATTTTCTTCTTGTTGCCCTCTGAAATACAAACCTTTTAAATTTTGATGAAGTCCAATTTATCTGTTTACCTATTTTTTTTTTTTTGGTTGCTTTTGCTTTATGTATCCTATCTGGGAATCCACTGCCTTTTCCAAGGTCACAGAAGTTTACACTGTTTAGGTCTTAAATTTACTTACAATTAATATTCGTATATTGTTTTAGTCAGCTTTTTCACTGCTGTGACTAAAAGACCTGACCAGAACAATTGTAGAAGAGGAAAAGTTTACTTGTGGGCTCACGGTTTCAGAGGTCACAGTCCATAGACAGCATGGCTCCATTCCTCCGGGCTCAAGGTGAGGCAGGATATCATGGCAGAAGAGTATGGTGGAGGGAAGCAGCTCACATGATGATCAGAAATTCGCAGAGAGAGCAAGCTCCACTCACCAGATACAAATATATACCCTAAAGCTATGACCCTAATGCTCCACCTCCTCCAGTTACCACTCAATTAATCCCATCAGGGCATTAATCCTTTGATCAGGTTAAGGCTCACAACCTAATCATTTTTCCTCTAGACCTTCTTGCATTGTCTCATATGTGAGCTTTTGAGGGACAACTCGCATCCAAACCACAACATATATGATGTGAGTTAGAGATTCATCATTTTTATTACATGTGGAATTCCAGTTATCCCCAGCACTATTTTTTGAAAAACCTTTTTTTTTTTTTTTTTAATCCCGAATAATTGTCTTGACTCCCATGTTGAAATCAGTCCACCATAAGTGCATGTGTTTCTTGCTGGACTCTCAGTTCTTTCCTGTGTTCTCTATGTCTATCTTTAGCCATTATCCAACAGTCTTGATGACTATAGCTAGGTGTATCATTTTGATTGAATTAACTGAAGTCCTTCAAAGGCTTATTTTTCTAATATATTACTTGTTAGAGACTGAACAGAGAACATAGTTAACTTAAACAATGTGGAACACAGTAACTTTTAGTTGTTTTTATTATTTATCATCATTGCAAAAGGACTTTGCCCCAGGTTTATATGCTGAAAAACTTCCATGAAAGAATTTTATTTAAGAATAAAAAAGAATTTTCTTAATCCAGACATTTCATTTGACCTACTTATTCACTTCCCCACTGCACAATGGGTTTAAATATTTTTTTCCTCTGGAGGCCTTCTATAAAGAGTGGCTTTGTGTAACCCAACTCTAGTTCACACCCATGCTTCAGAGAATATTTTTCTTTAATAAAAACATTAATCTCTGCAAGCACATGGATTTTAGGAAAGGTATCCAGCTCAGCTTAGGAAGCCTCTGCAGTGTGGCCTGTGAGGCAAAGCCTCAGGGACATGGCCCCAGATTCCTGAGGGAGGGGTCTTTTTGGAATGGATATGTGCAGAAGAAACTGGGAAACACTTTGACTTTTTAGTGGAGGAATATAACAGAGTAACATGGGCACTGCCATTAAAGAAGATGCAGTTAAGGTATTATACACCTCAAAACTTATTATACACCTCAAACTTTTTTTATTTTTTATTTTTTTTTCCCATTCTGAACAGGACAAGCTGTGAACTAGGTATGAAATTAAAGCTCTTGACCAGACACCCAGGATTCCGAGACTTTGTCCCTGTAAGGTTCAGTTTTGTATTCTTATATTGCACTCAGAGGGAGCCCCAAAAGCTCATTTTGTGCCATATTTCTTAGGTCCGGAACAGTCTCAACTATTTTTTTCTAGTGCCCTTTCCCCTGGTGGACAGCTAGTTAAAGCCTTTGGGAGTAAAAGTACTTCCCAGGACATAAACCGAACCCTTCCTCCCACAGCCATTTAAAATAGTTTAAAAATAACTCCCACTTAAAGTTTTGTGGCAGGCTATGACAACTTTATAAAAATTGTATATTTACTTTTCTTCTCTTTTTCACTTATTAAAACACTGCTTATCACGGATTCCCGGAGAAATAAATTTATTGCCAAGCTATGAAAGAAAGTTTTATTCCTTCAGGCATGTAGCAAAGCATGAGTTATTCTGCATGTTCAAGGTGAAATTCAGCTAGTTTGAGCAGTGGTAGTTTAAGAAAGGGATTCTGCCTTTTGGGCTAAGCAGATAGATTCAAAGACTTTGTTCTTGAATTTATTCATTCATTTATATTTTCAGCAAATATTCCTTGAGTGCTTCCTAAATGCAAGTTGCTGTTTAAGGGCTTAGAGATCCAATGGCGAACAAGACAGCTAGGGGCCATGGTCTCATGGAACTTACATTGCTGTAAGAATTAAACAAAAATAATATTGCAGTTCTTTAAAACACTGTATGTATCATCTGTGTAGGTTGTCACATTAGAAGCTCTTCCGTTTTTAGAAGATCTAGCTCCCAGATCCTGTTAGCCTTCCCTGTAAACCTTCTAGTAGCTTCCCATCCCACTGAGAGAGAAAGCCAAAGTGGTATCATTGTTGGAAGACCCTCTGAGATTCCTCCTCACTACATGGGCCACCTGGTCACCCACTCCTCACTCCTCACAGATCTGATCAGGCTTCCTCACCTCCCCGTAGACTTGAATATTTCAAAACTGCCCCTGCCCAGGGCCTCTTCAGCTTTTGGTTCTGCTGGCTAGAATCCCCTGTCCCCACATGTTCTCATGGTTGGCTTTCTTGCTTACTTTAGTTCTCTACTGAAATATCTAATAATTTTATTACAGAAGATTTCTCTGGACTCTGCTGTCCCTCACCACCCAACCACTTACCTGCTTTAATTCCCTCCCTTGTATGGCATGTAGCCATATACGCGCACACACACACACACACACACACACACACACTTTATTTTTTCCTGTTTATCTGTGTATTGCCTATTTCCTGCCTACCTATCCCCAAACAAGCAGACCACATGTGAGCAGTGACCTGTCTTGTCTACTCATGTATCTCCGGCATCTAGAATATCTGTATCTAGTACAGGTCGAGGAGCCCCCTGAGTATATGTTGGATGACTGAATGAAGGAAAGAGTTTAATGTGACTATGTCTGAGCTTTAGTACCTTTCAATGGCTTTATTTCTAATTGTTCTTCAGCATTCTGTTTTAGTTCTGTGGCACTAGTTTTGCTTTTGCAGGTGAAGTTCTGCTTTATTCTTTTTTTCTCTGTTCTCTTTTTCCACTACTAGCAACATATTCCATTCATAATTAAATATTCCTCACCTTGTCCGAAAATTCAAATTCAACAATGCAGCCTTTCTGCTTAATGATACCTAATTCTACGTACAATCCCTCACATACATTGTTTTTACCTATATTGTTGATTTTCATTCATTGGACGAATATAATCCATTATGTTGTCAGTTGTAGTCTCTGTCATTGTAATGTACCTAGGACTATGGAATAAAAAGAAAGAATAAAATGAGTTAAGTTTGAAATGTGAAAAAAAAAAAGAATACAAAGACAAAAAAAAAAAATGTGATGCCTATCCCTAAGGATCCTGCAGTTGAGGGTAGTTGTGATGCTTTGTAATTATAGTGGTTTATTGTTTCCAGAAGCCAATAAACCAATATCTGTGTCTCTTTTTCCTTTCTTCCCATAATTCTGATGTAAGTGTGTACATAGCGTTGTTATGGAGCTGTAGGAAATATTATCTAGAAAATCATGAGTGCTTTCCTCGAGAATATATGTTCTTGGTAATAATTAGTGTGGTACAATAAGAATAACATGTAAGAAGGCAGAATAATGAGACCCCAGGTGTCACAGTGGTTTAAAGGAAGGAGAATGTTCACAGCAGACTGGATGGTTGAGGCATGATGTTCTTAAGAAGCTGGGCCTTGAGTATCAGTCTGAAGAGGGTCATGCTGTGCTGGGTGCACCATGTCCTCACTGATGTTGGGAACCTCAGAGCTCCATGACAGAGCAGCAGTGCAACAGTTTTTGTTTGGCCCCAGAAGAGGCCTCACATCTTTGTGTCTGCACAGCAGTTTGCTTTATGTTCATTTCCCGGAATGAGAATGATGGGCTCTTGAGGGTTGTACCGTTAGAGGAGGAAGGGAAAAATATGGTGCTGATTACACAATTTTTCCTTGAGGGCTTGGGGGCCAGCAGTGAGGCATGGGAACGTGTAGATGGGCTGGAATCTGGCCTTGTCCTGGATGGACAGACTGTACCCCTTCGTCCTCTGGCCCTGATACTGGCCAGGAATTGGTGGGAGGGGGAATAAGACTTGCTTCTCCCTGTTCCTGGACTGTCTCCTCTCTTTGGACCAGCAATAAATTCCATTTGGCACAACATGCATTTGGAAAAATGCTTTCCCAGAGTTCCCAAAGAGCTATCTAAGTAGGCAGTTTAGTCCCTTTCTATCTGTGCCTTTGTGAAAACTATGCCAAATTCAGAGGCATTTTAGAATTTTAGAAATCTTTTGAGCAAAAAAAATCATCATCATCATAAAGTAAGGTATTGAATTTGTGTATTGCTTCAATGCAAGGTCCTTTTCCTCCCAATTCTACTTTGTGTTTTAAGTGACTTTATTGTTTTTAACTCAACTATCCTTAATAGATCACTCCATACATTTATTTTTTGAGTTACAATGGGCCCAGCATCTGTTTTTAATTTATTTTCTTTTTAACATCCCTCTCTCTCTTTTTCTCTTATTCGTGCTTGTTGTAATGGTATTTTTGGTTGAGGTTATTTTAAGGTGGTGTCGAAATAAATCCTGGGACTGTTCTTTTGTTCAGCAGCACATGTTCTTTTAATCCTACACATCCAGGGTCATCCTACCAAAATAAATTATATGGGTCCTGTGCAAAACTCTCAAGTGCCTGACTTTTAATTTATGAGAGTTGGTTTCTGGCACAATATTTGTAGTTTACTCTGAGCTCAAACAGGCTTCTTTTCCTCCTGTCTGCCTTTTCCAAGAATTACCCGGACTCTTATTTCTTAAGCAGCTATGGCTCTGGGTCTCTAACAATTTTAGCTTCATTATTCCCCTCAGAGAAATCTAGAGTTTAGTTAAATATCAGTCAAATCTGCTGTTTTGACAGACATTTAGGTAGATAGAACAGCAGCCTCTGCATTTATAGGCTTTCCAAAATCATCAAGGTTTTTTTCCTTGATCTTGACTTGAGTGAAAGAATGCTTATCCGTGACGGAAGTCTCATTGTTTTTTACTCCTTTTAAAAACATGTTTTTCAAAGCCTGTATTTTTCACAGAGAGGATCGCTTTGTATATAGGATTTACTTGGACATTTGCAGGTGTCTTAAAAATATATAAAAATGTGTCTCAGGTACTCTGTTTCTCACATGGAGGAAAGACTTCACTTTGGAAGTTGATAGACTAGAAATCCTTTTAACACATGTACAATTTCAAGATTTTAATTTTTTTGTGCAACCAGCATAATAAAACAGTTGGATATACCCATTTTTCATTTCCCACTTAGTTTTGAAAACTATTTCAAGATTACCAGGTTGAATTTTTCTGAGTATTTGCCCCTGGGATTCACCCCCTTGGATTATGAGTCCTTTTCCAAACCGGGTCTTAGTCTTTCCAAATGTGAATCCTCCTACTTCAGAACTGAATCTGGCTCTGTCCAGATGAAAGTTTGTACACGAGAAGATAGGCTGAAGATGTGATCTCTGCGGGCAGAATAGCTATTGAGAGAGAAGGAAAGAGAAAGAAGGATGATCTGTCCTCACATGTATTCCGGTTTCAATCAGTATGTCTTTGGAGAATTATAATTGGCATATACCATATGATACTTACTGGTGATTGTTTTAGGACTGAAAGGAAGAAACTGGTGAGCAGGTTGTAGAAGGTCCTGATCAGTAGCAGAGGGTAGACACTGTGGCTCTGAATAGAGTGACACGATCAAGGTATGTTGTAGGATGACTGTGTAACAACTTGGGTAACAGATGATGTGATAGACATGTGCTGGCTTTAGTTGCCCATCATCCATTCTCCCAGGCTCCCTCTCAGGATACTTGCTCAATCTGTATGTTTTGGGTATGTCACATACTATCTGACTACCCAAATCATGGCATTATGTGAGCACTCTGATTGGTTTCAGGATAAGGATGCAACCCAGCAGAATTCAGTAACCATTTGCATGGGCAGCTGGGGGAGCAGCTGCTGTGTTTCTCCATGCCCTGGTTTGGTAGGAGATGAGGTTGAGGTTGCTGGAGCCATCCAAAGCAGAGAACAGAGAGGGCCAGCATCGAGGGCACAGCCAGGAGATAGAGTGTGAGGAGCTGGGTGCTCTGAGCCCCTGCCCAGTCTTGAAGCTAGATCTACTACTGACATTTATATATGATCCAATAAAATTCCTTTTGGTTTGGCCATGTGAGATTTAGATTTCTGTCTCTTTCTCCTAAAAGGGTCCTGATATAGATGGAGTCAGGAAATCTGTGTTTAGTATTACCAATTAGGAGTCTCTTGATCAATAATCTGGGTATCTGAGTAGGCACTCAACAAATTAACCTAATAATTAATTAGTAAATTAGAAAGATCTTAATTGATTGGGGGCAGCTCTCTGGTTTTCATAGGGTTCTTTCACAGAGAGCTTGTTTTGTATCATATCTGATTACATTTACCATGCTTTTGAAATAACAGTTTCATAGCAGGATATATTTTTAAGAGAGTTAACTTTTTGGGGTAGCTTAAAAATGGGTTCTTTTCATACATTCCAGTGTATGTTGTATATCCCACAAACATTTTCCTCTGTGTTGTACAAAAGATTTTTTATGGATCTCATGAAGGGTGAGATCTGTTTCTTCTGGTTACATGTCATATGTTTTCTTGGATTGTGCTCTGTGATTTTTGCCCTTTTCTTAGTTCTTCTCCAATCTGTGACCTTTGAATAAAATGGTCCTGGGAAAAGACTTTCATTGGTTTTATAGTTTTAAACAGATTAAATCTGCCTTTTGGGGAAAGGATTGATGTTCCTGATTTTTC
Source organism: Marmota marmota marmota (assembly GCF_001458135.2). NCBI lineage: Eukaryota > Metazoa > Chordata > Mammalia > Rodentia > Sciuridae > Marmota > Marmota marmota. Next base: position 6,463,499 of record NW_026000211.1, on the reverse strand, counting down.
TACCAAAAGAGTGGATTAGAATACCCTTAAAGTTTCATGGATAGCACTTTTTATTTGTTTAAGCAACTTTATGTAAGGGTAAAAAGTGCTTTTTGTTTTAAATTAGAAAAGTTAAATGTTTTTTTTTCTGTAATTGTAAGAGATTATAGCAATTCTGAATGGTCTGAAGAATTTGTTATTGTTTTAATTTTTCTGCTTGCATATCAGAGTACTTTGCCAACTATAATTGAGTAGTCCATCTTTCTGGAAGAATCTGTAGTTACTACTAGTTTAACACAGAGGAAATGAAATCACAGATGTGAGGTGAGCATTCATTGGGGACAGAAAGCAAAACTGATGTCTCTGTTATGGGTTTCTTTAGTAATAATTACTGTTTGTTAAAAAATTACCAACATGGAATCTGCTGCCTTCTTTCCTAGCAACTTTTCTGTAAAATTAGACTTACAGAGTGCCCCAGTTTGGCACCAGAATTTAGTTAAATGGCTAGTAAGGGAGTAGGCACTACTTAAAGGCAAAAGAGCTTTCATACCGGTATCATCCACACTCACCCACCTCCCAACTCTCCAGATCCAAAGGCATCTGCTCTCCCCAGAAGCTTCCACACCACCCTGCAGTGGGTGTTCCTTTCTGAGAAGATATCAGGCCAGGAATCTGGTTCCTGTGCATCACAGCAAATTCAGCTGCTTTTCATGTTGCCCTGTCCTGGTGGCTGGCTATTGGGCATCGTGGGAGAGGTTGTTATAGTCACTGACCAGAACTCTCACTATTTTATCCCAATCACTGTGCTAAATGCTACACAGTACAAGAGAACTACATTAACTTTTACATATTTTTTTACCGTATGATTATTGCACATTTTTGTATTCTATACTTTCACATTTTATGGCTCTGCTCACAGCTGAAAAACATTTTAGGAAGAAATGGACCCTGCCTGTACTTTTAGGTTCTCATTACTGTAATTGTCTCAACTTTGGTTTCTGCAGAAGTCATCCTTGTCACTCAGGCTCTTTCTGAACAGTGAGGAGGGCATTGGGTGTGTAGGCAGACCCTAAGTGTCTGCCATGTAGTCTGAATACCAACATCAAAGACTGAAAAAAAAAATTTGATGGATGGCTAATTTTTTTGTTTTTAGAAATAAAGTGGGCACTGTGATATGTATGTACATTCTCAGAAATAGTTTTCATTGTCTCTTAAGGATTTTTATGGCATTAGATTGAATAGGACACCTAAAAAGAGATTCAGTCAGATGTAATTTCTTTAAGAAAGCCAACCAAAGGCTTTGTTTTTAATACTTTAACAAGACTTTTAATTTAGATTAAAAATCTAATGATACTTACTTATGAGAAGTAGAAGTCTCCTAGAATTACAGAAACTCTAGGATTCCTACCTAGTTATTAGCTAACTCCTCTCTGAAAGAAGCAAAAAGGAAAAGAAGAGTGTAAGACAGGGAGGAGTTTAAGACAGGTTAAGACTGAAAAATAGCCAGTTGTAGCCTGGCAACTTCTCACCTGGGCTACCTGGCCCGTGTGCATGGGCTTGGGATGTTCCTGGCCCCACTTTGGGTCTAGAGCTGTGGATGTCAGTGTAGCCTCTGTCCCCATTTCAGGGACTGTCGCAGCACCCTTGTTCTGAGGCGGGGGCTTCCTTTCCTTAGAAAACCACAGAGTTTCGATGGTCAGCCACATTCCTGGATGGCTGAATTTCTGGAGAATTTAATATTGAATTGTATTTGAGTTACAGAGTAGAAAGCTAAGATCCATGTTCTATTAAGATTGAAATTAGAAGGTGGCCCCATCAGAATTGCTGAAGAGAGGCTCTGTCTCTCTGTTGTGTCTGTGTTCTCACAGTTGCTGTTTCGTGCCACTGAGTCAGAGCTGCAGCCTGCTGGAATGGAGGGAGACATTAGAAACCCTTAGATTCTTTATAGAAGGCAAAACCCAGGAGGAAAAATGTACAACTGCCTGTGCCCACAGTTCAGTTTCAAAACCAGAACCAGAACCAGAGCCCAGGCCTCCTGACTTGCAAATACTTTTCTTTTCATGTTGGTAGAGTTAGAAAATGTCATGATACCAAATTTAGCATGACAAACTATTTATCTAGCTGCTTTTCTTAGATTAGAACATAAACTTATCTTAGGATTTGGCTGCTGCAGACATTTTGATTTCTCCCTGTTCAACGGTCTCTGGATCTCTTCCCCCGGATGATTGACAGTGACCTTTAGCCTTTTTTATATGGTACTGAGAACTTGGTCTCTGTCCCGGGCAAAACTTGTGGCTAGTGCCATTGGTTTTCCTCCTGTCCTTTTCAATGAATGGTAACTCTACCTGGCTCTGTGAACTCCTTATCCTGCAGAGCGGCTTTACTTACGCAGATAGTCCTAGATGATTCTGGAACCCACAATCTTCAGCAGTCTACCATTTGACCTTCAGGGTAGAAAGCAAAGATCCATATTTATTATTCTATTAAGATTGAAATTAGAAGGTGGCACCATCAGAATTTCTGAAGAGAGGCTCTGTCTCTCTGTGATTTATAAGATCCTCCTGACTCCTAGGCAGCGAGGGAAGGGCGAAGAAGGACTTGTGTCCTGTAGCTAGGGTGTCCTGTTTCAGACCTGGCAGTGCTTTGTTGGAGCCCCATGTTTTGACTGAAGCTTTTCAGCCCTGGCCCAGAAAAGCTGACAAAACCTTTTTCCTCCTTCAATCTAACACCAAAAGAGGAGGGATAGGAATAAAAAAAGGATGTTAAACTGGGGCACAGTCTTTTCTGTTGGATCTGTAAGTTTCTAGAGGGATACAAAGACTCTGTCTTTGTTTTTCTTTTCAGAACCTAACTCAGTGCTACACAGAGGCATTTTGTTCCATGGAATTAGATGTTCAGTGTTCCCTTTTATTTCTTCTGAGAATCCTGAAAATCTGTCTGTGCCAGTGTTTGGACTCTCATATCCTATTTCCAAGTTTCTGTCTTTGGGTTTATCTCAAAGGATGGCATTCTGATAACAGTTTTGCATATATTTTTACAATATAATTTTGTCTTAAAGCATTGTGTTTTCAAAATCAAATTTCATGTATAAGATTGCTTAAAATAATTGCCAGCTGATTATTCTAAACATTAATTTTAAGTAACAGTACTAGAATGACCTCAAAGACCATGATGAATGAGTACCTTGGGGTTTGGAGTTAGATGAACCTTAGCTACAGACTGAGCCTTGCTTCCTGTTTCCTGCATGATCTGAGGAAATTTGTCAAGTCTGTAAACGGAACTTTGAAATGGGGTTTATGTAAGAACCTAACTGATATAGGGGATTAACTAAGGTCAGAGATGCAGAACCATAGAATGAAGTATGACATAGAGTAAGCACATATTCTAAGAATATTTATTGTTTTTTTATATTGGTTGTTATTTTGAGGATTTTTACATAAACCAAGAGACTGTGTTTGGCCTGATCTGTGAGATGTTGGTAGAGTTATTTTGAACACCCCCCATTCTCTTACCTTCCAAAGTCAAAGGTTCTCTTGAGAATTTCTGCCAGCTTCCATGGCTTCTTGCATTTTTGCAGTCTTCTCTGGCAATATCTGCTGCTTAGTACACGGGGCAGGTTGTTTTACCATCCGTTTGTGTGTGCATCTCTATTCAATGACAGCTAGAATGGAATCTGCCTTTTCCTGAATTACAACCTTTCTACCTCCACCCTGAGCCCCCCCCCCCCCCAAAAAAAAAGAAAGCAACAAAAACAACAACAAACTATCAAAGAAGGCTTTTTGGTATATAACCAGCTGTTTGGATGATTAGGGCAAAGGAAGGATTGATGCTACTTTAGAGCAAATGACTTAACAGATTAGATTATACTTGTCCATCCCATCCCTGGGGATTATTTCTTCTAGCACTTCACTATGTAATAAAACACTTAAAACAAGGTATAGGAATTTTTTAAAATACTCTAAAAGAGTAACAGTGCTTGTATTTGAATTATGGTCCTAGGGGTGATTTTCTTCCTTCTATATTACTGAATCTTTGAACATTTAATCAATATGTACATAATTTTTGAAGACCAGTTTTATTTTTTATTTTTTTTACTCTAAAATATGTTATTTAATAAGAAAGAAAATATGATTGTTACCTTCTGGATAAAAGAGAAATCTGAGTGAAATATCTGGAACATTAAACATATAACAACATTATTGTGAATAATAATATTTGTGGGCTACTATGAAGGCAGTCGTATAAAGCATGATCTAATAAAAACTTTGAAAAGAACCCAGTTTAAATTACTGAAAATTCGATTGTTTCTCTTCTATTTTTTTACTTTGTAGGGTAATGAATACAACATTGTTAAAATGTAAGTGTAATGGGGGTCGGGGCTGTGGATCAATGGTAGAGCACTCGCCTGTCACATGTGAGGCCCTGGGTTCGATCCTCAGCACTATATAAAAATACACAAAATAAAGGTATTTAAAAAGATGTAAGCATAATATATTATTCACACTTGTCCTTCCACTGTTTTCTTGAAGACCAGTTTTAAAAACTGAGAAACTTCATGGGGTTGGAAGAGATTTTACCATGAGTAGGAAAACAAATCCTTACCCAATCATCCTTGTCTCCTTTTTCTAATCCTTTAAAATGTGTTCCTTTGAGATCCCTCTAAGGAGTCAGTGTATTTCCTGTGTTTATCACAGTGCGGATGCTGGGCTTCTGTCTCTACAGCATCTTGGTCTGCCATTTGCTTCTGAAAAGCTCTTAATGTGCTTTGGCCTTGTACCCTACAGCCTCACTTCTGCATAGAGGAGCTCTTTACCTTCTCAGTGCCTGTGAGTTTGTGCGTCAGGTTCTTGGTTATGGCTTCTGATCCTGGTGCTTGCAGGACCACTTCTTTTAAGGTTGCTAGTGTGTTTCATGGACAACTTACAGTTCTTGCCTTCCTCTATCTTTCAGCACCATGTGACATAAAAAAAAAATCCCTCTCTCAAAGCATTCCCTCTGCCATCCCCCTGACAGCAACATAATGGCCCCCTTCCTGGCCACTCTTGTCAACTTTGCTCTTCAGATCCTCCTCTTCTATGGGACCTTTAAACATTGAATTTCTTCATATTTCTTCTCTTTCCACTCTGCATACTCTCCCTTCAGTCCCATGGCCTCAAATATCATTTATAAGCCAAAGACTATAAATTTACTGCATTTCAGCAAACCAGTGATGGTAAGAGGCAGCATATTTTATGTCCCACCAAGAAAGAAAAAAGCAGTGCCAACTAAATGACACAGTGACATTACATTAGTCATATGTGAATCTCATTGTCAGAAATGTCAGGAAGTGAAAAATGTATGTAACTTCACGTAGGTTAAATGCCCTGCCCAGAGCATGCATATCTAGTGTGTTTTAAGCCGTGTTCCCAGGAGTTTGTGGCTAAGCTACAATAACTTTGCCTCAAGAAATGGGTGGTTTCCTGAGTCTTACCTCTCCAAATATGAAAGAAGCCTTATTGCTGTGTAAGTTATTACATATGTAGATGAGATAGAATTTAGGTAGCTCAGTGATAAGCCAGTCGTGGAACCAGTGGGTTTTCAGAGTGGTGCTGGAACTCTTGAGTTTTATTTCATTTTTAAGTTGCTCTGGCTTAGTATGTACCATGACAGAGCCCTGAACACTGTTCTCTGTCTTCACAGAATTTATTAGGTAACAGAATTTTAATCTTTACTCTTCATTTCTTTTGCTGTTACACATCACTGGGAAATCATGCTGTTGGTGTTTCCCTCATTTTTTTTTTATCATTTCTTTTTTCCTTCCATAACTTTAGAATTGCTTTTGACAGCTCTGGGACCTATGAGAACCATTGCCAAATTTTGAAATTTAATTTTCCTGCAGCAGCATCCAAAGTTAACAAATAGACATGGAAAACTCCCACTATGTATTCCAATCTATTGACTTCTGTGTACCTTATTCTGTTCTACTCGATTTTCTAAAAATAATTTAAGTGGTATGGCTTCTGTCACTTCTGTAGGAAAAAGTAATTTATGCTAAATACTTTTGGTTCAAAAATATTCCTTTATATTCAATATATTATCCCCCAAAAGTCTTGTTTCATTAGCCCTAAGTCCAGGAAAAACTTATTTGTACTCTATTTTTAGATGTTAACTGGTATAGTACCTCTGGTCCTACGCTTAATTTAGCTTAGTTTTAGCATGCAAATGAGTTTTTCTCCCCCAAAAAATGTTCTAAAAATAACATATCCCCTTATTTTTTCTCTTCCACAGTTCTCTTTAATAATATCATTTATTGTAATTAGTTCAAAATAGAATGTTTAATAACAAAATTTTAAATAAAAAAAATCCAACCATGTGGGAATTCAAAAATATTCTCCATAAAAACTCTTGGGTCAAAGAAGAAATAAAAACTGCAATTACAGATTTTTTAGAAAGCATGAAGAATGAGTATACAAACAAAACTCAAAGGATGCAGCCAAAGATTTACTTGGAGGAAAATGCTTGAATTTAAAAACTTTTGTTATTAAACAAACATAATGAAAATTAACAAACTATTAAATCTGGGGATTTATAAACAAAAACCATATAATATGCCCAAGAAAGGCAAGTTACAACATTTATTAACAATCAAAATCAGAAATTAACAAATTAGAAAAGAGAAAAATTATAAAGTCGATAATTTAAGACCTATTTGCTTTAAAGAAAAAGACCTTACCTGTCTAATCACAAAATGGTAAAAGCACAATTCACAATATTAGGAATTAGAGAAGAGATGAAAAGGGAGAGGTTTGACCCCAGAGAAGGATTTAAAAATATTAAGAATTTGAAAATAGAAGATACTTTATAAAGAAAATATATTCCAAAAGAAGATTAAGGAAAAAAATGGAGACATGGAACAGCTCTGTAACCATATAAAAAATTGAAATCATTATTAAAGAAATATTTCCAGAATAAGATTTATCTTTATTTGTTTCAAATAATAAATAATGTGTATGATAAAAGCTTTCTAATTAATTGGTATATTCACAATATGATTAATTCAATTGATAAAAGAACTCTTTGTTTTATCAGCATTTCCAGTTTCAGTTTCCGGTGTCCTGTGGAGGTTGTCTTGACCTTTCCATTGCATTTCATGTTGGGATGATCCCAGGGCACACATCCTTGACATTGCTCCACACAAACAGCTGAATGTTTGAAAAATGCTTGCATCTTTTGCAACCACTGAATTTTTAGCTCGGTGATGAGAATTCTGTCATTCAAAAGATTTTATCCTAAATGAATATGAGGATCTTAACTGTATATAAAGTAGGGTTTCTTTATATACAGTTCTCTGATACTTTTTTCCCCCAAAATATATGTTTGTATTTCCTACTATGGTTTATATGACAGCAAACAACCATAAGGACATTTCTACAACTTTAGAAACACATGAGATCACATATCATTTTCTTTTTTCATAGAATGTAGTTCATGCATAGTCACTGTGTAATCTCAGAGCTTTACTGCATACACTTTCTGCCTTAAATTAGAATTTTTGTGTAATTACTATGAAATGAAAACTTGGACCTCTTTAAACCTCAAAGAAAGGATAGAATCTACAAATGCTTTGTAGTACATTTAAAGTCATCTTTTAGTAATTGGTGAATATTTATCGTCTATATACATTATCATATTGAAGTCTAAATAAGGGGGCACATTTTGGTTTTTGTTACTGTAGGAATTCTCAAAATTCTACATTACAGTAAGTGGGAGATTGCCTGCTATATTCTGAATAGCCCTTTTGCTTCACTAAAACTCTTTCCATCAAACTGGTTTCTCTAGGTTGAAAATGTCCGGTTGGTTGATCAAATGTCTTCTAAAAAAGCAGCCCTTGGTACTTTGTATCTGACAGCTACTCACGTCATATTTGTAGAAAATGTACCTGATGCAAGAAAAGAAACATGGGTATGTTTTCCTTGTTTTTTGGCTTTTCGTATTTTCCGTTGCTGGAAGTAAAATAATGTGACCCTCAATTCTTTCCTCAGGGTAAGGTGGGGGCTGTTGGGGTCTGGATGTTCAAAGGACTGTCTCTGGAATGTGTGCCTTGTCCTTTTCTATTGCTGAGTCATATCCACCCAATCAACTTAATCATTGTTAACACTAACCACTTGAACATCAGTAAAGACAAACCAAGATATAGCCTGCAGGTTCAAGTGCTTCATGTTATTATAACCATCAAGTAGATATTCAATAATGTCGATATGCCAGATGCAGCATTTTCATAGTGCTTAATTTGTAATATACACATTATTTGCGGGATCCTATAGTGCAGCCATTCAATCATTTTGTTAGGTTGTTTTTATCTATCTGATAATTTTGAAAAGAAAATCTAGAGAAGAGTCCCATCTGCTATTTAAAATAAAAATATGAGATATTTCTTAATTTATTCAGTAGTCTAACCTTGACATTATGACCAGACCAGAATCCCTGAATGGCAGATATCTCCCTTTCCAGACTCCATGGACAGTGTTACATTTTTGCAGAGGTGGCAGGCACTGTGGGGTGGACAGGAGCTTGGAGAATGAAGTGCTGCCATGGAGGATATAGTGTGGACCTTGAAAGACCAGAGAAATGCACTTTAGCATGATTTCTCTTCAGTGAAATCTCTTCCTTAGAGAGCAGAACAGTGGTCACCAGAGGCTGGAAGTCGGGTAAGGAGGGAGGTAATGGAAAGTTGTTAACCAAAGGTACAAAGTTTCAAATAATTAGGAAAGGTAGGTTTTGAGGTCTATTGCACAGAGAGGTACTATAATCAGTAATAATGTATCTTTCAAAATAATTAAGAGAGCAAATTTCAACTGTCTCACCCTAAAGAAATGATAGATAAGCAAGGTGATGGGTATATTAACTTGATTTAATCATTCCTCATTGTATACATACATCAGAACATCACATTGTATCCTAATACTGTACATAGTTATGATTTGTCACTTGAAAGTAAGAGAAAATTAAAAACTAAAATAAATCCTTTCTTCTGCAGCTTGCCTGACCACCAACAGCTCAGAAAACAACAACCCCAACTTGCTATTGAACTTGAGTGTTCCATGTGGAATTAAGGAGCATGGTGGCACCTCCCAGTGGAGCCATCTCTAACTTCTGTTGATTGCAAAAAGTTTATTTTACTAACTTCCCATGACCTTATTTAATTTTAGCTCTTAAGCATATTCAACATTTAAGTACCAAATGTTCTCTTACCTGAAGTTGTGCACAATTGTATGCTAAATAGTTTGTTTCAAAATAATTATGCTGGATATCAGAAAGCTTTATATATATAAAAGCTAAATTGAGACAGTTGGTTCTCACTTGGAACATCTCATTTCTTGTTATCTGGGCACAGGTGGTGACTTAGCTGAAGGTTGGGTTGTGTTTCTTATTTGTGTGGCTCAAAGACCTGTGTTAGTTCTTGTCATATCTGTTGGTTATTTGTGCTTAGTGCATCCAAAATAACTTTTGGTTTCTAGATTCTTCACAGTCAGATTTCCACCATTGAAAAACAGGCAACAGCTGCTACTGGATGTCCTCTTCTGATTCGCTGCAAGAACTTTCAGATCATACAGCTCATCATACCACAAGAAAGAGATTGCCATGACGTGTACATCTCTCTGACACGCCTTGCACGGCCAGGTAGGCCAGAGGACTTGGCATTGAATATGGACCCACTCTTAAGCAAATCACAAATCATGTGCAAAAATTTGTTCAGTTTTATGAATACTACTGTTTTAGGAATTGTATGTCGTCCTTGTACTTAGCTGAGGCCAAGAAGTCTGAATGATCACCTGCCATGTAATTCCTTGTCCTTGGGGGTTTCTCCTGAGTTTGTTACTTGATGGGCCTCTTTCATTAATCTTGGTATTCACATTTTCTTGGTAGAGGTTGTGTGTTTTCCTTTTAGGATGAAATCATCTTAAAATTATGTCCTTCTGATATACTATGGTAATTGAACCACCTTGAATGAGGGCCCAAGACAGAACTGATAAATTGTTTTGCAGCATTGTTAACCAAATGCTTCTTGTATATTCCTCCTCCTCTCAGGGATTTTAAGGTTTGGTTTCCTTGGTTTTTGATGTAAAACATATTTTTCAAGGTTGGTGCACCTAACTAGACTTTTGTTAGCATCAGTGAATATTTGGGGTATGGATATGTTGATTCTTTTAAACAGAACGTCCTTAGATATGGTGGGAGGAATGTCTATTTTCGAAAAATAGTTTCTTTCATTTACAATCTTGTTCTAGCCTGTGTGTCACATTGGGGTCTTTAGTTTACTACTTACTTCTACAGAAGTGTTTTTTTGTGTTTCTCTGTGGCTTGTGTCAGCTGTGAAATTCTTCTGCTTAAGGGAACTTTCGGGTTCCTTCAGAGAATACTGTGAAAAAACACCATTTATCTAGAAGTAAAGTGTTATATAGCAGTCCTCAATTAGGGAAATAGGATATGTGCTTATTTACTTTGCCAGATGCGTTTTGATTCAGGACAAGAAGTTTGTGAACTTTTCAAGGCATTGGCGGGGTCTTGAGATCCTTATGATATGACCATATCATTTGTAGGTAGCTAAGAGCCATATTTAATGGAAATGATGCATGCGCAAGCTGTCAAAATCTGGTAATTTTGACTTTGCTTTGTTCCCCTTTAAAGGCAGTTGGTTGAGGTCTTTTCCTCTAAGTATGTTGAAAAGAAATGCAGAGTAAGCCAGAAAAGCAGTTGAACTTTTTGGAGGGTGCACTATAATTGGAACAGAAGTTCTGGGAAGATGTACATTAGGTTGCACGCAGCAGAGAATGCGAGGAGAATTGTGTGCCAGCAACTTCTGTGTCACTGATTAATGGATGTACTGGGTAATAAATGTGCTGTGACCGGATTAATGGGATTTAGTAATAGTCCAGAGAACTGGGAAAGGGCTGAGCAGCTGGAAGAGTAGATCACAGCGGTGGAGGGGGCTGTGGCCCGGAGCCAGAAAAGTGCCAGGACTTTCACTGCGAGGATCCACAAGGAGGAAAACCATTCTGTTCCTCTGCTTTTAAAAATATGTACTTTTTCTTAAAAGGTGATGTTTTGGGAGTTAGGTATTAAAGGCAGCCAGAGACCTGACTGGTTACCTTTTCCAAAAAAGGAAGCATAGCAATTAATTGAGTTAAAGCCATCACCTGAGAGGATTTAAAAAGACTCACTAACAGTTTGAATATGGGCATTAGAAATGTCAGTTTATGTAACACACAGTGCTTTAATAAGTGTGGGAAGATAAAATAGAACTAAAGGCGGTTTCACAGATTTATATTAAAGGCAGTGCTGAAGTCAGGACATATTACTGGCTCCACCCCTGGAAGCAGTATTTTGAGACTGGGTGGAGATGAGGAGAGGTAGAGGGGGTCAGATATGAAAAGGCCGCTCTCAACCTGGGGAAGGAGTAGTTCATCAGAACCCTCTAAGGATAGGTTCCAAAATGCACCTTCCCCTTCCCCTTCCCCTTCTCCTTCCCCTGGGTATATCACAGTGAAAGAGATCTTTGCAAAGCTCTCAAGAGTCTTAGGATTTCTGGGATGAGGGTAAATCAAATTACTGAAAAATTGGGAGAGGTTGTTTTATTTTTATTTTTAATTTTTTTTTTTTTTTTTTTTTTTGCTTTTTGTAAGAATAATGGTAAGCATTTGGTCAGGGGCTATGAAAGATTCTGATACAAAATAATGTGGCCAAATTCAGTAAGCTCTTTAATTCTCAGTAAAGAAACAGGTTAAAATAAAAGTTGTGACCTAAATGAGAAAATAAGTTAAACCCCATAGATCCAATTATGAATAAGGAGATAAAGTTTTCTGATTGAAAGACCCCTGTTTCTCAAGGGCTTCTGTTTTTCCCATGTTCTCTTAATTCTTGCTTCTAATTTGCCTTCTGCTGTTTGTTTTTATATCAATTATTTTTCCTTCTTTAGTGTTTGTGGGCCCTTTAACATTTAAATAATTTCTTTTGTTTATTTTCCCATTTTTACTAAATTACAGCTTTCTAGTTCATCTCAGCATCTCAACTCCCAATTCTTCTGCTTTTTTTTTTTTTTTTCCTGTGCTATGGATTGAACCCAGGGTCTCACACATGCAAAGCACATGCTGTGCTATTGCACTGATCTACACCCCCATCCCAGTTTATTTATTATGATTTAAAAAAAAACTCATAATTAAGGTAGTCTCATTTGCTTAATTTTAACTTTTTATGTTTCTTCTTAGTCATTGATATTCAAATGGACTTTAAAGTAGAGTTTCTTATTGATGATGCTAATCTGAGTCTAGTAGTCCTTTTTTACTGTGTTAGTGTCAGTAGTCCTAATGCTTAATTCAAAATAGGCATCCTCCTTACTTTTACTTTAAATATGCAAAATCCAACAAAAGTTGTGTTAGCTTCACCTTACTCCAGATGGTCTTTCAACTATATTTATTTTAGTTGCTTGAATTCAGCAGAATATCTGGAGCAATTTGTTTATCATGAGTTACTAAAACCCCCTATTTCTTTTTTTTTAAGAGAGAGAGAGAGAGAGAGAGAGAGAGAGAGAGAGAGAGAATTTTTTAATATTTATTTATTTTTTTTAGTTTTCGGCAGACACAGCATCTTTATTTGTATGTGGTGCTGAGGATCGAACCCAGCGCCGTGCGCATGCCAGGCAAACATGCTACCATTTGAGCCGCATCCCCAGCCCAAAACCCCCCATATTTCTGTGTCCTTCTGATATAGCTTGTAACTTTGCCCTCCTTACCCATCCTTCACATTCTGCTCATGCTGAAATGGTGTTGTTTTTCTTTCAATTTTAAAGTACTTTTGATTTTAATATTAAATTACCTTCTGATTTTTTCATTTAGTCTTTAATAAGAGGCTGTTCTTCCATATTTTTCCCTAAATATTCTGTTTTCATAACCTTTTCCCAATACCTGGGAATCAAGCTAGGTGATTTCCCTTCCTTCCCTAATGTTTTGTCTTCCCCATCCCTCTCTTTCCGGTGGCAGAATGAGCATCCTTTCATTTGTATGGGAGGGAAGGAGCAGAGAGTGGGAGGTGATGGGGGCACCATTTGCTGGCTTGCTAGTTCCAAGTCTAGAGTTTTCTACCAGAAGCCTTCCTTGCATCTTCTCTAGAGTGAGGTTATCTGAGAGTAAGGATGTTGATGAGAGCAATGGAGATGGAACTGGATTGTAGTGACATGTTTCCATGGGTTAAAGAAGACCACCATGAACAGTGCAGAAATAACATCAATCAAAACATGCATCTCTATGTTTGGGTGAAGGTCCTGCTTTTGACTGAAGCACTGATTAGGATATTCTAGAAATGCAGCTGAACTGATATTCACTTTTCATTTCATGTAGCATGTTAGCAATTGTCATTTTGGTTTCTGAATCTTTATTTCCACATACTTTTTTTGAAAAAAACTTTTTTTAATTTTAAAATTCAAGCTGCCCATGAATTTTACTCCTTCAGTCCAGAGGCATGTAAAGTATTTTCTCTTTTTTAAAATTTTTATCTCTTCTTTTCAGTTTCAGATGACAGTAGAGTCTATTTTGACATATTTACACAAACATTCTTATGGGAAGAAAGAACTCCTGTGCCCTTCCAGTAATGGGGCCTCTTAGAATGCGGCCCTCAGGGCACATCCTCTTGAACCTGCTGGTCCCTAACAACAAAAGACTCCAGACTTTGTGATGTGCAAACACAGTGAAGTATCAGACATGTTTTAAGAGTAGGTATTTTAAGAGTGGCAAATCAACTGAGGGATGGAACTTTTCTAGATAGAGTAGGCAAATATTTTTCCCTCAGTTAAAATTCTATGAAGTTTAAAGATTTTTCTAGAATGAAAAGCAGCTCTGCACAACAAAGAAACACTTAACAGTGAAGAGACAATCTATGGATCAGGAGGAAATATTTGCAAGCCATTTTTTAAAATAAGGGATTAGTATCCAAAATATGTAAGGAACTGAACTCTAAAGAAAGAAAACACATAATCTGATTAAGAAATGGTCAAGGAGCCTAAACAGACATTTTTCAAAAGAGGATAGATACATAAAGAAAAATTCTCAGCATTGCTAATCATTAGGGAGAAGCAATTAAAGCCACATTGAGAGATCTCCTCACACTTGCTAGAGTGGCTAATATAAAAAAGATGGATGATAATTCTTTCATGCTAGTAAGGATGTGGAGGAAAAAAAAACTCTCATAAACTGTGGGTGGGAATGTAGATTATTACAGCCATTATGGAAAATGATATGGAGAGTCTTCAAAAAATTAAAAATAGAACTACCACATGATACAGCAGTTCTGCTTCTGAGTATTTATCCAAAAGATCTGAAATCAATATGTTGAAGAAATGTCTGCACTCTCCTTTCACCAAGATGGGAAGAATAAGCCTGACTTTTTAAAAAAAGATCTATTGCACAACATGGCGAACATAGCTAGTAATTGAATATTGTATATTTCAGTATTGCGTCAAATGTTCTAATCATAAAAATGTTAAATGTTTGGACTGGGGTTGTGGCTCAGCGGTAGAGTGCTCACCTAGCATGTGTGAGGCCCTGGGTTCAATCTGCAGCACCACATAAAAATAAATAAATAAAGATATCGTGTCCAACTAAAAAATAAGTATTAAAAAATGTTAAATATTTGAGGTTAGGATATGTTAATTAGGTTGATTTAATCATTCCACGTCATATTTAAAAATCTCAACATGGCACTGTACCTCATAACTGTATGCCACTATAATTTGTCAATATGTAATTTTTTAAAAGGTCTATAACCCAAACAAACAAACAAAAATTAGCCTTCAATTTTTGATCTTACCTCCCTGCTGCTTGCTAAAGATTTTGTTATGTATTTTTTAGGAACTGGGAGTAGAGGAACATAAAATTACAAGGTGGGATATATCCAGTGACATTTACATTTGTGTTAATATACTTTTAATTTTTCAGAGCAGATAGTCCTGTTTTCTTCTGGGCATTTTAACAAGAAGCTGCCCACTTTAACAAGACTGAGCTTTGACTTACAAAAAGGGAGTTTTTTCTGCCTTCATATAGAATTTTATTTCAGTTGGGCCTGACGTTTGGCTGATCACCCTTTTCTTTAAAAATATCCAAAAGAAAATTTTTAATTTCAGTGTCAGCCCATTTTAATGTCTTTAGAGTGATCTTGATGTCTTAAGAGTATTTTTAATGTCTGTTATGAATTAATTTTGCTTTTGTTATGTACAGTTTTATTGCCTCTTTGCAGTAGAATAGAAACAGGCATCAGCCCATACACAGAGAAGTATCAGGAATCCTAGAATGTTTTTCTCTACCTTTAAACCTATTTGTAAATATTTAACCAAGAAAACTTAACTTCCACTATTACCCCATATTCATCAGCTCTTTCTTCAGAGGGAACTGTAGTGTTCTCAAGAGATTCTTTTGGCATCTTAAACAAATTGCATTTGTGGTTAACATTATGGTAGCAGAAGCCTGAGTCATGAAAATGGTACTTAGAGATGGAAAAGATGTGTCAGTGTTGAAGCAGCTGTTCCCAGAACAGGATCTCAGTTTTTTTTTTTTTTTTTTTTTTTAATGCTGTCTCCCAATAAGCTGACAAGAAACCATTTTTACTGGAAGAGTCTGCTCTGTGTTTATGTGTCCATGCACCTGTATGTATTTTATTATTTGTTCAAATAGTCAGTATTTCAAGTTTTGAAATTTAGAAAGATGACATCAAGAGAGACTGAAAGAGTCTAAGGTATCCAGTCAAGTTCTTTTTATTCATAGAAGTGTGTGTGTAATGACTTAAAATACGACCATGTCTTTCTTCCATGTGTATGAGTCACCTCAACAGCAACCAACATGAGTTTGAAACGGCCCGTGTGTAACTCATCCTCTTGCTGGTGGTGAGATTATTTATAGGGTCTCCAAATACATGTGTCTAGGAGCTTTAAATTGTGCTAACTCGGGCTGGGGATGTGGCTCAATCCGTAACACGCTCGCCTGGCATGCGCGGGGCGCTGGGTTCGATCCTCAGCACCACATACAAATAAAGTAAAGATGTTGTGTCCACCGAAAACTAAAAAAAAATAAATAAAATAAAAAAAAATAAAAATTCTTTCTCTCTCTCTCTTTCTCTCTCCCTTTAAAAAAAATTATGCTAACTGAAGACTATTAGCAAGTGAAGGAATAAATAGGATGTAGGAAAAATACAAAAATGGAGAAATTTATTTGAGAGAAACAGGAAGACTAGGGGCATGAAACAAGGAAAGTATGGGAAGAGCAAAGAAGGATCTGCATTGGAGGAGCGTGTGTGCCGTGGTCCGGAGCCTACAGTCTGCAACCAGACAGCCTCATTTCAGTCTTCATTTCTCACCCATTAGCCTCGTGGCCCTGTGTAAAGGAATGTTTCTCAAACTTCTTTGCCTCTCATTCTCATCTGTAAAACCACCACAGTGCTTACTAACTGGATCAACACATTTATTAGGGCAGAATCTAGAACAAACAGGGACTTCATTAATTATTATTAGTAATGTTTAGGTCTGAACTGTCCAATATGGTAGCCACTGGTCACATGTGACTGGCTGATTAGTGCTTAAAATGTGACTGAATCTGAACTGAGACGTGTCATTCAATATAAAATACACATGGAATTTCAAAGATGGTAGAAAATTAAATGTATAAATATTAATATACTTTGCATCATGTACATATTGAAATGATAATATTTAGTAATAATATTATTTAGTAATAATATTACTAAATTAATTTCGTTTTTTTAACTTCTTAAAGTGTGGCTGCAAGGACAATTTTAATAACATATGTGGCTTGCATTGTATTTCTGATGGACAGTGCTGGCCTGGACACTTTCCTTTTATGGCAAGAATCGAGGAAGAAAACCAAATCCTAAATTTTATTGCAAAAAGAAAAACAATGTGGTCATTGGGCTTGGCCTCACAAGCATAAAAGGCAATATATAAAGACAGAAATACCATGAAAAATTTGAGAAAAGACTTTGGTGGTACATCCTTTGACTCCATGACCAGACCACTGTGTCTTACACATTGATATCTTATTATGAATTTTATCGATATGAGCAGTACAGTTATATTTAAGTAGTTATTATATGTTCAAGTGTTTTTAAACATAAACAGCTTTTCCAACTGTTTTGTTATTTAATTTTTAGTATTGTGAGCATCAAAATGTGGAAGTGGCCTGGCCTCCTTTCTACCTCTGAGAGGCTACTCCAAACCCCAAATTGAGATATATATCTTGAATTATTGATGTCTAAAGAACACACACATTCTTCATTATTTTTATGCTTCATATTTTATGTGGTTTGGAAAAAAATATTCACTTTTAAAGCAACTAGGCGGGTGGGTGGGGGGAAACACAGGGAGAAAAAGCCCTGTTTTCTAAAAGGAAAGAAGCTCTTGCAAAGTTGAGTCCAGATGCCCCAAGACCTTGTCAGGAGGAGGAGCTGGGTGACCCTGGTCACAGAGGGTGCTTCTGGGATTGTGCCAGGGGTGAGAGGCTGGGATGGTGAGCTCTAGCTGGGACAGAATGTTTTTGGGGAGATTTGGTTCTGGCTTTGACTCAGCTTGATTTGGCTTATTCTCCCTTTTCTTGCAGTGAAATATGAGGAGTTATACTGCTTTTCATTCAACCCCAAGCTGGATAAAGAAGAAAGAGAACAAGGTTGGATGCAGATCGATCTCAGTGAAGAATACAAGCGAATGGGCCTCCCTAATAATTATTGGCAGCTCAGTGATGTGAACAGAGACTATAAAGTGAGTGGAGGCAGTTAGCGAAATCCAAATAGTCAGTCCACATGGAATCATGACTTTCATATCCTTTGGGTGTTTTGTCTCTTTGTAGGTATAAGTGTGTGGGTTCCTAAGCCTCTCTTAGTTATTGCTAGCTTTATTTTTTTCTCTCTGCACCTAGAATCAGAAAGTTTGAACAAGGGAACCTTAGAGACCATCACTAGTAGATATTCCTCCTCATATGTTTGAGGAATTGGAAATTCAAGGAGGTCCTGTGGAGACCTTGTGGCCAGGCAGTTGGTGGGAGGGCTGGCTGGGACCTCATTCTCCCATCACATCTTTTTATAGCACAGGGAGCGATTAGTGGGGAAGTCAGAGAGACTCTGATGGCAGTTTGGCACCAGCTCCTCAGTGTGCTCACTGGACTTTTGATTGGTACACAAGGTCACGAAGAGGTTCCCCCAGAGAGATGTGGGGAAATATGTCTACTCTTGTAGAAAGGAACAGAGAGAGGAGGGAAACAGGAGTAGCAAATGAAACTCATGTTCTTTGCAGTGGTGGATTTTCACATCAGTGTTGGCTTCATTATTCTTAAACTGTTTGAAGGAATAATATTAATGTAAGAAACTTCCAGAAAGTTTGCAAAAAACTGAGGGGGGTTAATTACCAACCCACCACCCCAATACTTTAACATTCTTCTGTGGCTTTTTTTTTTTTTTTTTTATTCTTGTTATTTTGTAGTGTTGGGGATTGAACCGAGGGCCTGAGGCAACCTCCCACCCCGAGTCCACTCTTCTGTCTTAAAATTTTCCTTCATTTTTTTTCCTCATCTACTTACTTTGATAACTTTTTTCTTATCTAAGTAATGCTTGCGTTTTGGGCCATTCACATTGACTCTTCTGGCAATTGCCTGTTCATATCTCTGCTCTTTTTTTTCTGTAAGATTGTCTTTTTTGGGGGGAAGGGCTGATAGAAGTATTTTATATATTTTAGGTAATAATCTGTTATAATTTGTGTAACTATTGCAAATATTTCCCCTCAGGAGCTGTTGATAGTTCCTGGGGTGTCTTGATTCTTTTTTTTTAATCAAGTTTTATATTTTAGCATATTGTTGAAAAATAAAATCCCTGGTCTATTTGCTAAGCTTTGTCCAAATTTGATACTATGTAAATTCTATAATTACATTTTTAGTTATTACGATTATCATAGCTTTATAATAAATCTTAATTTCCTTTAGGTTTGGTCCTTCCACATCCTTTTTCAGAGTATCCTGCATTTATAGTCTATTTGGGGTAGAATAGATACTCAATATACTGATTCCTCTTTGTAATTACACTTCAATTTAACAATGAAGCCTTGTTTAATCATTTTAAAGTATCTGGGTAACACTATCAGTCTAGTTTTTTCTCTTACTGAAGCCAGCCTTTGCATTGAATTTTTAGGCTGGAAATAAAAGGAAGGGAAATCCAAGTTTAAGGAAGAAAATTGGATGTCTCTTTAAAAAATAAAATTAAATAAAAAGCATGTACACATCCTTGGGCAAGGAAGAAAATGAAGTGGGGCCACATCTAGTGTAATAGCGTTTTCTTGGAAATGCAGGTTCTTTTTCTTTTTGACAAGATTTCCTTTTAGAATTAGCATTACAGACATGACTCATGAGCAGTCATTAAAGTCCTACATTGTACAGACTGCAAAACATGTTACTCAACATTTCTTTTCAAAAGTAACACGCAGCAAAACAAAGATAACCATCAATAAACTGCATTGAGACAGAAGAGGTAAAAACCTAGGGAATTTTCTGAATTTATAAATATCACCGAAATAGGGGAAAAGATGATATATCCTGATTTATTACCATTTTAGAAATAGGATACAAATTGTGTTCTTCCAGAATATTTCTGTTAGTCCACTGAGAGAGTTTTGTCCTAATCCCTTCCTTGTGATTTTCGTCTCATGATGGAGAAGATGTGTACTTTTTGATTCCTTCCTTTACAAGTCATTTTATTTTTCTTCTCATAGATCCTTTGAGGTAGGTGGGGCAAATGGTGTCACATGATGGAGAAGAAAACTACTGATGATGGAATTGACACCAGACATAGAGTATGATGACTTAGGCCTCTAGAGGTAGTTCTGCCATTTTCTATTTGTGTAGTCTTGGACAGGTTAATTATTAATATTATTATGTCAGTTCTGTCCTCATTTCTCCATCATTTATGATACTTGCTTATGGTAATTTAACTCTCGGAACCAGGATTTTGTTTTATATCCAACTTTGGAATTATCTGTCTTTAAATAAAGTAATTGGCATTTATTACTAGGTTAAATTTTTAGTTGAACTCTCTTGGTCTACAATTTTAAATATATCCCAAACCTGTGATTTTATAAAAGCCATTTACTTCAGTTTGCTACACCTATGTTTTATGTATTATTATTCTATTTTATTTGTTTATACATAAGTCATTTTGTGCTGTTCATACCCTTCTTTTCCTCATTCATCATAAATTTCTTAAAACAAGTTTTAGATCCTAAATGTTTAAGAAGAAACTTTGTATGTAGGTATATCCCAATTCTTGACAACAAACACTTATCTGAAAGTTTTTGATTGAGTAATTGGTCTTGAATACAGAGGTCTCAGACCACCTGCATCGCATCTGAGATGGAAAACAACCTGGGACAGCAATTCATTTACTGGAAGTTTATAACCTGGTCAACAAAGATCAGTTGTTCTGGGAATATGAGATGTTCAAGGCCCCAAATTCTGTTGTTTATATCTGCCCCAGTACCTAAAAACAATGCCTGGAATATAGTAAGTACTCAGCAAAAGCTTATTGAATGGGGCGAAAGAATTACCAAGAAAATTCCTCAGGGTAGGACAACACAGAGACGTGCGGGCACTCCTGGCAGGCTAATTTATTTAGTGGAAGGAAAAGAAAATTGTTTTCCTTATTTATTAAAAGTTAAAATGATTAGCTTTCTAATCTATTTTCATAATTAACTAAGGCACAATCAGAAGAAACATAAAAGATTCAGGGAAAAAATCTTCAGGAAAAAAGCTTTTTTCACATTTATGAACTTTTCCTATTCTCTCTGAATTTTCTTTCTTGATTTTCAAAACCAGACAAAATTGTGGGAGGCTTATTGAGGTTAATGGTGGCTTATATTTCCACCATATTTAAAATCTCATCTGTGCTATAATGTGGTACATGATTCATTACTAGAATTTGGACTGCAGCTCTGAGCCTGTAGTATAAGTGACAATTTACCACATTTTTTTTATTGTGGTAAAAAATACGTAACACACAGTGAGCCATATTAACCATTTTAAGTATATGGTTTGGTAATGCTCAATATATTCACATTATTGTCTAGCTTATCTCTACAATAAATCAGCTTACAAAAATGAAATTCTGTGCCCGTTAAACAGCAACTCCCCATTCCCCCTGGCAACCATCATTCTTCTGTTTCTATGAATTTGATTATTTTATATAACCTCACATCAGTGGAATCATACAATATTGTCTCTGGAGTGGCATAGGTCACTTAACATAATGTCCTCAAGGTTAATCTGTTATAGTATGTGACAGAATTTCCTGCCTTTTAAAAAAGCCTGAATAATATTCCATTAAAGATCACCATATGTTGTTTATCCATTCCTTAGATGATGGACATCTGGTTTGCTTTCACCTCTTGGCTGTTATGAATAATGCTGCTGTCAACATGGTTGTACAGACATCCCTTTGACACTCTGCTTTAAGTCTTTTGTTTATTTACCCACAAGTGGGATTGCTGGATCGTATGCTAATTCTATTTTTAAAAATTTGAGGAAACTTCCTCCAGTTTTCCATAGTGGTTGCACTTTTTAACAGTCCACCAACAGTGGGTTCCAGTTTTTCTCCATCCTTGCTAACACTTGTTATTTTCTGTTTTACTCTAAATGGTGACAACCCTAACAATTATGTGTATCTTCTTTGGAGAAATGTCTGTTCAAGCCCTTTGCCTATTTTTAATCAGGTCATTTGATTTTGTTGTTGAATTATTGGGGTTATTTCTATGTCCTGGGTAATAATATAGGAGATACATGATTTGCAAACATTTTCTCCAGTTCCATAGGTTGCCTTTACATTGTTTTGATTGTACTTAGACACACATTTTTAAGTTTGATGTGTTCCCATCTGTCCCATTTCCCATTGATCTTATTTCTTTTTTATTGTCTTTTTTTTTGTATCATATGTAAGAAATCAATGGCAATATAGCTTTTCCCTTATGTCGTGTGTGTGTGTGTGTGTGTGTGTGTATGTGTGTGTGTGTGTATGTGTAGTACTGGGGATTGAACCCAGGGGCACTCTACCTCAGAACTATATCACCAGCTACTTTTATTTTTTGAGACAGCATCTCACTAAATTGCCAAGGCTGGCTTCAAACTTACAATCCTCCTGCAATAGCCTCTCAAGAAGCTGGAATTACAGTTGTGCATCACCATATAAAGCCCCTGAATTACTTTTACAGGAACTTTATAAATTTTTATCTTACATTTAGGTCTTTAATCCATTTTGAGTTAATTTTTGAATATGGCATAAGATAAGGGTCTGCCTTCAATTTTTTGTATGTATGTATTTAGTTTTTCCAGCACCATTTGTTTAAGCTGTCTTTTTCCTAGAGTGGGCTTGACAACCTTACTGAGGGTCAACTGGAATATGTATGTGTGTGTGATGGTTTGTTTTTGAGTTCTTTTCTCATTGATTTATTTGTCTGTGTTTAGGCCAGTATCACTATTTGATTACTATAAAATATATGTGACATTGGAATATACTTTGAAATTATGAAGTATGAGTCTTCCAACTTTGTTCTTTTTAAAATTGTTTTGGCTATATGGAATCCTTTGAGAATTCATACATATTTTTGGATGAATTTTTCTACTTTTGCGAAAAACACTCTTGGGATTTTGATAGGGATTGCCTCAAATCTGTGGGTTGCTTCGGGTAGTATGGACATTCTAACTGTATTAAGTCTTCTCATCCACGAACATAGGATGCCTTTCCATTTATTTGTGTCCTCTTCAGTTTGTTCCATCAGTGTTTTTTAGTTTTTAGTGTAGGATTTTTACTTTAATTTGCACTTGCTAGCGCTGTCTACTTTGATGAAAGTAGGATGGATTTCTTTTCTTCAGCTCTATGAGAAGTTGTATTTTTTAACTGGCACTGAGTCTGAGTTTTTTCAAAGGTGTTTTAACTTGTTAGAGCTCCCCATGAGAAACTCTTCAGAAGGTTCTGTATGTACCATGGAGTTTTTCTCCTGAGACCCAGTGCTCTGGGGAAAGGAGGAAACTTTGTAACTGGTTATCATCTTCCTAGGGGGAGATCCTGCCAGCCAGTGCAAGCCTGGCTGCTATTGACTGGGCTCAGGTTCTTAAGTTCTTGGCCTTTGCACACACTAAGCTGTGAAGGTCTACATTTTTCTGTCTTGGAGAGTGAGAGGTCTGATAGTCTGAGGGCAGGGGTCTGTGTGCCCAGGTAAACAAAGAAGACTGTGCACACATAGACAATAATATGGTCCTTAAGTTGGATTGAGAGTGTCAAGGAGAGTGGGCTCCAGATGTTTATCTTCTTTCTTGGTCTCATTCCATCTGTGGTGCACCCAGGGCCATGACCTGAGCCAAGCTGGGCATTTTCTGGCTTTGGGAGACCCGTCAAAGGACCTGGGAGGAACCTCAAAGTTTTTTATTCACCTCTTGATATTCAGAAGCAATATTGAATAAGTATGCTGAGAACTACTGCCTACTACTTAATCTTATTTCATTTAGTCATAAAATTTTGCAATTCCTTATTGTTGTTATAAGGAAGAAAGTAGGTAATCCCCAACTTAGTGAAAAACCTACTTATTTTTTTTAAACTGTTATTTTAAGAAAATGTCTGTCTGGTGTAATGACTGCATGTCTTTTGAACCTCAGACAAGCAGGAGTGGTCTATGTAGTAATGATCTAACAGCCTGACTTCAGGCGGCTTTAGACACTGGGTTGGCATGGGGACGGAAGTCCGTGTCTTGCGGCAGTCATTCTAGCTGTCCCAGTCCAAGTAGGCTTGGCCATCTGTTCTTGGTACAGGAGTTTCCTCCAGAGTGCTGGTGCCAGAGCCCACAGTAAACTCTTTGGTAATCTTTCCTAAAATATCTTTGGGGGAATCCGAAAATTATGCTTTGGGTCTGTGGACATACCCTTTGTGGCCCTTTTATCTCCTGCTCCATGTTGTCCACTGGTCTGGTAATGAAGATGGTAAAGGCAGGCAAGGGAGGGCAGCATGATGAAACAATTTGTAAGAGCTTAGGAGACTTGGATCTCACATGTAGTTGGCTTGCACTCCCTTCAGTTCCATCTTCCAGAGTGGTAAGGGTGGGTGGAGATGGACAGAGGATCTGCAGATAAAGTATTTCCTCATTACTCCACCTACTTGAGAACTCTTGATTTGCCTAGGAAGGAAATAAACAGCTGCTTGATGAAGCCCAGGAAACTGCAATTGACACATTGCAGAAAGATTGATACACTGATGCAAAAGCAAAACATGTGTTGAGCAGCAGCTATAACTTGCTCCCACTGGCGTTCCTGTCAGCTGTGACAATTTATAAAGTACTTTGTCACGAGTGCTATCTGATTTGATCATTTTATCAACCCCTCGAGATATTATTGCTGCAGTGTTGGGTTTAGAGATTAGAAAACTAAAGTGCTCAGTGTAGTCTGGCTTCTCCAAGGTCATAAAGTTGCTAAATCAGAACCAGGTGCTGAAGCAAATTACAAAATCCTTCTAAGGTATGAGAGTTTCCACTGTGATGATTCCTGCCAGAAAAAGTAAATAATTTCTTACCACTTACAAATCAACACTTATAAAAATCAAATATAAATAAAGCTGTGTATTGTGTGGTAATGAGTGGCACATTGGGAAATCAGATTCAGAAGTCTATATGAACTGGAGGATCAGAGAGGAGTCCCCCTAAGGGAACTGGAACTTGGTTTGGCTCTGGAAGAATCGATGAGATTTGAGAAGGCAGGACAGGAGTATCCAGGGAGGGCAAAGGAATGCGAGCCTTTGTGCCAGGGACACAAACGTAATCTGATGACAGCTACTGTGCTTGTATTTTAGGAAAATTGTCCCCAGTCTTTCAATCAAATACTACTGGCTTAAGTTTTCTCAGCTGTTAGGAGGCAAAAATACAATTTGTCCCTTTTTGATGGACAGAATGCTCAATTTTTACTGGACTGCTTCACAAACAGGGTCCCAGGAGAACAGGGACGGTGTAGAAGGACAGGATGCTCAGGGGTATCTTGTTTATTGTCAGAATCATCACAAAGAATCAGTGACACTTTATTACTTGGAAGTGTTTTGGTTTTCTCAAAAGAGCTTCCTCTGTAACTTGGTTGAAAAACTTAACGTATGCCACCTACAAGTATGGTGAAGTGGAATTTCTGGTGGCAGTTTACAAAAGATTACTCAATTGTCTAAAAATCCTTCTGTATTTTCTGGTGATAGGTCTGTGACTCTTACCCGACTGAACTGTATGTTCCCAAATCAGCCACGGCACACATCATCGTAGGGAGTTCCAAATTCCGGAGTAGACGGCGATTTCCTGCCCTTTCTTACTACTATAAAGATAACCACGTAAGTCTCCGAGGCATGCTTTTGTTTTACACGTTGCTTTTCTGTTTTATCATCACCAGACCTTTTTCTAGCTGCCCTCTGTTCACAGTGTGTTTGAATTCTTAGAGGTATGTGGCTCTTCCTGGGTATGGCATAACTCAGTGCAACTATGCTAAGACCTTCATCTCATATAGAAGTGGACCTCTGTGTTTGACAATAAAGTAATGGGTTAGATTCAGACAGTACCTGAGCTTAATCTTCTATGATTCTGACCCTCCTCTAAGCAGTCCTCTTGAGAGACTGCCTGTTCCAGTGCTGGAGGACCTTTGCATGTTGATGTTAGAAGAGCCCCTGAAGTCTGCGACACATTTTTTTCCTTTTCTTTCCATCCCCCTTTTAATGACCATGTTCCTTTGAGTATCCTCACTCTGAGAAATCTTCTGGCTGTCATTGCTCATCAAAACCCACACATGGAACAGGCCATCTTCCATAAAAAGTTAGGGGATACAAATTCTATAAGTGTACTGATCTTTCTCTCTTGTGATTTTGACCTTTTAGGTTTAAGACTATGTTTCCCCCCCAGCAATAGAACGTTGTGCTTGTAAACAAGAATAACAATTTTATAGTTAAAATACTGGAATGCCCCCCCCCCGGGGGGGGGGTGGCTATTACTAAAGGGACATTTTGATGGTAAGATGACTTGGCTAACATTGGGCAGTGGGAATTGGTGGTTAGATGAGTGGGCTAGGTTGAGCCTCATGGACTCCCTTTGGAATCAGATCTAACCATGCTCATTTTATGAACCTTTTGAGGTTCCTTTGATATAAATGCCCCTGCTGCTGGTTCCTAATTCCCTTTAGATCCACTATTGCCATACACAGTGTTGTAATCATGTCCTACACACCTGTTGGTGAATCTAGGGTGGCTTAGAGTGATGGGATGGCCAAACTCATGACACTTCACAATGGACATAGTAGATCCACAGCAGCTTGAGATCACATGGACTCAATGCCCAGGGGAGGAGGGTACCACATGCCACAAAGATCCACATGGGGGTTGCATTGGGGTTCAAGGGACAAGCAGGGTCAGGGAGAGGCAGGCTTTGTAGCATCAACCTGATGAGGTCACCCCTGGCTCCTATAGGAATCCGTGACAGGCTTATTTGAATAATTCTGTGGTCTTCTGGGAAACTGAAACACCATACTCGGGGATGAACATCAACTGCCCCTACCCTGCTAGATAGGAGAATTGTTTATCCATAGAAGCAGATTGTTGAGGGGAGCTTGCATTGGGGACCTCTCAGTTTCACCAGATGTCAAGGCAACCCATAAGGTTAATTTTAGGGCTTATACCACACCTGGGCTAGGTAGAGTCTCATGGACTCCCTTTAGAATCAAATGGCTTTGCAGATCACAGACAGAGATGTATAAGTGTTCACAATTTCGTGCATGTTTGTAATCAAGAGCTCTCAGAATTGGTACATTCTTTCTTCTTATTATATTATCTTTAAAAAAAGAGAGTTGTTTGCTTTAAACTGTGCACCACATGGTTTTCTAAATTCCCAGCATAAATTTCTGGGACACACAACTCTTAAAGATTTCTAGTGGACATTTCCTTAAGAAAAACAGACTTTCTTTTTATCACTAATATTCATTGAAACCTCTTATGTGATAGGCACAATTCTAGGAGTATTATAGTGTTGTATACTTTATCACACACTTTGGTTTTAATCTTATTACTATTTTATAGATGCGAGAATTGAGATTTAGAAAAGATACATAAATTACCCAAGGTCATATAGTAAGTGAGACTAAAACTAGGATTAAAAGCCAGATCTTCTTGAATGCTGCTCTTGATGCTGTATTAGGCCATCTGGCTTATTTTTCTGCTGGGGGTGCTACTTTTGGGTAAGAATTTAGGATCAGGAAACACTGTCTGGAGGAAAATCATGGTTTTACTAATTACTAACTGTGTGATCTTGAACAAGTTCCTTAACCTCTGTGTGCTTTCATCACTTCATCTATAAATAATAAAAGCTCTTACTATATATGATAATTAGAAGATTAAATAAAATACATGAAATTCTTTTTTTTAAAATTAATTTATTTTTTAAATACACAACAATAGTGGAATGCGTTACAATCCTTATTACGCATATAGAACACAATTTTTCGTATCTCTGTATATAAAGTATGTTCATGCCAATTTATGCCACTATACATGTACTCTTTTTTTTTGCATTACAATTCTTAATACACATATATACCACAATTTTTTATATCTCTGTTTGTATATAAGGTATGTTGGCACCAAATTAAAAGTGAAGTTCTTAAACATGTGCCTGCCACATATGCACTCAAAACATGTAGATTTTAATGATTAGTAGCTTTGTAAATAAGCAGCTTTCCTGATAATACCACTGGGGATGTTTTAACCTCTGTTCTCAGGACCTTGACACCTGTAGGAAGTGCTGCCAGGGCCTAGTAATACTTTCTTAACCTCTCGACTATCTAGAGTGTTTATAGGATACGAAGAAACACTCACTGTTTGGTACAAAGTTGAAAACCGCATGTGAGGAATCCCTGAGTCAATGAGGAGTTCTTTTTGTAGCACATCATAGGTCCAGAAAATGACCCACAAAAACACTAGCATGAAGTCCATTTAACATGTCTGTTATAATGTATTAGCCACATTTCATAGTATAACTGTTCCGATTAACCCCTCATTTAAATCTAGTTTCTCTGCCCCAGAAGGTAATTGGTAACTGTTGTTGTCACTAATTTGCTTCATTTCATGGTTGGAATCTCACTGGCTTAGTGAGTTTAGGTGTGTGCATTCACAGACCAATTCTTACATTTAGAGAAGGTCCCTTCGCTTAACTCTTCTAATAGAATCTAACAGGTTGCCTGGTGCTAGCCGTCCTCAACTAATATTTCTTTAACCCAGATAAAATATCTTGTGAAGCCAACTCAGAATTATTCACTCTCCAGTCAGAATTCCCTCAGAGCAGGGTGGCAGACTCTGACCCCATAAAGACCACTACTGAAAGGAAGCCGGACCCCAGGCCAAGCCATCTATGGCGATTTGTTGGTCCTTTGCTCCCCAGTGTCCTTTGGTCTCTCTTTGCCTTGCTTCTGGGTCTTGCCCTGGTTTGCTGTCCTCTTCTCCCATGTTCAGACCCTCTGGTCCCTCTCCTCTCCCTACATTCAAGAACTAGACGTCTTGGAAGGGACTCAGCTGCCCCTTTGCTTTGTTTTCCATTTTCCATGCACTGCCCTCCTGAATTCTGAGTGTAGCTCCAGGTTCTAATTTCCTTAAACCACATCAGTAATGGTCCCTTTCTACTTCAGAATGGAACTGGCATCCTCAGATGTCTATATGTCTAGCCGGTCTATGATTCTTGATGTTTATGACTGGTGAGAAATGTTCCTACCTGCTCCACTGAGGGGTACCGATGCCCACATTCTTCTGGGGAAATGCAAGCCCTTGCCAAGTTGTCTTGAGTTGGGCTTTAGGAACTGGGAAGCTAGAAATTGGACCCTGAAAGGGCACCTTCTCATGGGTGGAGCCCTATTATCAAGCCAGTTGGGCAGGAAATGACACATGGTGACTATTTCCTACAAGGGGTTCCCCTTCTCAGTCTTGTCTGGAGGGGTTCACTTCTCACCAACCATGATTACTGCCTCCTCCTACCCAGGGGAATTGCAGACTTAAGGTAGGTTCTTTGAGTCACTCATGTATTTTATTGGGAGATTTATATATTTAATTTAAACATTAAAGCAAAGTTTAAATCTACAAAAAGATACTTTACCAAAAAACCATAGGTTTTGGGCTGAAGTTCTGGCTCAGTGGTAGAGTGCCTAACATGTGTGAGGCACTGGGTTCGATTCTAAGTACCACATATAAATAAATAAAATAAAGGTCTATTATCAACTAAAAAAATATTTTTTAAGTAAAAAAACCTTATGTTTTATAGCTGCATATTCATCTGTACTTACTTATTTACAACTCAGGGGTAGGTTTGTGTTCTTCCACATGTCATTTAACATTGCGGTATACTGCCATCCCTGAATGGGGAATGGTTTAAGGATCCCCCTCAGAGACCAGAGTCTGATGATACAAAAATAGCATGTTTTTGTGTATGACCTGAGTGCATCCTCCTGTGCAATATATTCTTTAGATCATTTAAAATACCCAGTGCAATGTGAATACTTTGTAAGTAGTTATTATGCTATATTGTTTTAATGACCAAAGAAAGTCTGAACTTATTTAGTACAGGCACAATTTTTTCCTGAATATTTTGATCCACTAATGTGGGATCTATGAATACGGAAGGCTGATGTACCGTGTTAGAATTGCAGGGTAAGGACAGTGCAGTAAAGAATGCAGATTGATGCCAAAGTAGCCCCTTGATTCTAAGCACACTAGAGTCAGCACAGATTTGTGTCAAGCTGGTACCAAACCTGGCAGCAACCTGGACTTTCATTACAGTGAAAATTTACCATTTAGAATTAGAATTGCTTTTTAGTATTGGTGATGTTTTTAAATAGGTTAGTTGAAAAAATGACCAGCAGCATAGCATTAAAAATACATGCACAAAGCTATGTGTGTGCGTATGTATTTTTTTATTTTTATTTTTTTTTACTGGTCTTGCCATTAGCTCTATCCTGTAAGTTTTAGAATATTTATTTTGTATTTCTGCTTTTGGCAGGAAAATGAAACAATACCAGTGAAAAGGAAAGTAGGTTATTTAAATGGCTTTAAATTTCATAATTTTGATCTTATCTAAACATCTTTACACATTCCTGATATCTCACACAAAGAGTTTTAGTACTGTTTGCACATGAAGTGGTTTCTTTGACCTGAATTAAAAATTTAAAAAATCTTGATTTCCAGAGACAGTGTTACCTTATTTTCATAAGCGGGTGTGTGGTGTAGGTGAACCCAGGGGTCTCTGTTTGGGAGATACTCCCAGAGTCTTCTGGGTGCAGTTGCCTGATGTTGCTGTGTCTCTATGGCTCTCCCCGCAGGCCTCCATCTGCCGGAGCAGCCAGCCCCTGTCCGGCTTTAGTGCACGGTGCCTGGAGGATGAGCAGATGCTCCAGGCCATCAGGAAAGCCAATCCAGGAAGTGACTTCATTTACGTTGTGGACACTCGGCCTAAAGTAAGTGGCACCATTCCAATGCCTCTATGCGGCTCTGCGGTGGGCAGCCAGAGTCCAGGCAGAGCTGACAGTCCACGCTGCTGGGTCTGCCCAGGGGCTGTTCCTCTTTGCATGGTCAGTACTCGGGTGCCCTGCTGGGCTGCTTTCTGAGGGCCTAAGCTCCTGAAGGGCTGACTATGTCAAGCACATTTTCTGTTTCCCCTGCTCCTAGCTTTGTGAGCACATTAAATGAGGCTGGCTCAGTTTTAGAAATTGCCCTCCTAAATACACCCAGGGACCATTTGATTTTTTCCTAAAACACCTCTTTCTGCTCTGACAATATGAAGTTTACTGTGGAGCTCCAGCAGTTCAATTTTTGTGAGGCATTCAGATACACGCTTTCAGATTCTACTTGTGGTGATCTATACCTATGATTTGGAAAGAGCTACAAAATATAATGTTAAGTTTAAAAAAGTCACAAAATAATATGTATACTATTATATTTATGTAAAAAACCTGTACATATGTAAAAGTATATAGAGTAAGATCTGGAAGGATAAATAGCAAGCTATTAAAATTCCATGGAGAAAGGAGGCTTTGGGGAGGTAGAGAACTTTTTACTTGTCTGTTAGAAAAATGTTATTTTTTAATTACCTATGTATTAATCTTCTAGTTTGATGAAACTTCCAGTAGGAAATAACAGAGCTAGGGGCAGGCCAAGGTGATCTTTCACTTCCCTCCCATCAACTTCACTTTTTTAAAAGCACAGAACTGAGTACAGTACAGTTTTCCAGTTAAGCTCCTTAGACCCAGTTTTTAAAAAATCAGTCAAAAAACGGAGTCCCCAGAGGGATATGCCAGTGAAAACAAAGAAACGAATCACCTCTAAGTACAGTGAATGTATTGCATGGGGTGAGATGACAGAATGAAATGTCCTTTATTCGATATATTTCCCATTGTAGTTTCTATCCAATAATGAAATACATCTGGACCTATGACTGATGAGAGTGAAGATACACATGCAGCTCTTTCTCTCCATGTGGGTATGGAAAGGAAAGGAGTCTAACAGGTACCATTAAACAAGAGTAGGATGCAGGAACGATGTGTAATATAATCCCACTGGGAAATAAAAAAACTGAGGGGGGAAGTGTATATCAAAACCTGTAGTTGGTGAGAGGTGAATGTTAAGAATTTTTTACTTTTTAAATTAGGAAAAAAAAATTACTGTTGGAGTTCTTTTCATCATAAAAAGGCTTGAAGAGCATAATGACCTTCAATGTTATAGAATTACAATGTGACCAGCAATTCCATTCCTAGATATATACCTAAGAGAAACAAAAACATGTCCACATAAAACTAGTATTTGAATGTTTATTCATTATTAATAAGACCCCCCAAAAAGTGGAAATAAATAAATATTCACTAAAATATAAATCCACTGAGAATGGATTTATAAAATGTGGTATATCCATTCAGTGGAGTATTATTCAGCTATAAAAGGGGTGATACACTGCAATATGATGAACCTTGAAAATGCTGTTAAGTGAAAGAAGTCTATGCCAAAGGACACCCAACTGGGAGGTTCCATTTATATAAAATGTCCCAGGGAATTCACAGTGATAGAAAATAAACTGATTATTGCCTTGGCTGGGGGGATGGGAGGAAATGGTATGTGAGGGGGGCAACTGCTAATGTGAAGAAGATTGTTCTTTGAGGTGATGGAAATATTCTAAAATTAGATTATGGTGATGGTTGCACAACTATGTGACTATACCAAACGCCATTGAGTTGCACTTTCAATGGGTGAATTGAATGGCATGTGAATTATAAGTCAGTGAATTGTTAAGAAATGAACATAAAGGGGCTGAGTATAGCTCAGCGGAGAATATTTGCTTAGTACCCACAAAGCCCTGGGTTCAATCCCTAGTACCAGCTGGCGGTGGTGGGGAACACAAGAAAATAAAAAGAGCATCAAAAAAAGAACAGAAAAATAGGACCCACATCTTCAGTCACTCGAAGCATACATTATCAAAAATAAGTATTTATAGATAGTCTGTACTCAGTGGAAATTTGAGAAAAAAAAAAAAATGAGAATGGGATGTGATCTTTTTGTGGATACTCAGACCCTGGTAATTTTCACTGCTTCTCTGAGCCTCATTTTAAAAAATATTGTGATTCATTTCCTCCATCACTTAATGTAATGTTTTCCTCATGTAATGTCAGTGTTCTCCTCAGGCCCTTGGCCTCAGAACAGTCCATTCTGTTTCTGATCAGAGTGTGCTATGGAATAGCCGTGTGGAGTAGTAAGGGTGGAGTTGTTCTCAGATGTCAGATCAGCAAATCAGTCGTGGAAACCAGCCATGAAACATGCTACGGCCAGGTCATAGTCACATTCTAGTAGATTACACATCCAGATCCCTTCCTTTTAGATACACTCTCAAAGCACAACACATAGGCAAAAGCTTCAAACTGGAAACAAAAAATAGCTTTTCAGCTTAACGATTTTCACTTGATAGTTGCCAGAAAAATCTCTGACTTGTACTGTTCTCCTTCAGTTTGTGACCTTCTCTCTGACTCACGCTTTAACCCCTTCCTGCAAATGCTGACTGCCTTCCCTAAGTAAAGTGGAGGTCTTCTGAATTTCCTAGTAGTTACAGAGGATGAATGAATGAATGCCTGCTTCTTCAACACACATACTGAAGACCAGGGCTTTAACTGAGTAGAGACTGGAAAGCCCTTTTCCTATCCTGTTTTTCCAGCTTCAAATAAAGGCAGACAGATTCACCTGCTAATTTAAGAGCCAGTGATCCAAGTTTGCACTGTGTTATGTAAGCCTTCCCTAGAATGTAGCAGCTGTAGGGCCGGGCATATTCCAGATTTAAAACAAATTAATCCAAAGGATTTGATTTGAAGGGTATATTTAGCACTTAGTGTGTTTACTCTAAGAGATAAGTGGTTCAACACTGATCCATTAAAGAAAATTGGTGGCCCTCTTCTTGTATTTATCCCTGCACACACACTTCACATGATTTTTAAACTGTTTGCTTCCTGCTTTCATTATTTTAGAGATCGTGTATGTTGATTTTTGTTCCAGAGTGTGTTAGGCTCCCTGGGTAGCCGGGAGACTGAGTTCATGTTAGTCATAGAAGGTGTGGACAGTGGCAAACCTGGTACTTCCTAAAGTTGCTTACAGGTTTGATTAAAAAGAGAAAGGCTTTGGAGGCAGCCTGAAGGAGTCAGGTCCTTTGGGCAAGGCTAGCCCCATAGGACAGCCTCCAGAGCAGCTTGTTCAGGTGAAAGCCTTCTAAATTGCTTATTGACAATACAATCATGGGAGGCAAAGGTAGTGAAGTCCTCAAGCACGTATTGAATATCTCCTCAAAAATTATGTCCTCGAGGTCACATATTACCGCTAGAGTTTGGTGCATGAGGAAAATTTGCAAAGGCGTTGATGCAGTATTTGCTGGATTGTAAAATGAGGGATAACTCATTATATCTCAACCTTGTTCATACCCTTCTCATGTTCTGGATTTTGCTGAGCTTTTAAAAACTGCCAGGTGCTTTCGCATTTAACATGAGAACCCTGCAAATTAGGAGATTTTTCATTTCGTAGGTAAGGGCTTAGGTCCAAATTTACCTAAGGTCACACAAAATTCAGATTGAAATCCAGGCCTGTCTGTTCATGGTGGTTTGTGGGTTTTTTTGTTTCGCTGTGTGTGTGTGTATACAAAATCTTTCCCGGGGGAACCTCATCCCCATGTTAGGGTTCAGGAGGATTGTTACTTCTGAGCACACACCAAGTGAAGCTGCAGACTCAGACCTGAAGAACTAACCATTAGTTCACCCAAAGTCAGGCCAAGGCCAGAGAAGCAAAAAGGTTTCTGAGCTGTACTTTGAACACCAGCCCCTGTGGAGGAAGTGCTGAGCCAGGCACTGGCTTCAGTTGGTGCTCTGCCTTTTGTCCTTGTTGCACCTCCAGAGACTGTTTTGTGGGCGTGGTCTCCAATTTCACCTTCTCAACGATTTCCTATGGTGTGACATGATGCCACGTGGGATGTTTTTCTTTTTCTCTGGAATTGGTGATTAGGTGGCATTATCTACTCACTGGATTTGGGAAATTCAGTTGTAAAGATTAGGGTTGCCAGAAAGAGGGGAATCTAGGATCTCATTTCGTAATCAGATGTACATCGTGTTTGCTGAGGGCCATCCTGGCAGCAAGCAGAGGAAGAGAGAATGGGAGGGAGACAGGGTGTGGGGGCAGTGGAGCAGTTCACATTCCTGCTCTCTGTTAGGGCAAATTTCCTGTGAGTCAAGCTGGACATGAATTATCTTACTAGAACCTTCCTCAGAGAGCTTGCCTGCTGGGGGTCTCTAGCTGCATGTGACTGTGGGATATCTTCTGGCAAGGGAGGCTGAGGGAACAGGCTCACACCAGAGTGGATCTCCATGTCAGTGACATGTGAACTTCCTCTTCCAAGAACCCACATCACATGCCCTAGCAGATTCACAGAGATGGTCATTCAGTGTGATCCAGGAAACAGAGACAGAATCACAACCTTGCCTAGCTTTGCAAAGAGCTGTTCACCACCGCTGCCCGACACTACACAGAACCTAGATGAGCGAGAGGAGGGAGGGTGTCCCAAAGCAAAGCTCTCACTGGTCCACACAGCCCAGAATGGGGGAGGGAGATTATTTGCATTATACCTGGGTTCCTATCTGAATATGTCCCTCAAGCTGATATCTACTTACAAAGTAGGAAAGGAGGAATTTTGACCAGCTCAGTTGGAGACAGTAGTTGTAAGAAATAAAATCTTCTCATAATTTCACATTGTGCTGCAAGTTAAGGTTCTTCACTGAACCAGTTATGGATGGAGGAAGGGAAAAGGACCATCACCGGACAAACACCAGGGCATGGCCCAGTCCTCCTCCTATGAGATCAGCGTTTGTTGTCGTTTCCCAACTATGCCAGATGAGGACCTGTTGTTACTTAGGCATAAAATGTAACTGCTGAAATCTTACACTCCAAGCCTAAGATAGTGACCAGCCTGCCCTTTAACTTGAGATCAAGATGAACTCTTGTGTTTTCAGAGGTTTGATTGATTGAGGGTTGGGGGTGAATCTGACGTTGTTTCTTTACAGTCTTGGTCTACTCATCTCTTACTTCATTCTGTTATTCAATCACTTATCCAGTTAATCAGTCAGTCAGTCAATCTTCATGAAGTTCCCGTTCTGTGTAGTAGGGGTATGGCCCTAAATGAGGTGCAGGGATATGACCATCAGTGAGCCTGACAGGTCTCCATGGGGCTTATGTTCTCTACACCTCCTCTCATTCACCACTGAATGTTTCGGTGCCTGCCTGCTCCACTCTCTTCTCATTCTGGTGGATATTCTCTGTTGTGGACACTAAATAAATCTCATTTTTTTTTTTCTATTTAAGCACGCTAAGAAATTCCTCAGTCATTCTCTGCTATCTCAGTTAAAAATTTAAATTTCTTAAGTGAGTCTATTTGCAGAGTACCCTAAATGCTTTTGAGCTTCCTCTCTTGCTTCTGCTGCCATAGATGAACTTCTGCTCCACTCGGAATGGATGGCTCACTGATACTGACCTGCCCCTGTCCCTGTACCTCTCCTCCTCTTGCTTCATCTTGAGGGTCCTCCTCTGTGCTTGAAGTCCAGCCTGAGCTTCCACTCTCATGAAACAGTAGCCCACACTGGGTTGCTCTGGACTCCAACTCCTGCCGTGTCGCTGTCTCTGCCGTTCACTCGGGGGATTGTCTGTTATCTTTTGATACTCTGTGCTCTCCTTTCCATCGCAATTGTAAGCTCGGGACAGCAGAAGTAGATTCTTGTGCATCTTATCATTGTACTCAGTGCCTGGCACACAGTTCATTGAGAAACAACCAAGTTTCTTTTGTTTGATTTATGAGCTACTCTGCACCCTTTATGCTGTTATCATCAAACAGCATATTTTCCATATACATATATATATAAATACTAGGGTAACTTTTTGAATATTTTCAAATTGTAAAACTGCGTTTCCTGCTTTGGGGTTTCAGCTTTTGTCACATTATGGTTATAGATCCTGTAAGTAGGTGAAACTCCTGACAAAAATTACACTTGGGATGGTAGATTAAATATTGCCACCTTCTGTTCATTATGTGAAATACACACTTGCTCCCAAGATTTCCCTGTGTTTGCTCCTTTGTTTTTAAGGAAGACTACCAATCAATTCTCCCACCATCTATAATTGATGGTTTAAAAACATGGAGGGGCTGGGGTTGTGGCTCAGAGGTAGAGCGCTCACCTTGCACATGTGAGACCTTGGATTCGATCCTCAGCACCACATAAAAAAATAAATAAGTGACATAAAAGTATTGTGTCCAACTATAACTAAAAAATAAATATTAAAAAAATGTGAACATGGAATCAATTATAGATTAAAATAATAGCAATAGTATTTTATTTCACTTTTTTGAAAGAGTGTCTCTGTGGTATGTGTTGAGCAGGCTTAACTTGAATTATTCAAGAAACAGGATAAACACAAGGTTCATGTAACATAAGGATACTTGCTACTTGCAAGTATCTTATTAATTTGTTCTGTTTTATGAAGCTTGTTGTAAGGGATAAACCAGCAGCTCTGAAAAATGCTTATATAAAGCAGTG
This sequence comes from Marmota marmota marmota, assembly GCF_001458135.2. Taxonomy (NCBI): domain Eukaryota; kingdom Metazoa; phylum Chordata; class Mammalia; order Rodentia; family Sciuridae; genus Marmota; species Marmota marmota. The sequence continues at coordinate 6,426,321 of NW_026000211.1, read as the reverse complement.
ACATTTTATAATGCATAGTTTTAGAAGAACATGCCTATAAGTAATTTTTTTTAAAAAAATTCCCTTAAAATATTTAAAATTAAAAAAAATAAACATAAGTTGTCTTTAAGATATATGATTAAGGTGTTTCCTTGATTAAGCCTAAAGCCTGTTTTATTAGGGGAAAGGTGGCTCCTTTTTAGACAGGGAACAGTGCCCCAAGGTACTGACATTCCCCCAATGAACTGATGCCACATGAACTGAATCATGGAGCCAGGCTGCTATTGAGATGGGAGTCCCTGGGTCTGGCATGGCAGCACATACCTGTAATTCCAGAGGCTCAGGAGGCTGAGGCAGGAAGTTCATGAGTTCAAAGCAGCCTTAGCAACTTGTTGAGGCTCTAAGCAACTTAGAAAGACCCTATCTCTAAATAAAATATAAAATGGGCTGGAGGTGTGGTCCAGTGGTTAAGCACCCCTGGGTTCAATCCCCATACCAAAAAAAAAAAAAAAAAAAAAGGAAATGGGAGCCTGGGAACCTCTATGGCAGTGGCTTACCTTCACTGTTTTATTTTTAAACTTTGATACATTTATATTTGTTATTTAAATTACAAAGTTAATGTATGTTCTTTGTAATAGTGAAGGAATACAGGAGTATCTAAGGTTTATAAATGGTGTTTCCCTGCCACTTGCCACCCTCTGTCTTTGTGCTATAATGGTTGCCAGATCAGCATATTCTTCCATATATTTTATTTTGCTTAATAAATATGCATAAACATAAATGCATATCTGTAAATTTGCTTTTATTAGAAATGGATAATTATATGAATTACACCCTCTCACACACACTTACACACACACACATATATATATATATATATATATATATATATATATATATATACACACACACACACACACACAAACATGTATCCTTCTTGACACCTGATAGTAGTCTAGGGTAAAAGTAAACTGTAATTTATCCAGTCATTGCTCTATTGAGGAATTAATGGGTTTTAAGTCTTTCACTATTATAAAAATATTATAATAAACATTCTTAAACATTGTCATTATGTGCTGGTACTTTTGAAATTTTGTCAGATTATCAGAAGTAGGAGATCTGGGTCAAAGAATATATGTGTTTTTAACTTAATTTACTTTTTTGAAAGTATTGCTTTTCATCATGCTCTTAAAAGTGATCATTTTTTTGTGATAGTGTGATCTTGGCATAGGTTCTCTCCCTGGGCTATCCCTGCTGCCCTTTGTGGGGTGAGCAGAAGAGTCAGTGAAAATGTTTCTGAAGATGTCACAGTCTGCTTAGGCCAACAGCAACGGTGGAGTATTAGCAGACGCATGTCCATCTAGAAATGGATGCATTTCCCAGGACAAGGCAGGACTTGTCCCCTTCTTCATTTTACTACATAGAGCTTAGGCAGAGAGATTTTGGACTTAATAAATTTCTTCAGAATCCATTATCAGTTTGAACTAAGAAACCTCTAACTTCTCGTGTGCAAAATTATGATAATGAAAGTGACAAAGGGGAGAAAAGCCCATTTATTAGACGCCTGGATTTAAATAGTGGCTGGCAAGTGTCTGCATTCCTCTTTTCACTTTATTCAGTGATTCCTGCTCAAGGTTTAGTTGGGTATCTGGGGGATCCTTGTTGGCAAATTAGAATGAATGTGACATTTGATAACATGTTTATTGCAGTATCATATTGGAAGGTACCATAATGTAACTTATAGAGCATTATGTTGATAGCTGTATCTGCTGATATTCTGCCAATCTGCAGGTTGTAAGATATGTTATTAAATCGGAACAACTTGGCTCCATCACAGAATTCCACATTCAGTTTGGCACCTCTGACAGTAAACTGCAAGAGGCATCTCCAGGAGGGTTTATCTATAGAATGCTTCCCAGCTAAGAAAATGTTGTGCATGCCAACAAATTCATGCTGTTGAAATAAAAGCTCAGTGTGAGTCCCTGGAACTACATAGCTCAGTAGCGTGTCCCAGTGATTTATATCATATTATGTTTCTGCACATGATTTTGAATGTTTTTATGAATATCTGTAAAATGTTTTGGTTGTTTCGTGGCCTGAATATAATTGATAACTATTCTGTTTTGCTGACCACTGCAGCTTAATGCAATGGCAAATCGTGCTGCAGGGAAAGGCTATGAGAATGAAGACAATTATTCCAATATCAAGTTTCAGTTTATCGGGATAGAGAACATCCATGTCATGAGGAACAGTCTGCAGAAAATGCTGGAAGGTAATCCATTTCCCTATGCACAGCATTTAAAAAAAATAGAATTAAATATCTTGATTCCAGAATGAAATTAGATAGTCTTTTGATTTTAAACTTTTTTTTCCCCCAATGATGCTGTTTACATAGGTGTCATAAGCTTGGAAAAGTATCATGTTGCTGTGATTCTTGAAACATTCAATAGTCTCTTTTTTCCTTTAACTATTACTGTGAAGTGGTTTTGTCACTTGATTAGCAATCAGGGACACTTCAGTGGCACTCAACATCTAAGATAAAAGTGCACAGGGATTTTTTTTTTTTCTTCCCCACATTAGTCAGACCCACATTCAAGGACCTTTAGAGAAAATGATGCTACATTTAAATCAATTCTTTAATTGCTGTTTTTGTGTGGAAATCAGGTTAATAAACTGTATCTCTCACTTGCTGAGTGGCCTTTAGAAGGGCGGGTATTGGAAGTCCTTGAACTCATTTCTGAATGGCAGCAACTGCTGCAATACACACATATATACCACCCCCCAACACTAGCACATGTAGCAAAACTTGCACACACACTCTGCATGCTTTTGTGGAGAGGAAATGAAATAGATGACACATAAAACAGTTATTCATACAGCCATAACTGATCAGCAGAAAATGTGCATTTCAAGCAAAACTGGATCCTGTCTTATGCCCCTTGTGATCACAAAGACCCACGGAAGAATCTATTGCCATTGTCCATCATTTCTGACACCAGAACCAACTAAGAAGAGGAAGAGGAGGATTCAAAAGCCATGGCTTTTGCCTTGCCTCTAAATGCTATGTGTGTCCTTCTGGTGAGCACAGCTGAGTGCTAGGAAAGTGGGCTCTCGCAGTAGGAAATGTGGAGCCTGGGGTGTAGATGGATAAAGAAGGTACTGATTTTTTTTTTTCTAGAAATGCACACTTGCTTTCAGTTACTTATGTAGTTCTCCATATAATTAGAAGGGCAGGGCGTAGTGAGGCTGGGGGATCTTGAGCGTCTCAGACAGACCTAATGTCCATTCTCTTTTCTGGCCTCTCTAGTTTATATCAGTAATTATGAAACTTTGAGCACATCAGTTAATTTAGTTCGGGCTCTGTTACTTGCTGTAAAATGGGGGGATTGGGTTAGTAATTTCTGTGGGCCTTTATTATTGCAACAGTTTGATGCTGTGGTTGCAAACACTTTAAAATTGAGCATTTGAGGTCTGGGGGTATAACTCAGTGGTAGGACACTTGCCTAGTGTGTGCAAAGCCCTGGGTTCCATCCATGGCACTGGAAAGAAAATTTGGGCATTTGAATGTTTAGAATTAATCCTTCCCTTCAACTGAAAAAAAAAAAAAAAAAAGAAAGAAAGAAAGAAAAATCACAGTCCTAGAATTACCTCCATCTGGTTCTTCACATAATCTGCAGTCTCTTAGGTCACAATGGCAATACTCTGGGTATGATTATTTGAGCTTCTTACACTTCTAGAGATTTTAATGAGAAGTCTGGCTATCTTTGATGTAAGCTTTTTACCCCTTGAAAAATTGAGCTAGCTTGATACTGTTATAGAAGGGGCAATCTTTATAGAAACTTCAGTATGAAGAACACTCATCATTGTTAGACTCATAAAAACCCTTTATGTTGATAAGTTTTACATTTTTCATTTAGTACTTTCTAAATTGGCTTTTGAGAGCATCTTCTACGCAAAAAGTTGCACACAGAAATGCTTATAACATATAAAATTGACTTCAGTTTTCAAATTGGCATTTATTTGGTTTCTCAGTGCTTATCCCTATGGTCTGACTGACTGTTTTTTTCTAAAGGACAAGCAAACTGACCACATTCTGGAGGCAGCTCTCCTTTTCATAAGGGCTCATGGTATTTGTACATAACTTTTCCAGCTACGTGCAGTGGCTGTAAGCAAGGACAACTTCTGGATGCCATTCAGGTGACTTGACCAATGTTTGACTATCTGTTTTTACTGAGTAAATTATAAACCACTTGTGGAGGCTCAGCTGATGATGAAGTGATGCAATCAGAGCCACCTGAGGAAGAGGAGGTTTCTTCTTCAAACAGCTGTTCTTGGCATCAAAGAGACGGGATGGTTTACACTGATGCGCCTGGTCCACAGGAAGAATGCATTTCACTCATGATGTTTACTTATTTTCTTCAATTTTGTCAAACCTGTTGTGGATATTCTCAGAATAGATTCTGGACAATAGAAAAGTAAAATTATTTGCATTCTGGCTGCAAACAGTTCTGTTTGTAAGAACTGTGAGATATTTCATCAGGAACAGAAATCTAGGACCAAGTTCACATCCCGTATAGGTTTATAATAGAGCTAATTTAACTTAGATTTATAAGTTCTAAACTAAACTACTTTTGTGGTATTCCCACCCACTAAGGAGATACAATGATGCCTTTCATAGCAATTTGTAACTTATTAAATGTTTTTCATAGTAGTTTCTCTTTCGATCACATATAGGATGGTTTTCCTCTCCAGTGATAGGAGGACATCTGGTATTGTCTTTGGTACGGAAACTGAGGATATTGTTATCATCAGAGGTGGAGTTTTCCCTCTAAGGAATCCTCAGTGTTGGGGAGGGAAACAGGGAGAGGGGCATAGAGAGGTGTGCACAGAACTGTTTTCACATCTCCACTTGGTGAGGTGGTGCCACACTGTGATGGCTCTTCCTGTCCTCTACCTATAGGGTAGGTGGATGCTTATGGGAAAGGCATGGGAAGGACATTGTCCACCTTTTTCAATCAACATGACATCTTTTAGATGCAACCTAGAAAATTTCACTATCTCCTCATTAGTAGTTTGGGGCCTAAGTTCCACACAAATCTGAAATTGATATTGCTGTTGTGTAGCTCTTCGCAGCTGACCACTTATTTGTTGATTTATTTATTTAACTAAAAATTGAACAACTTCTATGAACCAGGCTTCATAAATATTTTTACTTAGGTAATAATTGTGTTTGATTTTCACAGCAATAGAGTATAGTGCATATTATCTGTTCTTTATAGATAAAGACAGTCTCTTAGAAAGGTTAAGCATAGATAATTTTTAAGAGGAAGCAGTAAGTTGAAACAAATAGTCATGTAAAATGTGTATGTAAATTTGCTCTAGAAACAAAAGAAATGTTCTTTAGTTATTAGAGCAAAGTACCACTTTTTTTACCTTTTTAAAAAATTTAAAGTATCTAGTACTAAAAGGAATGTGATGAAATTAGCACTTTATTTCTGGTATCATTTAAAAGTTGGCTTAGAGAGACATGTTTTCTTTAGAGATGTATAATTTTTTTTTCCTGATTGCCTCCTTTTAGGGACTAATCCAAAATAGAGTTTAAAAAGTAAACACACAGACATGCAAGTATTGACAGTAGAGTTTTATTTATAATAGTAGTATAGTGGAAGCAACAGCAGTTGACTGCTTAAATAATTTTGCTGTACCTTCTTGATAGAAGATTTGGCATCTGTTAAAAATAATAAATATGAATAATATGTGTACTAATACAGGAGAATGGGTATAATATAAGTTAAAAATTTAGGCTGTGGATTTTATATGTACTTCTGTTCACTACAGTAAGTCATATGTATGAAGTAAGGCTAGGAGAATGTCCAGAATATCACTGGGTTAGCACAGGAGAATGAAGGGTGATATTTTCTATCCTCTCATTTATAGAATATTTGCTCTGGGTTTTTTTTTTTTTTTAATGATACACATTTGTTATCTCACAGATTCTGTGGGTTAGGACCCTAAACGTGTCATGTGTAAGTGGGAACCTGGAGACCCCCTTCTGGGGGCTGGAGGAGGCTGCAGTCAGCATCAGCTGGGCTGTGTTCTCCTCAGGAGGCTCGGATGGGGGAAGGAGCTGCTTCCGAGCTCATTCATGCTCTTGGCAGAATCAGCTGAAGGCCCCACATTTTATTGGCTGGAGGCCACTCCCAGGTCCGGAGGCTGCCACAGCTCTGCCACACAGACTTCTACATAAGCTGGTCACACATGACAGTTTGCTTCTTCAAGGCCTGTAGCGGTGCCTCTCCTGGTCTATTTCAGTTGGAATTAAGACATTTAAAAAAAAAATCCTTCCCATTATTACATAACAAAGCAGGATTTGAACCTTGTACCTTCTGTCATGTTACAGTGATCCTTGTTTTGTGGTTCTGATATTAGATAGGCTCACAGAAAACCACCACACACAGTAATGATGACAAAACATTTTTCAAAGGATTACTGTGTACTCAACACCAAAATTTTAAAAGTTTATTCAGTTGAGCCTTGTGAGATCATGTGATGGCTGCTCTTATTCTCTTTTATAGATGAGGAAATTGAGGCACAGAGAGGCTAAGTACCAGTGTCAGCTCACAATAATAAGTGATATAACTGAGATTATTACCTCATTAGTGTGAGTTCAATCACCTCACTCTTAGCCACTCAGCTTTACTGCCTCCCTGGGGAGTGGGTGAGGCCTAAGTATGAAAAGACCTAGGTTTAGGTTCTTGCTTTAGACCTCAAGTAAGACTAATACTTCTCATTTCCTGTATGTGTAAAGCAACATCAGTAATATGTTTTCTCTATTTAATTCAGACTTATTAAAATGATTCCTTGCAAACTACCAAGTACTTTTCAATATGAGGAGCAAATGCTTTCTCTTGGGAAGCAATAATGTATTTAAAAATAAGTATGGTGGGCTGGGGTTGTAGCTCAGTGGTAGAGCGCTTGCCTGGCACATGTTTAGGCATTGGGTTTGATCCTCAGCATCACATAAAAATAAATAAATAAAATAGAGGTATTGTGTTCATCATGCCCAGTGTCTGTTGGGCATTTTGGGCTAAAAAATATTTTAAAAAATAAAAATAAATATAAGCACTGGAAGGCTGGGGAAAAAAAGCTCAGTTGGTAGAATGTTTCCCTTGCATGCACAAGGCCTTGGATTCACTCTCCAGCACCACAGGAAAAAAAAAAAAGAATTAAAAATAAGCACTGGATAAAATGGATAGGTTGATGATGAATTCAGTCGGGCAAGTATTTGATAGGTCCTACCTATCAGTAAATTTTCATAATTTTTCTATTCAAAATACAGCATGATTTTCAGAGTCATGAAGGTGCTTGCCTCACAGTGTGGTCTGTATCCATTCAGTGCAAGTCCATAAAAAATGATTTAATAAACATGTCAGGCCTGTGGGCATTGTATCAGTAAGTTATTTTACAGAGTTACAGATGTTAGCCTGACAACAGACCAGATGGAAGTGGGCCCAGAGCATGTGCAACAAAGGCCCAGTGTCATTTGGGCATTTTGGGCCATACTGCAGTGAGGTGCTATTTGAAAGGGGGCCAGGCTGATTCCATATAAAATATTGAAGTCTTTTATAGGAGGCCCCAAAATGTAACCTCCCCCTTTATTTGGTAATATTTTCTGAAATTGTGTGTATTAACAGTGGAGAATGTTTTTTGGCAAAATCAGGTGTCTCTAGAGATCATATAATAATGTTCTTCTTTGTGAAGTTTCTTAGACTTTACTCATCAGAATCTATATTAGGTGTAGAAAGAATGGTTAAAGGGGCAGAGAGCTTAAAGTATACCATGAGAGGAACCCTCTCGGTGGGTATTTCTTGGAGTACATCATAGGAGGCACCATGTTGGTAGGTATTACTTGGAGTTTATCAAAGGATGCCCATCTTGGTGGGTATTATTCAGAGTTTTTCATGGGAATACACCATCTTGGTGATACTACCTGGAGTATATCATGAGAGGCCCATCTTGGTGGGTATAATGGTCATATAATTGATTCCTGTGCTGGTCTTTCTGCCAGGTTGCCTTGGGGCCATGGTCTACACGGGAACAGTCCCTAACACACAGCTCCAAGGTTTCCATGAAATATTTCTCTCTGCTCAGAGAACTGCTCCATAGGTTCAAAAGTCCTTTCTTTTTTATATTTTCTTCCTTACTTATGTCTTTATTGGTGATGGCTAACTCAGCCTTGATGAAATGGAAGATTTCTACCCTTCATAGATATTTATAATTTAAGTTTTTCAGTTTAAATTAAGTGTTTCCTATTACATTGTCTATAAATTTATGCTTGGAAGTTTTACTAGATATGAATTAATAAAGTCAATAAGTTTCTTTCTTTTTTAGTTCTCCATATTTTGCCATTATTAATTCTCTGATTACTAAGCTATTAGATGGGACAACCAATAATGTCCTGAAAATCTGGGTATTTCTCATCAGAATTTAGCACCATGGCTTCATTTCTACATGAAAAACCCTAGTCTCCTTAAAGTAGAATTAGAAGACTTCACATAGAAATAGTAGTTGTCAGGCTTTGTAATGAGTCCTCTACTGGGCCAATAGATCTATCTAGTCAGGATTTACTTGTTATTATTGCATGGTCATTTGGAGAAAAGAAATGGATCAAGAATGTGTACTTGGCTTCGGTGTGCTATTGGATGAGGATTTAGAATTTGGCTGCAGGAGCCCTGAATGTTACCAATCGAGAGAGTAAGCTCAGTATCCTAAGTGCTGAGGCATAGGGGACAAGCTTGCTCTTTGTAGATATATGTGCTATGAATCATCCATGGATGATTTAGTAAATTTCCTTAAGCAACTCTTTCCAATCTGAAAATTGGGAGTAAATAAACCCTGCATGGTAGATAATATATAAAGAGCTTCAGGCCTAATTTCTGATTATAGTAAGTACCTAATAAAAATGAGCTACCACATTTATCTCAGACATTCATCATTCATTAAACAGTAATTGAGAGTGGTCGATATGCTGGGCATTGGGTAGACAAATGCTTTATTCCTTAATACACAAAGAAGTAGCCAATTTTGATAAAAGGCAAAAAGTCATGATAGGAAGGAAAGATCATACTTGCTTTAGTAGTGATCTCTGCATGGACTGTCCTGAGTAAGTCATGGCTGGATGTTGTAACTGGATGTCAAAGCCAAAGACTTCATTTCCAGGCAATGTTATCAAAGGAGAGGACAAGAGCAACCAAAATGATTTAATGAGAGAATAGAGGCTATTTTTTTTTAAATCCACATTATGCTTTCTTTTGAGATTCATGGAGACAATTCAAAGATTAATGTAAAATTTCCCACCCTCAGAATTATTGTTCTTTATCTTGTTAATCATGATTGCAAGTTTTTGAGTAACTAGGACATTTACAAAAGGAGTGCTTATAGAAGAAAGTGGCTAATTTTAGTAGCAAGATGAACTGTTTTTCCATAAAGCTGCAATTTGGGGTTGGCTGTTCAATATTTGCTTGCCAGTGACAACAGGGTCTCAAGTTTGATGAAAGTGTTGGTCCTGGGAGCTTTTTCAGCTGGAATGAGTCCCACCTCCCACATCCTCTGCTGCTTTTCTCACACTTCAGTATTTGCTGCCAGCATCTTTATCTTACATGATTCTTAGCCTCCTCTCCAGGGCCTCCTACTAAAATCTGATATCCATCCCAGGCTTCCGAGCCTTTCAACACCCGGTCTCCTCCCAGTCTAAACTCCTGTTTCCACTTTCTTTTAAGTTTCCTATTTAGATTTATTGTCCTTAAGTCCTGCCTTCTATTTAGTTCCTGTTCCTGGCTCAGTTTGTGTATTGAGCTTTTAATTGTTTTCTTTTTCTAGTGAAAATAATACATAACGTGGTGTGCAGGAAACTAGATACCTGTTATAATATACTTGCTGTGCCTGTTGCATCTGAGCCCTTTCCTCCTCAGTCAATTGAGACAATTGCATCTACCATGTGGACTCAGTGAAGGGAAAGCCCGTGCGCCTTTTCTTACATGTGGTAGAAGTACTGTAAATGGCCACACATATTTTTTGTTTGCTGCAAAATTTTATGTATACCAGCAGTAAATATTCATGTCTTACTGTTCTTAACATCCATTAACCCTAAGGTAGTACAGGTTGCCACCTTATACTGTAAATTTGTCTTTAGATACAAAGTTCACACATGGAGCAAATAAATGCTAACGGCATTCCTCATGTGAACCTGCTGTTTGATTTTCTTTATGCTAGTAGGAATTAGTATTCATATTTGTTTATGTGTGTAAGCACACACATGTTTATTAGATACACATGCACACACATAGGCATGTTTACTATTGTCCGTGCTAATTCAAGCAATGCTAACACAGGTGCACAGAATTTAGGCTTGATTGCACCTCCTAGGCATTTTATACTATTGTCACAGTCTTTCTAATATAAAACTGTATGAAAATGACTTTCATGGCATTATTAATTATATAGAAATTCCAGAAAATATCAACAAAGTTAGAAATATTTTGAAGAATAAGCTTTAACCTTGTCATTATCCTATGGAGAAGCTTGTACACAGATCTTTCTAGTTGATGCAAATTCTCTATAAAGAGGGTCTGTGTTGGGTGACTTGGGTAGGGAGGAATGTGCTGCTGGCATTAATAAGTTGAATACAATTCACTTCAGAGCTCAGAAGTTTATCCTGTGTTGCCATGGTGGGCTCTAAGTAAAAGAAGGAGACTACAAAGCAGGCATGACTAAACATTTCCACATCGCAGGCCATAATTAAGTCCTCTTCTAAAGGTTTCTGTTACTAGGATATTCACTGAAGGGAGATTGTTATCATTTTGCCAGTTCTTTGAAGACTATCTCCTTGGTCTTGGCTTCTTGACTCCAAAATGGGAAAGAGATAAATCAAAGATCAGCAGAACTCAGCCATATGTCAGGGTAGTACATATGGGGGGGGGGGACATGCACATGTCTACTTTAGGTCTTAGGGTGCAGGAGAGACCACTCCCATTGGGGTTCAAATGGAGCCTTTCTTTATGTCCTCACTGACATTACCCAGCAGCTATAATAGGAAGAAATGAGATTGGTGTAAGTAACACCCAAGTAAGACCAGACAAGGCTGTATTTCCTTCAGGTAAATTTCATATTTCTCAGGTTCTAAAATTATACATCTTTTTCCATTATGGTTTATATATGTTTATGGGATATAGTTACCCTGTTATATAAAACAAATATCACTAGACCTGTCATTAAACTCCCAGCTAGTAAGTACAGTTCTCTGTAATTTGTGGCATATGCCTCTGATGTCAGCTGAAATGAACTTTGTTCAGCAAAATGGTTTGTAAATATTGGTTTGGGTTTGGCAACAAGAGTGAACAAATCAGTATTTCTGCCTTATCCTGAGTTTATCCAAACAAACCCAACAGTTTTATATTTAAAAACTCAGGCACTAATCGTTTCAGTCTCAAGTGTACCCCCATCTGTCAGGTGTGTTAATCATCTGCAGAGCTGTTTGCCTTGAACACTGCCACTGACCATTAGGGGAAGACACCCTCTCACTTGTCATCTGGCCTGAAAACCTGGTGGGTTATTTTACAAGTGTGTGCAATTTGAGTGTTCCTGAAAAAAGAAATGTTACACAAGGATCCATTCTTAGTGTGAAAAGAAAGGAAACTGATGTGGCAAGAGCCCAGCCTCCTGTCCCTTGGCCATGTGAGCTAAATGAACAAGGGAGTGCTGGAGAATCCTCTCTCCTGGATATTGTAGGGCCTTGTTTCCTGAGCTGTGGATTCCTCTCTTGCTTTAGGCACAGGCCATCTCCAAGTTAACTGGAAAGCCTGGTATCTTTATTTTTAAACTTGCTGTCATTTCTGTGCCTTGTGGGAAGAGAAGGTGAAAAGGATCGTTTGTTCTTGGGCTGAGCTTCAGAGTTTGGATGCCAAGATATTTCTCAGGCTCCCTGGGCTTTTTGGAATAAACAAGAATGCTAACCAGCCCAGAGCCCTATAATAACAAACTGAAAGTTTGTCGTTTTTAGTGAAAAAGACTGCAAGAGAATATTATCTGTGGAAGGTTTAAAGGAATCAATTGAGCTCTGCAGTTTCACAGGGTGGAATGTGTGTATTTTAGGATTAAGTTGAACACTTTGGGTCATGGCCCAAAGTGGAAAGAAAGGCCAAGCAGCAGGCGCCCAGGGAGTGGCAAGAGCTCACAGAGGGTGCTGGAATTTGCCACGCTTCCTGCTGGGCTGTGTCTTTTAGCAATGTGCATAGGCAGAGGCGAGCCTGCCACTTGGAGGGCCTGTGCAGTATTGCTGGGCAGTGTCACTAGAGGACAAATCTGCTGGGCTGGGGCAAGAACAACAGGGCTCAGTTTTAACTAGGAGCTGGCAGTTGGCCTTTGCATCAGAGTCAGCTCTTTGTCTTCAAATTGTGTCTGTGCTCCTATGAACTCACAGGAAGCTTTCTGAGGTGTGCCATGGTATGTTGCTATATGGGGATTGGCTCCTAGATCAACATCTGTGCCCTGTACCCGTCTTCCTAAAACGATGTGACCTGCCATAGAAGGCTCTGCATGTCCAGGCGTAAGCCAGCCAGGCTTTCCCACATCCTGTTCCTAATTGCCCTTTTGCCACCTTTCGAAAGAAAACACCCTTTGCCACACCCCCAACTTTATCAAGATGCTTGATCCCAGAGTGTGTAGGGAGATGTTTTGCAGTTTATTTTAGAGGTACATGTGCAAAAAGGTTTGAAGCTTTCTGATCAGAATAAAATTCCTTGAGCAAACTAAATTAGCACTCTCCATGGAAGTATAGTGTAAGCCACAAGTACAGACATTTGTTATTTTAAATTTCTTGGTAGCCATATTGAAAGGAGTGGGAAGAAAGAGGCAATTTGATTTTAATAACATATTTTATTTAACGTAATATACTGAAAATGTTGTCATTTCAACACACATCTGCATATAAAACTATTAATGAGGTATTTTGTATGCTTTTTCTGTATGAAGTCTAAAACTTGATTTTTATTTTATGCTTCCAGCATAGTTCAACCCAGATCTGCCCCATTTCCAGTGCTCAGTAGCCACATGTGACTGGATGGCTACTACTATATTGGGATAGTACAATTCTAAGTGATAGCATAACCGTCAAGCTGATGGTACATGTGAGTCAAATAGTACTTTGATTTGTGTTAGAATTATGAAAAATAAGACATCTGAGATTAAGAGGCCATAGTGAAGAGCACAAGCTCAGTCCCAGCCTCATGATGGACCTGCTGGTAGACCTCAGACAAGCTATTTCACCTCTCTTGGTACTGGTTTCCATAGTAAAAACGTGACAATAATACTAGTGCCTTCCTTATAATGACTGTCTTGAGGATTAGAAAAGCTTAACTATCTATGTAAGGTACTTAGGAAAGTGGCATCTGGTATTTAAATTTTACTACAATTATTATATTATTCCTAGTATAACCCACCAAGGTAGTCATGGTATGATGGCAGACACCCTAGCTTTGTCTGTCAGAATACCTGTGTTGAGACCTTCTATTATTGATCACTTTGTATTATAGCTTTTCTGAGCCTCAGCTTCCCCTTCAGTTGAACACCTTCTATCTCCTAAGACATTGTTCTGAATGAACAGGTAAGAACATGTATAGCTACCATTCTGGGGAGTCTTCATTATGGCAGCATAATATATATAAGTACTATCTTGTTTCATCTTCACAACAACTATTTGAGGAATGTGTTTTTATTCCACTTTTACATTTGAGGAAGGCAAAACTCAGCTGGCTGCAGGTTTCAGTGCTGGAATTTGAAAACAGGAATGTCTGACTTCAAAGTGCCTGAATAGTGCTGCGTGCTTTATTAAGAGGGTAGAAACATAATCCAACTATGATGTTTAAAGGTGGGGACTGTGGGAAGTGATTAGGCTTAGATAAGGTCCATGATCAAATTACTGGTAGCTTTAGAAGAGAAAGAGACATCACAAGATGTACACATGCTATGCATACTCCTTGGTGATACCCTGCTCCATGTCAGGACTTTGACAGCAAGAAGGCCATCACCACATGTAGCCTTTCAACCTTGTACCTCTAGAACTGTGAGCCAAAATAAAGCTCTTTTCTTTATAAAATAACCTGCCCCAGGTATTTTATTAAAGTATCAGAAAACAGACTCATACGAAGGAATTTTTCAGGTGCCAGAAATGAAGACTATTAAGACTTTGAGTTGTTTCCATGGTAAAGGTTGAGGGCAAAGAGGGAGGGCCATTGCTCCCAGTGAAGGCTTATTCAGTGTGTTCATCATTGTTATTCTGTAACTATTATTCATGGCTGAGGCTTTTTGTATACTCTGGTTATTTCCTTTCTAGAACAGTTTAGTGTCCTCCCTGAAGTTAATACATAGTCATCTCACTGCTTTGGTTTGCTCAGTTCTCTTTGAATCACTCCTAGTCCTAGGGCAGCAGGACCAGCTGTGGTTCGAAAAGGGAGCCTTGTTTTGGGAAGGTGGGGGATGAGGCTATAGGGCGGCGGTGGTGGTGTTTGGAGGAACAGAGGAAAGTCACTGATGAAGGGCTGCAAAGGGAGCTGGTCAAGATGTTTCTGGGTGGCTTCTCTTGTGTTGGGCTGAGGGCAGGGCTGAAAGTTTGGAAGAACTGGGTGGAAGACGGGGCAATGAGCACGGGGAACTTTGGGAAGGTTGGCTGTGAACTCGCTAAGATGACAAGAAACAACCTCATGTAGTGGCCAACATTAACTCATCCACAGGCCACCAGAAATGTGAATCCAGACACGCCAGGAATGCCACCCCTTTGTGTTTTACTCCACCTCCTGCTTGAGTACAAATATGCTGAAGTCTGTCTAGATGATGGTTCTGTTGCATCATATTCCTGGGCCAATCCTGTACCTTTTCTTCTCTACTTGCTTTTATTAGGAACACTGTTCTTAGATGTTTGCAACTTACCTTCAGTGAAGCCTTTTCTAAGGATTCCACAGAATTATGGAAGTCTTTCTCCTGAGCAGTCTTTGGGTTGCTTCTGCCAGGTGTCTGCAAGACTTGCAGCCCAAACATGACAACTTCTCAGCTCCCAAGCTCCTGTACATAAGCAGAGTGTGGGTTAGATCCTCAGCGTGCCCCAGTCCAAGCCCAGGGCCTCAACATCTCAGGGTAAATTGTAATTTTCCTTATGTGGAGATCAGGCTGAGACTAGCTTAAGGTCACCGTACTGGGTCCAGGAGTACATTTTTTTTTTTTTAACACTTCAGTTTCTAGTGGGGAATCTCCTGCCCTGCTCTGGCCCAAAGTTAGGTCTGTTGTTTCTGTTCATTTGAGCACAACCTGTATTTACCCACTTCTTACTCCCCACTAAAAGGATAACAAAGTGGTTAAAAAAAAAAAAAAAGAGGTGTGTGTGTGTGTGTGTGTGTGTGTGTGTGTGAAAACTACAAAAAGATGAGAGAATGGAAGAGGAGGTGACAGTGACACTAATATGAAACCTGGATAATAGATGAGTGATAAGTGACAGAAAAGATGAGAAAAAAGCTGGAATTCATGGTTGGAAGGTGAGAAAAAGCAAGCCAGATGGAACTGCAGCTGTTCAGGATCTGTATCTCAAATGAGGACTGGCTGAGTGTTGGCAGCCAGAAGCAGTTGTTAAGTCCCAGCCTCTCTGTCCCCTGCACTGCCAGTGAATCCTCTTCCCACACCTGCACAGGAGAAGATGGTGATGAATTTCCTGGAAAGACTGACCCTCTAGAACGCTTCTGGGATCAGGAACCCACCCAAAGCTGGCGGACCTGGGAAAGGAATACCAGGACAAAAAAGGATGGGTTAAGTGAATGTCTACAAAGGGAAGAAGAGACCTGTGGTTCCCTGCCCCAATTCCATTCTTAGGACATTGTCATCCAGTCTTATTGACTCATGCAGGTGTATGGAGACCCTCCCTGGGACCTCCAGCCATTTCAAGAGAAGGTCTTCCAGATCCTGCCATCTGTGGTGAGACTGGCCAAATCTCCCACAGCTAAGCTAGCAGCTAAGAAAGCCTGCCATGTACACGGCACTCCAGCCAGCTCTTTTGTGCTCCACTCTCATGTGGGAATGAACTGAGATTACCAGAAAATTGAGCAAAGCAAGCACAATATCATTGATAAGAGACCATGCACACACAAGGCAATCTACTAAGCAAGCAAACAAAAAGAATTTAGGAGGAAAAATAAAGAAACAGATTCAATCCAGAGAGTAGAATAAGAAGAAAACAATAAAACTGGCATTAATAACCTTAAAGAAATAAAACTTGGTAAAACTAAAAAATGTCATAGTGCCAAGTGGTAGCCACAATTTTGAGAAAGAACTCTCCCACCTTCCTGGTGAGAATGCAAATGAATGCAACCCCTTTCTAAAGCAATTTGGCAATACTTGGTACTGATGAAGATGCACTGACCCTATGGCCCATTCCATTTCAGTTATGGAAATACATTTATAGGGAGATTTTCCACAAGGAGATTATACAACGATATTTTACTGTGCTGTTTGTAAATATTAGAATAGAGGAAAGAAATAATTGTTAACAGTAGGGGAACAGATAAATAAGATATATTCATCAAGTGGAATACTGTGCAGTTACTAAAATGAATGATATTTATTGATGTGAATAGCTCAATGAAATAATGAAAAAAACATCAAGTTGCAAAAGGTTATAATTATGCAAATTTTAATGCATATCTATCTATCTATATAAGCGGTATTATTTGGGGATAATAATAGTAATAAGGGCTAACATATATAACTATCTTTGGAAAAGGGGCTTTTGTTTATCTCCATTTTACAACTAAGAAATCTAAGGCCTAGAAAGCCTAAATACTGTCCAAGCTCACACAGCTAGCATGTACATATAGTGAAAGGACAGAAATGTGTTTGGGAATATTAACAGACTGCAAAGGAAGGAAGCAAGATGCATGGGAACATGGGACATTTTTTGGTAGCATTTTCTACCTTTTTAATAGAGATTTGAAACAATTATAGCCAATCTAGTATCTATTACGTTATTTATTAAACAGATGTTTTAGAGCAGTTTTAGGTTCTTAGCAAAACTGAGCAATAGGTACAGAGATTTCCCATATATCCCCAACCCCCACAGACTCCGCCCCCCTTCATGGTTATCAATTGGCCCCATCAGAATGGTACATTTGTAACAATGGATGAACGTACATTGACACATCATCACCACAGTTTACATTAGGGCTCACTCTTATTCTACATCCTGTGGGTTTGGATAAATACTTAATGGCATGTATCCACTGTTACAGTATCATACAGAGTTCACTGCACTAAAAATTCTTGTGCCCCAGCTAGTCATCTGTGTCTCCAACCTAGCCTCTGGCAACCACTGATCTTTTGACTGTCTCCAGAGGTTGTTGGGTTTTTTTGTTTGTTTGTTCTTTTTTTTAAGTTATAGATGGACACAGTATCTTTATTTTACTTATTTATTTATATGTGGTGCTGAGGATCGAACCCAGTGCTTCACGTGTGTGAGGCAAGTGCTCCACCACTGAGTCCAGCCCCAGCCCCTGTCTCCAGTGTTTTGCCTCTTTCGAAGGTCATAGTTGGGAGGCTAAAGGATGTAGCATTTTCAAGTTGGCCTCTTTCATTTAGTAATATCCATTTGAGTTTCTTCCATGTCTTTTCATGTTATAATAGTTCATTTCTTTTTATTGCTCAGTAATAGTTCATTGTCCACATGTGTAATATTTAAAGCTCATACAAATTTTAATATCTCATAAATATTTCCTCATAAAACGAGGAAAATTGTAAGCTTGAAAACACTGCTAAATACCCAGGACCTCAGGGTTGACTTGGAACTATAGCTTCTGTGAATGGCTGTGTGTATTCTCCCCTGGGCTTCAGTAGAGTACCCTTTGTGTACTTTGCCAGGTAATGATAGTGTCTTCCGGCCTGTGGTGTTGGGCCTGGAGCTGGAAGGGGACAACACTGTAACCTAGCAGAATGACAGTGCTCCCAACCAGAGTACTGCTAGAGAGAGACATCAAACACCCACTACCCCACACCCTCTGCCATTGGTTATTAGGTGCTTCCAGCAGGTCAGGCTTTTGGAAAGATTTTGGAATCTTGGTCCAAAATTTTGGAATCTTGGTCCTCATATGGCTTTCTAAAATAGGGCTTTTTGCTGGGAATCTCTGTATTATTTCTTTCATCATTGCTGTCTCTGTGACTCAGAATTTAACCACTTTTGCTTTTCTGTGTGACTCTTTGGTTGTACAAAATCAGAGTGAATCCCCTGTGATCTAGCATATTTAGGGGCAGGGCTAACATATAACTATCTTTGGAAAAGGGGCTTATTTGTTAACTTATTTAACAAATAAGTTAAATATTTGTCATTAATCATTGCCACGTGCTCCATATACACAGTGCTTTCAAAGAATTAATGAGTCGAATCTGGGAGTTTAGGGATGGAAGAATTTAATTTACTATATCTTCCCTATTTTAAAAATGAAGAAACTGAGGCCCAAAGAGTTAAATGACATGTACAAGACAACATAGCTAATTACTGACGGAGCTGAGTAGGAAATAGGGCTCCCTCTCCTCGCCTATGTTTATTTCACTGCAAAGTACAAAACAAACAAACAAACAAAAAAAACACCACAACAAAACTATGGATCATTGTTTAATTTTCATGGTTTGTATTATAAAACTCCTTAAAATGGGCTTTCTGGGCATAATTCTTATAAACATTGAAATGCAGAATTTGTGATATATAGTCAGAACACTAGTTTTAAAGTTTTTTCATACCTTCTATTAAAGAGGAGTTCTTGAGATGAAAGTTTCTTGTTGGTGATGTTATAGGAGTGTTTACACACCTACCTCAGATATCTATGTGTATACAATATAGTTATCATTTGGACACTGGGTTTATTTCAATCAAAGGGAAAGTGTCTGGCCTGCTGCACTGGAGTGGATCAGAGGCACAGATCTCATTTTTAAGTTCACAGGCTTAACTCCCATTGCATTGTTGAGAACAGGAATCTGGTCATTTTATGAAGACTTTTGGGATAGTTCCATTTTATATTTTTGTAATAGTCTCAAACTGAAGAGGTTGAGTTCTAATTGGATAAGTACTAGAGTTAGTTTTATGTTTTTTCCTCCCTAGTAGTCTTGATCCACGTACTCCTTAGGTACCCATTTTTAATATCTTTCAATTTTTAAAAAATATTTTTTAGTTGTAGTTGGACACAGTATCTTTATTTATTTATTTATGTTTATGTGGTGCTGAGGATCCAACCCAGCTAGGTGAGCGCTCTATACCGCTAAGCCACAACTCCAGCCCCCCTCATTTTTAATATCTTTACTGGAAAGGTAAGTAGATGGTCTCTGCTGAACCTTACTATACTAACATTCAATGATTTTCATTAATTGGGTTTAACCTTACAGATATGTTTCTGGTAAACAAATGCAGCATCCATCATGGCCAATGCAAGTAGAAAAACCTTACCTGAAATGGTTCAATGGAACCAAGTTTAGTAAACTAAACTTTTGATTCAGGTTGTCCAGAGAATATCTACTACAACAAACAAATTATTAATAAACTACCTGTAAAATATGATCATACATAAAAGAGAGATTGCCTTAATTTCACTTTTATATCTTGATTCATTTTGCAGTATGTGAACTCAAATCTCCCTCTATGAGTGATTTCCTGTGGGGGCTGGAGAACTCTGGCTGGTTAAGGCACATCAAGGCAATCATGGATGCAGGAATCTTCATTGCAAAGGTATGTGATTGCAGAGAAAACAAATTAAGGGGTAGACTAGCAACCATGCTGACATCAGAAAGGTGACCTGTCTCCTCTCCATGGGCTCCCCTGTACTTCACTCTGCTGTCCTGAGTAGATGGCTGGCTTTGCAGACCTCCATAAGGTTTGCCTTCTGAACATGGAATTTTGCAAGAGTACAGTGCTTAGTTGATATTTCAGTGGTCAAGTAGACTATTTCCAAAATATTCTCTCTTCCATTAGGCTTAGTTCTGGTGGAACAAAGAATTTTCTGCAGGACAGTACAACCAAATGTGAGTCATTTCAGTGATAGGGCCTTAAGGCTTCCATTGAATATATTATTTTTCTTAGACGTGACATAAGCAGAAGTTATGTCCCTCAAACTGGCAGGTGGATTCCACTTTGCCATGGGAAGAATATTGTGGCAACTTTCACTGTTTTTGAATGTATTCTATTGTGTTGTTCAGTGTTTCTAAAAATAAGTTCCTCTTAGATTTACACTTAAGAGAATCATCTTTTCTGATGACATGGTCTGCTCCCCTTTATTAGATAATCATTTACTCAACAAATATTTATTTAGTGCCTGGTACTATTCTAGGTGCTATGGATGCAGTGCCGGCTAAGCCAGATCACGTCTCTCATCCCTCACAACTGACATTCTGATGTGGGAGACCAAAAGCAGGAGTAAAAAAATAAAAATAAATTTCAGGTAGTGATAGATGCTTATAATGATATCTTTACCAATTTACATTTCTTGCCAGGATACTTTCAGCTAGAAGTTATGTGTGTAGTGAATAGAAAAATCTTCCTTAGCAGATAATTCTGGTACAATTTTTAGCTTTGTTTTCGCCTTCTTTCCCTAAAATATCCATTACTTCACTCTTACCCTTTTATCTTTAATTTTGTGATTTTAAAATTTAAAATTTTGTGCCTTTTCCTTTTTGGAAAAGGTTGGGGCCAGTAGTTATTCCAGGATTTCAATAAGACTTCACATGGAAATGGGAGGGCAGGAGAGGGTGGAGGGTGGACAAGAGATGTCAGAAAGGTATGTTTGCACAGAAAAATACTTTTATTTCATATCTGTGCTAAATTTGAGGTGACTTGAGTGAGGGCTTCTGGATGTAATGGAAAGGGCAGGAAAAGCTTAGCTGCTAGCACTCACTGGGCCACTCCTTGGTTCTGCCCTAGGAAGGCAGGGCATAAATGCCAAATAAAAGAATGAACAGGTTTTGTTCTGTTTTGTCTATATCTTTCTCTAAGTATAGAAGTTAAACCTAGTTCTGATGAGAGATGTTTCCTTCTATCGTCATTCTGTGTGACTCTGCTGATTGGTATCTTCTAGGCAGTTTCAGAGGAAGGGGCAAGTGTGCTTGTCCACTGCTCTGATGGCTGGGACAGGACTGCTCAAGTGTGCTCGGTGGCCAGCCTCCTGCTGGATCCACACTACCGGACTCTGAAGGGCTTCATGGTGAGTGTGGCTGCTGGGCCTTCCCTGGAAAGGCAGTGCCTTGACCACAGTGGACTTCTTTTTAAGAAACTTTTGGCAACATTTTTTTTCTCATCAGCATTATTTTTTCTCTTAGTAGATCAGCAAGGTTAATTAAAGGAGAAAAAGTGAAGTAGGCTTGGAGTAAAGAGGTACATTTCTGGGATATTGAAACCACTTCAGATCAATGCTACTGAATATGAATGGGGACAAATATAAAAGACATTCAGTAGTGGGAAAAATAATAAGCTTTATAAAAATTTGCTCATAAATACTTCAAGTTTGGGATAATGTGTGTAACAAAATACTTTGGGGGAAAAATATCAGGGAAAACATTTTCTATATTGTTCATGCTAATCGTCTCTAGAAGGAAAAACTTCTGTCACTTCCAGGTTTCTAAGTAATCCTCACAACTTAGATGAGAATATTCACTGTTTTTAGGGTTTTTGTGTTCTTTGATGCAATTATGAGTATATTCTCTCCTAGAGGTTGATCCTTTTTGGGTATACATCAAGATGTGATACATTGCTTCTGACTACAGTTGCCTGGGGTAGTGAAGTTTTGATTGAATAGTGAGATTTCCCTAAAATGACTGCAGGGGCTTTCTAGTGACTGGGCCATTAACTAGTTCCTTCCTCTTCAACAGTGATTGGATAGAGAATGCCATTCTGGGGATAGATGCTGAGAGGAGCCCTATTGGAATATCATTACTACTAATCTCTTTCCCAAGTGCTATCAGCTGACACCCTGAGGACTTGAGAGAAGAGGCCAGCTTCCTCCCTGAGCTTTCCCTTTCATTTTATCAGGATGCGCCTAAGAACTTGAATTATCTGTGACAGGATTGATTTGAGGGTGACATTCCTGCTTTAGACCCCTCTCCTGGGCTGAGGTTAGGAGGGCTAGATTCCCTCGTTTACTTTTGGAAACTGGGTTCCCAGTCACACCCTGCCATGAATCTTTCTTCCACATACCTTCCTTTTCTTCCACTGACTCTCTTCCTGATTGTGCCACATTAAATTTATAGCACAATTGAAATGCCCTTCTGAGTTAACAAGGACAGATTTCAACTGGTCCATACACTTTTTTTGGGGGAAACTAATGTTCATTTTAGAGCACTGGTGATATTAATAGGACTATTCCATATAGTTAACATTTTTTAAATCCAGACTACTTCAGTCTGTGAACTTATGGTAACCCTAATTCCAAAGCAGGGCTAAAGCTTCTAATATACTCATAAACTCATTTTAGAATTTTTCTCATGTATAGGAAAGAACACTGGAAAGCATTTCTAACTGTTTCTTATTGAAAGTTTGATATTTTTAATTATTCAAAGAGGCAGTATCATGTATTGGTTAAAAGATGGGGTTTAGAGCAGAGAGACCTGTGGTGTAAAGTGGTGTCCTCTGCTTCCTATAGCAGGTGAATATTAAATCTCTCTCTGCTTCACTCTCTGTTGCTGTAAAATGACAGGTATAATAACACCTATCCTACAATGAGGTGAGGTGTCACATGGGAAGCACAGCAGTGTCCAGCAGGGAGGAAGCATTGAGTGGATGGTGTTATGGTGTTTTCTTTTTTTAACTTCAGTTCTCATTTATTTTTCCTGTGCATGACCTTCAATTTTGCCCTTCCCACATGCATTGGTGGATATTGTCATTTCTTACTTATTTTCTGGTTATCTGAGGATAGTGATTTCTGAACCAGATGTCTCTGAATCTTTCAGTATTGTTGGTTATGGTCTCTTATTTTCCTTCATTTGCTTCTCTCCATGATACTTATATTCTTTCTTGTGTAGGTATTAATAGAAAAGGACTGGATTTCCTTTGGCCATAAGTTTAATCACAGGTAAGAAATATTTTAAAATCTGTTGCTTTGAATGTTTAGGATAAAAACACTGTTTCTGAAGTTTTCAGTGCAGTGTCCAGGGGAAAAATAGCTTGATTTTGAAAGGATTTTTACTACTATTTGTGTATCCCATTTGGAAAGTTTAAATTATGTTGTACATTTTGCATCATAGTTTGAGAGGAAATTCTCAAACTCTAACTGCACTTGGTATTAGTTGGGCAGAACTCAGTAAAGTTAAATTGTTCCAGAAGAGACATATGACACTTGGTCATTCATTGACCCAGGAAGGATCAACTCTCCCTCCTTCCATGCACACTGGATTTACTGAATTATTCCATTTTGGAAGTGCTGACATTCACTTTAGGCTGCAAGTTGTGAGATGCCCGGGGAACAGTTTCCCTGCTTTTTCACAGTGGCAATCAGATTGGATTGTTCCTGAAGCATTCACATCACATCGAAGTTTCTCCCAGATATCTCTGGAGAGATCATGTGGGACAGTGGCCCAGGCATTGGAGCCAGACAGATGCAACTCCAAATGCAAGCTGTGGCATTTACTGTCTGACTTTGGGCATCTGTCCTCTCTGACCTTGGTTTCCCATATATGGGATGGGGAATGTTTTGGGTCTTCTTGGTACAGAATCATATCATCTTTAAATAGTGATAATTTGAGTTCTTCTTTTCCTATCTATATCCCCGTAATTTCTTTCGTCTGATTGCTCTGGCTAGAGTTTCTAGAACTATGTTAAATAGAAGTGGTGAAAGAAGATGTCTTGTTCCAGATTTTAGAAGGAATGCTTTCAATTTTTCTCCATTTAGAATGATGTTGGCCTGAGGCTTAGCATAGATAGCCTTTACAATGTTGAGGTATGTTCCTGATATCCCTAGTTTTACTAGCATTTTGAACATGAAGGGATACTGTATTTTGTCAAATGCTTTCTCTGCATCTATTGAGATGATCATATGATTTTTATCTTTGAGTCTATTAATGTGATGAGTTACATTTATTGATTTCCATATGTTGAACCAACCTTGCATCCCTGGGATGAACCCTACTTGATCATGGTGCATTATCTTTTTGATATATTTTTTATTGAATTTGCCAGAATTTTATTGAGAATTTTTACACCTGTATTCATCAGAGATATTGGTCTGAAGTTTTCTTTCTTTGATGTGTTTTGTCTGGTTTTGGAATCAGGGTGACATTGGCCTCATAGAATGTATTTGGAATTGTTCCCTCTTTTTCTATTTCATGAAATAGTTTGAAAAGTATTGGTGACAGTTCTTTAAAGGTCTTGTAGAACTTAGCTATGTATCCATCCAGTCCTGGGCTTTTCTTGGTTGGTAGGCTTCTGATGGTGTCCTTTATTTCCTTGCTTCAAATGGATCTGTTTAAATTGTGTATATCTAATCCTGATTTAGTTTGGGCATATTATATACCTCTAGAAATTTGTTGATGCCTTTGAAGACATTTCTGTACATCAGTGACAAATCCTCAGAAAGAGAAACTAGGAAAACCACTCTATTTACAATAGCTTAAAAAAAATACTTGGGAATAAACTTAACGAAAGAGGTGAAAGACTTCTACAATGAAAACTATAGCACACCAAAGAAAGAAATTAAAGAAGACTTTAGAAGATGGAAAGATCTACCTTGTTCTTGGACAGGCAGAACTATATAGTCAAATGTGACTATATAGTCAAAATGACCATACTACCAAAGCACTGTACAGATTCAATGCAAGCCCAATCAAAATCCCAATGTCATTCCTCATAGAAATAAAAAAAGCAATAATAAAATTCATCTGGAAAAATAAGAGACCCAGAATAGGCAAAGCAATCCTTAGCAAGAAGAGTGAAGCTGGTGGCATTTGCTGTTCCAGACCTATACTACAGAGCAATAGTAACAAAAACAGCATAGTATTGGTACCAAAATAGACCTATAGACCAATGGTAAGAATAGAGGATACAGAGACTAATCCATATAACTACAGTTTTATTAGGCAAAGGCATCAAAGACATACATCAGAGAAAAGATAGCCTCTTCAACAAATGGTGCTGGGAAAACTGGAAGTCCATATGTAACAATATGAAATTAAATCTCTATTTCTCACCATGCACAAAACTCAACTCAAAGTGGATCAAGGATCTAGGAATTAAACCAGAGACCTTGCACCTAATGGAAGAAAAAGTAGGCCCAAACCTCCATCATGTTGGACTAGGCCCCAACTTCCTTAATAAGACATCTATAGCACAAGAATTAAAAAACCAAGAGTCAATAAATGGGATGGATTCAAACTAAAAAGCTTCTTCTCAGCAAAAGAAACAATCAGTGAGGTAAATAAGAGAGCCTACAGCTTGGGAGCAAAGTTTTACCACTTGCACATCAGATACAGCACTAATCTCTAGGGTATATAAAGAACTCAAAAAGCTAAACATCCAAAAGACAAATAACCCAATCAATAAATGGCCAAGGAATTGAACAGACACTTCTCAGAAGAGGATATGCAATCAATCAACAAATATACGAAAAAATGTTCAACATCTCTAACAATTAGAGAAATGCAAATCAAAACTAAGATTTCACCTCACTCCAGTCGGAATGGCAGCTATTAAGAATACAAACAACAACAAGTGTTGGTGAGGATGTGGGAAAAGGGCACATTCATACATTGCTGGTGGGACTGCAAATTGGTGTAGCCAATCTGGAAAGCAGTATGGAGATTCCCCCAAACACTAGAACAACCATTTGACCCAGCTATCCCACTCCACAGTTTATACCCAAAGGACTTAAAAACAGCACTGCAACGACACAGCCACATCAACGTTTATAGCAGCAGAATTCACAATACCTAAATTGTGGAACCAACCCAGATGCCCTTCAGTAGATGCATGGATAGGGAAACTTTGGTACATATACACAATGGAACATTACTCAGCATTAAATGAGAATAAAATCATGGAATTTGCAGTTAAATGGATGGAGTTGGAGAATATAATATGCTAAGTGAAGTAAGACAATCCCAAAAAACCAAAGGCAAATGTTTTCTTTGATATGAGGATGCTTACTCATAATGGCTATGGGGTGGCGGAGCATGGGAGGAATGAAGAACTTTAGTTAGGGCAAAGGGGAGGGAGGGGAATGGAGGGGAATGGAGGGGGTAAGGGGATAGGAATGATGGTGGAATGAGTTAGAAATCATTATCCTAAGTACATGTATGAAAACATGAATGTTGTGAAAATACTTTGTGTACAACCAGTGACTTGAAAAATTGTGCTCTATAGTGTAATATGAAATGAATTGCATTCTGCCATCATGTGTAACAAATTAGAATTAATAAATAATTTAATAAAGAAAAAAAGAGTAGAAGAAGAGGAGGCCTGGGTCCCACTTTGTCCTTTGAGAGCACACCTCCACTGACCTAAAGACCCCACTTCTTAAAGGCTTCACAACCTCTCAATAGAACCACCCTGAGGAGCAAGTCTTAACATACAGTTTGGGGGATATTAAAGAATACAAATGACCGCATTCTTCTTTCTCTATTGACTTACTGTGTTCTGCCCAGAACATAAACATATTACTTACACAGAACAAATATGTATTACCAGATGATATTTTATCTCAAGAACACAGAAGGTTTTAAAATTACATTATCTTCAAAAGACAAAGAGTTTTAATATTATATTAACCTGAAAATTGATAATCCATGTATAATTAGAGAAATGCTCAGTTAATCAAGAAAGCAAAAGAAAATGTCTAACTATTTGGGAAAATGTAAATTTCCAACAAATAACACAAAATTTATTGATTAGATTCTATTTGACTTTAGATTTTATTTAAAGTTGTTTATAGAAGAGCAGTATGTAGTGTACATTCACTTGTCATTTCAAAAATATTGCTTGCTATTTCAAGATAAAATATTTTATATTATCCTAAAAAAAGTTTTCTGTGGAATCTGTGGTCATATAAAAATGAGTGTTTTGTTTTTACTCTAGAAATGAGAATATCCTAGGAAACCATTATTTTTTTTTCAAATTGTCTTTCTTCCTTATTTCTTCCCAGCAAACAATGCAAGAGTGAAAAACCCAGAAGTTGCTTAGAAATTGCTTCTAATTCTCCCATTAGCCATTAATAAAGTAGAAGATTTATTTCAAAAGTTTTGTTGTACTTTTAAAGTTTGAAATAAAAACTGCTAATTTTTCATGGAAAGTTTCCTTGAATTTAATCTCTGGGACTATTCTACTTTATTTTATTTGAGAGAGAGAGAGAATGAATTTTAATATTTATTTTTTAGTTTTCAGCGGATACAACATCTTTATTTGTATGTGGTGCTGAGGATCGAACCTGGGCTGCACACATGCCAGGCGAGCACGCTACCGCTTGAGTCACATCCCCAGCCCCAACTCTTCTACTTTAACACTTTCTTTTGTAACTATAACATGAACATGTTCTCTTCTTTATACCACCATTACGAAGTTCTTGAAATTGGAATTTAAAGGTTAATTTTTCTACCTCTTATACTGAGTTTATAAGATTTTTTTAGGAACTAGTGTTGCCTTTATGATAGTTTATGAATTTATAGCCTTCTAATTAAAAAAACTTACCTTATAACATATCTTCTACTTTGTTTTATAGATATGGCAATCTAGATGGTGACCCAAAAGAAATCTCCCCAGTAATTGACCAGTTCATTGAGTGTGTCTGGCAATTAATGGAACAATTTCCCTGTGCCTTTGAGTTCAATGAGAGGTTTCTGATTCACATTCAACATCACATTTATTCTTGCCAGTTTGGAAACTTCCTATGCAACAGTCAAAAGGAGAGACGGGAACTCAAGTAAGTGTTTTGGAGTTTTAACTTTTATCTCAAGCTTTGGGCAACATAGAATTTTCAGGTGGACTTTTATAATTTTGGACACTATGTCATTTAGTGCACATATCTATACTGACAGATTCAAGTTCTTTTCTTGTTTCTGGCGTCATTTCAAAGTGGCAAAAATGTAATCAACTGACAGAGATCTGTACAGTTGTACTTTTTCCCCCAGTTTCTGCCTGATATACCCAGACAGGTTGGGGGGTCTTGAAAATAATTCTGGAGTCAAAGAAAATAATTTTTGCAATTAAAAGTTAGATATCTTGAGTGGACATATGGTTAGAATAAAAACTGCAAATATAACAGGGAAAACAAATTTTAAACTCAAGGCACTGTTAATTTAGATTAAAAGTGCACTGCATCATCCAAGGGTAAAAGTAGATAAAATATGGACTTCCAAGTACATTATAAAGTCAGAAACTTAATAACAAGAAGGTGATTTAGGAAGTGCAAATAAGAGAATATTTTTGAGATTTTCATAGAATAAAATGATTTTAACTATGGTATATACATGATCAAATTTAATTTTAGAAATAAACAGTTTAAGTAAAATAGGCTTTATGCCATCTAAGTTATACAAAAATACTTTTTCAAGTGGATACTGGTTTATTTTGTCCAAGGAACTTTAAGTATTCCTGATGGGGGATGATTTAGAAGAAGCAGAGCGCATCCTATAGGCTCACCTGTTTTCCCACATAATTCGTGGCTTGTTGCACCAGACTCTCAAGTTCTAATGGTATCTGCTTGGATTTTAATTCTGGCTTTTACATTCACTAGCCATAGGAACTACTTAATCTCTCCATTTCTTTAGTGTCTCTTCCAGAGAATGGATATATCTTACAGGAATTCAGTGAGGGTCAAAAGAGAGAAAACACGGGAAGCCCTTTGAAAACAGCCTGGCAAATAATAAATGTTCAATGAATATTTGGACAAAAAACTATATAAGCAGTTTTTTTTTTTTTTAACTTAACAAGAATTAAATATCCTGTCCAGGCTAATGCAGATAGTAGGGGAGGAGTTGAGATTATTATAGTGCTATTCTACTATATCAAGAAACCACCAAAAAAGATTTTAAATTTCCCTTCTGTAGAACAAGGACTGTTGTTCAGATCACAGTGCTTAGTTCCTTTCCACCTGTTATATTATACATTTACTATTCTTAAGAACCAAGATCAGTCATTTTCGACTTTTTTTTTTTTTTAAACAGTATTCAAGAAAGAACATACTCTTTATGGGCTCATCTGTTGAAGAATCGGGCTGACTACCTGAATCCTCTGTTTAGAGCGGATCACAGTCAGAACCAGGGATGCCTTCACCTCCCTGCAGCTCCATGCAATTCCATGTACAAGTATGTAAACCTTTAGCAATCTTCAAACTATGGAGTGAAACTGGATTCTGGCACTGTTTAACTTTCAGAGGCCAAAGTGTCTGAGACAATGGGTTTCAAGGCTTTTTTGTATACACAATCCTTCAGAAGATGCTTGAATAACTGACTGTATTTTTGGCCGTGTCTCCTCCCTCTCATCCCTCTAAATGTGAAATTCTCTTCAGAAGTTGATGTTTTATAATAACGGTATCTTAGAAATACATAGAAACTTATATTTCCATGTGAAAGTGAAAGGGAGGAGGGGAAGAGAGAGAGGAAGAGAAAAAAGAAAACCAAGTATCTTTTAGGCTAAATTAGAATGACACATTTATCAAATTATCACATGGTTTTATCTCTGCTGAATCAAGTCCCAGCTTATTTCTCTTGTGGAAATAGATTATTTTAAGATTTTATGTATTGGGATGGGAGACCAAGCATGTTGTATGTTATCCTTTGGCTTCTTCTCTAGTCTTACGTGATGAAATGACTCAGAGGTCAGCCAAAAGGCCAGTGCACAGAATATGAGAAACCACATTCCTTTTCCCTACTCACTCCCAACAAATACTTACTGGGTTCCCCCCCCCCCCCACCCGCCAAGATTTTATTCCTCAAGATGGTTTTATTCTCATTTATTTTAATATCATTATTTCCCCAGACTTTTAGAGCAGAATGAGCAGAATGTTAATTCTATTATACTTAAAAAAAAAAGCTTCAAGTTTAAAAGCCTCCTTTTGTAGCTGAAAGACTCTCTATATGTTCACTAATTTTGAAGTTCAAAACAGCGATTTTATTAAACCAAAACAAAAATGTGGTAACATGTGTTACTTCAATCTATTATAAAAATATATTTATTATATGCCTCCTAATTCAGTATCATATATAAGTAGACACTTCATGAACTTAACTTTCTTCAAAAGTTTATGGGCTCCCCCCAAAAACCATCAACATGAAATTATTGCGAGCGGCTTTTTTGAACTTGTAATTTGTGTTTGGTTATTATTTAGACTGTGGAACTGTAATATTAAAAATAGCTTGTAAGATTTGAGAATGTGAGTTTTCAGATTGTGGTTTGGTGGTACTGTAAAGCTCTTTCCTCCTAGGTTTTGGAGTGGAATGTATAACCGTTTTGAAAAGGGGATGCAGCCCCGACAGTCCGTTACAGATTACCTTATGGCCGTGAAGGAGGAATCCCAGCAGCTGGAGGAAGAACTGGAGGCCCTAGAAGAAGTAAGACACACTTGCTATAATCTATATTGTGTACTTGCAGGTACATGTGACTAAATCAGAGTCACTCCAAGTGAATTTGGGCTGACTAAATAAAGACACAGACACAGAAAGTACCTTTTTTGGGGGCTCAGTGACTGCTCATCAGCTACAGCTCCCACAACGGGGGCAAGGCAGGCAAGAAAGAGGAGGGGAGCACGCCTCGAACTGGGGTTTTATTAATGGAGGGAACTAATCCATGGAACACTCCATCCAAAAAAGGGCAAGGATTACAACAAGGGAAGGATTACAACAAACAGGTGAGTTTGGTACAACCATCTGGTAACACCCACTCCCTGAACTGCACCTTTCTTATCCAAGCAGAGGTAAAGTCCACCTGTATTGCAATGGGTGCAATACCAGTCCAGTACCTCTTTACTCAGGACTTAAGGTGTGTACAAAGCTCCTGTACAGGGCGGCTCCTGACATGTGCTTATTTCTTTCAGAATGTGGCCCCATGAAAGTCTCTAAAAGCCCATATATAAAATTAGCAGTGCCCATTTTTTATTTATAATCATTGGATGATACAGTCTCACTCAGGTGAGCACCCAGATGACTGATGTCCATACGTAGGAATTTAATGCATATCACAAATCTGGCTCATGGTCATTTCCATAGTGTGCTGAACTATTTGGCTATTTACACACACACACACACACACACATTTTGTTGTTGTTACTAGTAAATACTAGTACTAAAATTCTTTCTGGAGAAAGCATGAAAAAAGGTTGAAAAAGGAGTAAAATTAGACATTTTATTTGTAGTAAAAATCTACTACTTCACTTCTTTTTTTCTTTTCTTTTTTTTTGCTACTGGGGAATTGAGCCCAGTAGCACTCATCTACTGAGTCACATCCACAGCTCTTGTTATTTTTCGAGACAGGTTCTCACTAAGTTGCTTAGGACCTTGCTAAACTGCTGAAACTGTCTTTTGAACTTGCAATCATCCTGCCTCAGCCTTCTGAGTCACTAGGATTACAAGTGTGCACCACCATACTTGTGTCCTGTGTCTTCACTTTTAAGAATTAAAAAATGACATTATGTTAGTATATAAAAGATAAAATAATTGAAATTGACTACTTTGGGCTTCTGTTACTTCCCCATTTGGGCCAGGGAGGTTATAATATACTTAAATGCTTTTCCTAATTGGATAACTTTGTTTCCAGTGATATTAGTTAAGTTTAGTTGATCACCAAACCCACTTGGATTTTTGCTTTGTTCTGCTTCAGTTGTTTTCTTAAAACACGTCACCACCATACTATTCATTTGTTCAGGAATTGGCAGTAAGTTCCTCTTGTTTGGGACCTGAATTTTGAATTGAGGTTCAATAATTTAAATATGATGAAAACTTTAAGATCATATGTAGTGAGGAAAAAGTATTAGGAGGGTTGGAAATTGTCAATAGTTAAGGTTCTTCTTTATCCTCATAGAGCAATAACGTGGCTAGAAGAGAACATAGCTTTTCCGATTGGTCAGTATCTAAAGAAAGTTCAGCAAAATATCACAAATTGAAATTGAATTCTGCTCCTTGGCCCAGTGGATACTCACCTGCAGGTCCCCACTGAGAATGATGCCCTGGGGAAATGGTGCTTTATGATTCAGGGTTCTCAACAATAGCGGTGGTCATTTAGAGGTAGATGGTGAGGCTGACTCCTGTTTTCATGATATTCTAGAAAATATCCCTTTTTGAGATATAAATATCATGGATGATCTTAAGTTGGGTTGCAAATTTAAGTGCTTAAGCTGGACAGGTAAAACAGATTCACAGGTTAAACCATTGGTTTGGGGAACTTTTAAGACCAGGTATAAATGGTACTCTAGAAATCTGCCAGAGTCCAAAAAAACATTGCTGTATCTGTATGATGAATTCTGTCTTATATCATCATGTTTTACCTTATTGAGAAGTAGTTTTTAAGCCTTGTTTGTGCAGCAAGATCACCACCTCCCAGGAAATCCTGATGCCTGGGCACTAAGCCTAGAAATTTCAGTATCTTTAGTGCCACAGGTGATGTGAATCGAATCAAAGAATAAATGAAGAGAGTGAAATGAGCCGCAGGTTGGAGTTTTAGAATTCTAGAGCCATGGTAGATCTTTTTTTTTTTTTTATTTGAGTCATCATTGGGCCAGTTAAATTTACACTTCCTAAAGACATACAAGCTTTATGAAAATCTTAGGATTTTATTAATCTTTTCCAGTATTCATTTTGTTGAACAATTGTTAAACAATTTTAAAAAATATTTATTTAGAATATTTTAAAGTGCCTTTATTTAAAAATTTTGATTATTATTTCCTTATATGACAGGAAAAGTTTCTTAGTCTGGCATTTGAAATTTTCCTATAATTCAGTCTAATCCAACTTTTCAACCTTATTCTCCACTGTTCCCTTTGCTAAAATTGAACATTTTCTGCTTCTTGCTCATTATTGACACCTCCTTACCTGTGTGTTTTTCTTCTCACTGTTCCTTCTAACAGGAATGCTACCAGAATGTCCAGATTTAATCCTTTCAGAGTTCTGTTAAAATGCACTTTTCTCCCTGAAGCTCACCTGCATGACACCACCCCCATCCCTCTTAAATTTGACTCTTCCAAATCCCTACATGAACACTGCCTCAGTTAAACACTTCAAGTTCTCCACAGCTGGATCTAGATTTATTTCTGTTCCTCATATTGCCCAACACAGTGCTTTTTCACTAATACCTCATATGAGTGGTTTTGAAGGAATATGAGATACTCGATCTTATAATACCTCCCCTGCTGACATTACAGGATATAATCTGGTAAAATATATTTTGAATAGCCCAAATGTCCATAACCCGATGAATGGAGACACAAAATATGGCATATTCATGTCATGGAATGTAATTCAAAATAAAAAGCAATAAAATCCCGATACATGCTATCATATGGATGCTCCTTGAGAACAGAAGCTAAGTGAAAGAAGCCAGATGCAAAAGGGCATATAGTGTATTATCCATTGATATGAAATATCCAAACTAGGCAAATTTGGAGATAGAAAGCTATCTAGCAGTTGCCACAGGATGTAGAGAAGGGGAATGGGTGCTGACTGCTAATGAGTATGATTGGTTGGAGTTTTTTTTTTGAGGTAGGGGAGGGGTGATGAAAATGATGTAGAATTAAGTAGGGATGGTTGTACAACCTTGTAAATTTACTAAAAGCCACTGAATTGCATACATTGAGGGTGAATTTTATAAGTGAATTATATCTCAATAAAATTAGATAAACAACTCATTCCTGACTTTAAAAAAAAACATTCTGAGTTCATGGGAACCAAACAGGCATAGAAAAGAGGGAGACTATTGATTAGCAGGTACGTTATCTGTGTTATACTGTTTCCATTTATAGAAAACCTGTCACGGCAGTTATTATCATCCTCACACTAGAGATGAAGAAAACAAGCCTCACAGAATTCATTTTGTTCATGGCCAAAAAGCCTAGGTTTGAATCCTCATCCATTCGAGTCCCATATTCTTAACATTATACCCAGCTGGAAGGCAAACTAAAGGGATGCATGTATAAAAGGAGAAGGAAAATTTTTCCCTGAAATTGTTATTTCTTCTTCAGAGGCTGGAAAAAATTCAGAAGGTCCAGTTAAGTCACACTACAGTGAAGAGTAACAAGCAAAGTGAACCCAGCAAACACTCAGGGTTTTCTACCACAGACAACAGCACAGCCAACACTCCCCAGGATTACAGTGGGAATATGAAATCATTTCCATCCAGAAGCCCTTCACAGGGTGATGAAGATTCTGCTCTGATTCTAACCCAAGACAATCTGAAAAGCTCAGATCCAGACTTGTCAGTGAACAGTGATCAAGAGTCTGGGGTGGAGGATTTAAGTTGTCGGTCTCCAAGTGGTGGTGAGCGTGCACCAAGCGAAGACAGTGGTAAGGACCGGGATTCTGATGAAGCTGTGTTTCTCACTGCCTGAAGTTTCCCTTTGGAGTTCCAAAGTGAAGGACACACAAGAAACACTTCCAAAAAAAAGGGCATGGTGCAATTCTGAATAAAAATGATTTAGGAAATGGGACATGTCATCGAGAATTGTAAAATGTAGATATGAAAATGGAAAAAAATGACCAACTCTTAGTGTATTTAGATGTTTAAGAACAGGAAGTAGCCACTTCTTTCATCAATATAAG
This sequence comes from Marmota marmota marmota, assembly GCF_001458135.2. NCBI lineage: Eukaryota > Metazoa > Chordata > Mammalia > Rodentia > Sciuridae > Marmota > Marmota marmota. The sequence continues at coordinate 6,391,551 of NW_026000211.1, read as the reverse complement.
GAAAATTATTCATCATTTTGAAACTCATTCTAGACTATGAAAATTGTATTCACTGCAAAACAATTATTCTATCATCACTTGAGGTTACCAGTATAAATCTTCCTTGTCATAGCATGCATCTCCTCACAAAGCCCCCTGACTCTCTTCCCTTAAACCTGTTATGATCTTGAATGTCTCTTATTTCACTTCCAGATGCACAGTTTGTGTTTTCTATCTTCTGACCCTATTACCATTATTTCTAAAAAATAGGGCACGTTGATGAGATATAAGGAGCTTTGAAATTGTTTAAACTTATCTTTCAGGTATAATAATCACTTTAACTTTTCCTTAGATAATATATTTAGAATTGTTAATAATAATTTTGTTGCCCTTTCTGGAATCTCTTCTGTTTCTCATCATTTAAAAAAATAATAAAACTTATAACTTACTTTTTGTCTAAGATGGGTCTAATACCTAATAAAATAGAAGCAACATTCACTCTATGGCTCTTACATATGAATTCAAATCATATTTGCTTTCTTAATAACAACCTTTCGTTACTGTTCCAGAGACTAGACTACAAAGATTGTTTGAGCCAACTATCAACCAGCTTGATTCCTGAAGTTTAACACTGTAAAAGTTAGTAGGGTAAAATATCAATAAGAGCAAATCCCAATTAAGAACTAGAGAATTTGGCTGTCATGCCTATTAAACAGGGGGAATGAGTTACACCATCTATCATTCTAGAAATTATGTGACTGGTGAATCTAGTTTAATTAACATTAGTAACATCTCATGAACAATGACTGCTAAATATTCTGAAAATTTTTTGTTTTGGTAAAAGGCACATGTGAAACAGAACCATTCTCCTGTCTTATTACTGAAACACAGGACTTTACTAGGTAACCTGAACTTTTGATTTGAAGGAACCTACTAGAGAAAAGTTATCATGTTTGAATAGAAAGAAAGAGTATTCACAATGTATGGCTTTGAAATATTAGTACATTCTAGAATGTAGAAGGATTAATTTTATCACTTATATAAACATTTTAAATATGTGAATTTTTATTGGAGAATATATTACATTTTGCTAAAATGGGAGCAAGGAAAAGAAAAAAGGCAAGTGATATTGCTGAAATCTCTAGTATGAAAGATTTGGGGCATAGTAATATACATAAATCAAATTATACAGTATAATTGTTAATTGTATGCATATTTAAAAATAGAAGTTATTTTAATATACTAAAGACAGTAATATAAAATGCTCTTTTAATGTTAAAAAAAAGCAAGTACAATTGTTTTAGAATACAAAATCTGAGTATTTTCTGCTGAGTAGTTTCCAAATTAAATACAAGGAAAGGTCATTCATTTTCTATAATAAAAAAACATATATAACAGAGAATACCCTGCTAAGAAATACTTAGGATATAGGGTCAATAGCTTTTACATTTTTATAATGTATATAACTCACTTCATACCATTCTTGTAGTTGTCTACTTCTAGAAACTTTGTTGCCTAAAACTGAGGATATGACTTTAATTTCTTCCAGTTGGTAGTGTAAGGCTAAAAAAAGCAATACTTTTTTTTAAAAAAGAAAAGAAACAGTATCTATACCAAAAAGGACTATGCATTTACTTGGGAAAGCAAATATTCTATTTGATATATTAAATTTTAATTTTATAATGTGACATCTTCCATCAGAGCCATAAACTTTTTAGTTCCCTCAATCTTTTTATAAAACATTATGTTCATTTAGTCTGTTTTATAAGTAACTAACACTGAACTCTATATAAAAGTTTATATTTATTGCTTATTAAACATTTATTGTGCTTTTAGAGAGCCTTTTATTTTAAATCAAACTGCAATCAGGAAGTGTTTTATTATTTAGGGCAGTGGTTTAAAGTGAAAAGAATAAACCGATATGCAACTGACATGGGCCTGTTACTTCCTAATTAATAATAGTGCTCAAGTGATTTGTTATTCAGTGATATTAAGGTAAATTTGATATGAAATAGATAAGAATTTTGATCATGATTAAGCAAACCAATAATTGAACTATTTTATAGAATAAAGGAAGTTAAGGAAAACAAAGGAGAAATATTTATTCAAGAGTACATAAATCGGAGCTGTCTTTCAATATAATCATATATAGATTATGATTAAACCTTATTTGTCCAACAACCTCTATCCCAATAAAAATTCTCTAGTCTGTTTATTCCTAGAAATTTCTTTCAACTTTAAAATTGTTATCTTTAGTAGTATATATCTCATTGATTTAGAATTTCTTCTCTTTTGAGATATTAACCTTTAAAGCTTTATCCATAACAAACCTCTGTCCTAGATAGTCTATTGAAACTCCTAAGCTTTCCTCTACAATTTTGATTTCCATCTAGTCTTCTATTACATAGTAAAGTAAAATCAGAATATTTACTTTGGCATGTATGTCTATAATCATTTTTTACAAAGAAATATAGCCAAAACATTAGAAAAAAACATCATTTAAGTTTATTGCAGTCATGGAACCCAAATTCACACAGGCATAAAATCTTTCCATCCTAAAAGACATACATAACCTATATCTGAACTAAATTGCCAATTTATATAATACAGATAATTGTGATCAAACTTCTCTAATCTGGGTTGTTAAGAGGTTATCTAATAAACTAATTTAAAGGAAATTATGTATTTTTTATACATGTATATATATTTGGTAGAACAGGAGGTAGATAAGCACTTCAATAACTAAACCATGTTTGAGTTATCTTTATATGGTATTTCCGTAATGCATTATTTTTAGTGTGAATGGTCTTTTAGAAGGTCTCTGGTCTGCTGACCTCTTGTTCTAGGATATATCTAGTTTCCAGGAAAGCTACCTGATTTGTTTGTAAAAGATTGGGAATGCAAAGTCTTCCAGTGACTGCAATAATTGTTGAGAATATTAATCTCTGATGGCCAATGCTATCACACTGGATATTGTCACAGACAATAAGGAAAGTTCTAAATGCCCAAAAGACTATCACAAATTTGACATACTTTTACTTCATTATTTCATCCACAAATCAGGAATAATTTTACCTTTTTCTGAGCTTTCTGAATATTAAATAGCATGCCCTTCCTTAGCACAGTGCCGGCAAGTCAGACAATTAATAAAAGCCATTTTTTTGCATACAACATTGTACCTTTTTAGTCCATGTGAATATTTGTGTTCTACAAATATAGACTAAGTATTAAGTATTTTTCAATTCTAAGAAAATTAAGTCTTTCCCCTAAACCTCCATTGCTAAAGACATGTATAGAAGGAGAGAAGAATGAAGACAAAGATAATCTATATTGTATGCAGATGTTGAAATGATAATTATAGGGGGATGAAATTTAAGCAAAAATATGCACTAGGTTGTTTCGTGATTTAGACACTAGTTTATTGAGCCTCAGTTAGAGTTCAAAATTTTCTCCCTTTAGAATCATTTAGGGCTACTTATGAAATATGTTCATTTGGTGACATGGCATAGAAGCAAAGTACTGAACACAGTACAAATGAAGAGGAAATTCATTAAAAATTTGGATTGCTTAAAAACTAAATAGTACTTTTACTAGTTCCTATAAAACTTTTCTCAGGAAAATTGAATTCACATAAAAATGAGAAAAATTCATTGATTTTTTTTTTTTATGTCTAGATTATTTTTATTAACAAAAAGATTGTTTTTAACATTAGGAATTTAGAAAGCATACCCATCTAACCACAAATCCATCAGATACTTATGTTTTAAGAATTAGCCTGAAAGTTTGTTTTGGATTGGTTTAAACGAAACCAGTCATTTTCTTAAGTAAAATATTTATTTAACTGTCTTGCAACTTAAATGTATCTTTAGTTTTAAAAATAAAACAATATATGAAGAGCTGGTTTACTCTTTTTTGATTTATTGTAGGTAAAAGTTACTTACTTGAGATGGCACATTGGCAGGTCTGGTGTTTCCTGACACTATGAATATTTAAAAACAAATTGCCCTTGAAAAGTTTTATCATCCAGAAAGAAAGAAAATGGTGACTTTCCACAGTTGAAAATTTCTTAAAAAAAGGTTGAGAGGAAAATAATCTAAAAACCACACCACTCTTGATAAAGAACTGAGGCAGCTTTGAATTAAAACTACAAATTTAAATTAGTTTTATAAAGTACTGAAAAGTAGCTGAAATTACATGCATAGCCATTTAATCAATAATAAGAGGAATAGCAGCAGAACTTAAATATATGATAGTTTATCAACAATAAATAAACATTTTTAGTGCAAATAGTGCAGAAAATTTTCTCAAAGCAAAGATCACAGCAAGTATTTTGATCTATACAAAATCAGTCTCAGTTCTGTATACAATCTATATAGTATATCTGTGAATTCAGCCCCCATGATGAAATGCCAATTTGCAAATCATAAATATAAAACAATGTGCTTAAGTTTTATGTCTCATTTTTCTCTTGGCAGTTCATGTTTTCGGGAAAATCTGGAAAGAAAAGAAAAATTTAAAAATCTAAGATTTAATTTGAGGTGATAAATTTTCATCTTTTTATATTCTCTTCCAACTAAAATCTACCTATAACTTGATTATAAGGGAACAGTGATAAGGAAAAAAAATTAATATGTTCATTTAAATTAGCAATTACTCAGTATCTACTTTTTTCTCAAGCTGTGGGGAATGCAACTTGGTATCAAAAATCAGCCCTGCAGACAGGGAATTTACATTATGATTATAAAATAAGATACAAAACAGTTTCCCTCAGACTTGGCATAAGTACTGTATAAGGAGGCAGATGTATTTGAACAGGAGATAAGTCACTTCCTTCCTTTGTATTATATATTATACATCTTACTATATAAATAAACATATAACCATTAGAAATCAGTTGGCTATTTCTTCAGTATGATATTGGCTTAAATAAAACATGAATCCCACTCCCTTTTTAAGGGAACTTACTGTTCTCCTTAGAGTCCACTCCTGTAGCCTGGTTTATTGGGCAGAGGACCACATGACACTAATCTACAGGCCAAGCTGATTAGGCCAGGATGGGTATCTCACACATCTCTTCCCTGGGAATCTGTGTTAGTGCTCCAGAGATTCTTGCTAGTCTTGAATGGCTGCTTGAACTGCAGATTTGATATAATCAGGATTTGGGAAGCAATAGATGAGGAGCAAATTGAAAGAGAAGAAAGTGCTAGGGATATAGCTTAGTGGTGGAGTGCATGCTAAGCATGCAAAGTCCATGGGTTTCATCCCAGCACCCCCCGAAAAACAAAAAATGAACAAATAACAACAGATGCAACAAGTGGCTCTAGCATGAAAGCAGGAAGGAGCTATATTAGTTGAGTGGTTCCTAGTGTTTTCAAACTTGGGTGACTGAGCTGTAATTTCTTCACTTCGGCTCTATAGTGTATCCCTGCATTATCCAACTACATAGGTTTTTACTTAACCTGGTTAGGGTGAGATTTGCTTACTCAACCAAATCATTCCTAAAACAAAATTGATGGAGAATAAAAGGGAAAGAATGTTATCAGTTAAGAACACGAACAAAGACAGGGTGGTAGAAGGAAGAATATGACATACAAAACAACATAAGGAGAAAATGGCAAATTAAATTGGGTGAGTTGAAATATATGCCAGATTATAGAAACAGTTAAACCAGAGAGAAATCTGACATTATAGGTTCAATACAGATTCTGGAGCAGAGAAATTTTATGACAAAAGTGGTACTTTAGGAAAATCATCCTGTTAGTGCTGTATAGGAAGGAAAATTTTACTACCAAACTACATCCCATTTTTTTTTAAAATAATTTTGAGAGGGTCTCACTAAGTTGCTGAGACTGGCTTTGAACCTGTGATTTTTCTGCCTCAGACTCCTGAGTCACTAGATTACATTTTAAAGAAAGAAATGATATGACTATTTCATAATATGTCAACCAAGTAACATGGCATACTCTATACTCTAGTTGAGAGAAAGAAATCAACTCTTAACTTCTAATTCTACATGAGGAGCTATCTAGTGTTGAAAAAACATTTCATCTAAGCCAATATCATACTGCAGAAATATCCAAAAGATTTCTAGTTCTACATGCTTAATTATATAATATATTTAATATGTAATACAAAACATTCTATATGTTACATAGCACAAAAGAACAGGCACTGTTAAGAACATTTACTTCTCCAAGAGCCTTGAGACTCCAACCTGAAATACAATTTACCTATAGTGGAGCATGAAATTGGCTGTGCATTGCTATCACCTGTTGAAGTTTCTCTTCCTTGGCTCTTCTACAGTGGCAAATCTAGAAGATAAATTATTGAAAATATCAGTTACATCTCCAAAAATGTGCCAATTATTTCTTACATTATGATGTAATTCTTTTATCCAACTGACACTATTTTAAGTTTTAAATGTTTAAAACAGTTAATTCCTCAGAATTCAAGAATTCAAAAACTATTTAATAGAAGATAGCTTTTACTGGCAAATTCCAGAATGTAATATAAACCCTGATCCTTTACATCAATTCTCTTAAATTTAAAATAACTGTGTCTTAAAAATATGGAGATAAGTCCTGCTGTTAATCATTCTGCCTCACCTGCCTTAACACAATATATATATATATATATATATATATATATGCAAATATACACACATATTGTACACGCACACACACACAAATCTCATGTCTTATAATTACCAATTAAAAATTTAAAAATATGATGCTTAGAGAAACTGTGCAAACATTTAGGACCCTACTAAAGGACAAGAAACAATAATGCAGACTTTTTCAGGTTTTCTTTAAATACAATGGAAATATCAAATAAAAACTGTTTGAAAATGTTAATATTTTTAAATTTGTTTGTTAATTTGTTTTTTAATTTCTATATATTATCTCATTAAACAACTTGTGCAAATGGTTGTAATTGAGGCGTACACTATAACTGTTAATTAGAACAAGGCTGAATTACCAGCTTCTATAGAATGGTACAAAACTATTATGTCTCAAACAGAATTGTTATTTGATTTACCTGCTTGTGTACTCAGAACAAGCAAGTTTGATAAGTGATAGTGACAATGGGGTGTTGCTATCCTTCTCAATAGAAGCTCTTCAGATTCCTCTCATAGCACTCAAATCCCCAGCTCAGTAATGTGCTGAAGTTTTTTTACTCATGGGTGTAGTTAAGTAATTTGATGTTATGTTGTCACTCATCCTCAATGGAAGAGTATTACATACTGTTCTCTTTTCCATGAAGCTACTGAGAAAATCGTCTATTTCCGTTTTTCCCTCCAAGAAATCTTCAGCGATATTATCAGATTCTTCTTCAGCTTCGTGTGCAGCTACTTTCAATCTTGCCTGCAGGGCACTTGCACTACAGCTCTGGGGGAAAAATTTTAAAAAATTCCTTTGAGGGAAAGAAATGAGGTAGAGCTATGAAGAAGAATTTACTAAATGCCTCATTTTGAGAAAATCTGCTCCTCTATCATGTCTCACCCAGGTCCTTAGCTTTTGGTTATAAAGTAGATACCTAACTAGAAAAACCAATCCACTGGCTGCAAATTATTAAATAAGAAACTAGGCAAATCATTGTACTTTCCTGGGGATTTTGGGATTAAATGCATAAGAGAAGCACCCTCTAATATGACCCCTCAAGAACCTCTGTCTCCTGATATTCCTGCTCTTGTTTAATCCTCTGTCCTAGAGTGTAGGCTAGACCTAGTGACTCACTTCTAAGTAATAAAATATGGCAAAGGTGATAGGATTAAATTTAACCAAAGAGGTAGAAGGCTTGTACAGAGAAAACCAACTGTTGGAAGAAATTAAAAGCATAAGTAAGTGGGAAGATATTCTATATTTATGGGTTGAAAGATTTAATATGATTAAGATAAAATACTAACCAAAGTGATCTACAGATGCAATGCAATTGCTCTTAAAATGTCATTGGCATTTTTTTGAGAAACAGGCCCATCCTAAAATTTATATGGAATCTCATGAGATACAAATGACAAAAATAATTTTGAAGAAGAACAAAGTTGGACAATTTATATTCTGATTTAAAAAGTTACTACAAAGTCACATTAATCAAAATAGTGTGGTATTGGCATAAAAACATATAAAGCAAAGGAACAGAAGAGAGAGCCAAGACATAAACCCTCATGTGTATGATCAAATTATTTTGACAAGGGTGCCAAATCTATTCAATAGGAAAAGGACACTTTTTTCCAAACAAATGATGCTAGAAAAACTGGAAATCCAATGCAAAAGAATTAAGTTGGAATCTTATACAAAAATTAACTCAAAATATATCAAAGACCTAAATGTAGGAAGTATTTTTAATAGCCACCTTAGTATGTATGGAGTACCTCACATACAGGAATATCCAGTAATGCACCATTATTATCACCCTTGCTAAAACTGATTATTCAAATGCTTCCACTTACTTATTCACTAAATATTTATTGAGTATCTGTCATGTGCTAAACATTAGAGCAAGTATTAGGTAACATAATAAAACAGGAGAGGTTTCACACTCTTGTACTCAATTGTGTAATCATGTAATTTACAAACGTTGAAGTGTAAAGCAGGCATCATCTCCAGAGCATCTTGAGTGAATACATCTAGGGAAAAGCCTTAGAATCAAAGTATTTATTTTGCATGTGAATTTTTTTTTTTTTTAAATTTTAAGTTTCTCAAGAATCACTTCCAGTAATTCCTCTATAAACTTTCAGGGACTAAAATAACAGTTAAAGCAGAATCTTTATTGGATATTTATATTTCTTCTCTTGTGAGTAACTTGTTTTTCCTTCACTTTTCATCAACCATTGCCATTAATATTTATTTATCATTTGTGACAAATATTTGTTCTCTTTCTTATTTCACTTTTGACTTTATAATTTTTGAAATTAAAAAAACTTTAATTTATACATAGTGAAATTAATTAATTTTCCTTCATGCTTCTTCCTCTTTTATAATGCTCAGAAGTTTCTCTCACTGTAATCTTAATAAAACTCCTAGAGAGCTAGTTGACTGTGGTTTCCACAGAAAGTTTTTCTACAATATCTTTCTGCATCCTATATGATATAGTGACCTTACTCTCTATGAATGGATACTAAATGGACAACCAAGTATATCATTTATTGAATCCTCAATTTTTTCCAATGAATCACTCACATATATGAGTCTATTTCTGAACTGTATGAAACTATTTTTCTACAAAACTACTACACCATTTTAAATCATGAGTTTTTACAGTGTATTTTGATAGTAGAAAAGGGCACTCTTTTCCATTATTATTTCATTTAAGCTTTTCCTACTTTTACCTGTTTAGTCTTTCAGATGAACTTTTAGATAAAATCCATTAAGATAAAAAAAAAATACTTTTGGCAATTTGGTTGCAACTAATGTATATGTATGTATTTTAATGTTTTTAGTTGTAGGTGGACACAATACTTTTATATATTTATTCATTTATTTTAATGTGGAACTGAGGATAAAACCCAGTGCCTCACATATGTGAAGCAAGAACTCCACCACTGAGCTACAACCCCAGACTATAAGTTTATAAATTATTTTGGGAAGAATGAAGTGTTTATAACATGGTAATATTCATTCCATGAATATTGTGTTGCTCTAAAAATAGCCTTAGAAAATAGCTCAAGAGTTCTTTCATGTCATTAAGTAAAGTTTACTAACTCACTTCATCAGGTTCACTTCTAAATATTTTGTATTTTTGTTGCTACTGTAAATGAGCTATTTTTTCTCTATTTCGTTTTGGAACCTTCCTAGGCTGGGGATATAGCTTTGAGTACTAATTGTTGGAACATAAGATGAAAAATTTCTCTTCTCTCTAGGATTACTGATTGTTTATTTTTTGGTAAACAATTATTTCACCTCTTATTTTCTAATACACCTTTTATTTCCCTTGTCTGATTGCAGTGATCAGAACCTCCAAAGCAATATTATACAGCAGTTGACAATGGGGCATTATTCTCTTATTCCCAACATTAATGAGATTCTGGAAATGTTTAGTCACTAAATGTGATGTTTACAGTTGATTTCTAATTTTTTTTATCAAATAAAAATTAATTTATATTCTTAGTTTACTAAGAGTTTGTGTAAGGAATGATGTTGACTATTATTAAAAGCTTCTTTCATATCTACTAAATTCCAATATGTATCTAAGAGTATTTCAGTTGATTTTCACACATTTTATGAGACACAAGATTGCTTAGGTTTGACTCTGAACCCTAAAACTTTCTATAAAATGGAAAACAGAAAAGTAACAATACCTGTCTTGTAGGATTTGGGGTAATAATGAGCCAATATATATAAATATCCTGGTGCAGTGCAAGACATACATTAATCACTCAATATTAGCTACTATTCTTATTTTTTTTCTAAATGATAATCCTATCATCTGAAATTCATTATAAATAATATTCTCCTTTTTTTGCTCTTATTTCTAATTTATGTGTTATTACATTGGCTTAATCTTTCAGAATTTGATTTTGAAGGAAATACAATACTAATAACAATGATGACTTATTGGTAGACAATATAGATTATTTCCTCCATTCCAATTTTAAAGGTTTATTTTTTCACAGATATAGGCTGAATTTTATAAAACGCTTTCATATATTATATTTTTCAATTTGATAACTTTTCATTTAAAATATTCATACATAAACTTATTTCATACATAAGCTTATTTCTGAGTCTGAAGTTAAAGATTTTTTTTATTGTTAAGTTTTATTACAACTATTACACTACTTTTATAACTTACCCAGAAGTTATTTGTGGGGCATTTCATATTTTCCTGTTTTAGAACCAAACATATTCTTGTATGAACACAAATAATTTATTATAGTATCTAATAACAGAGCTGCTCATGTATTTTTAAAGGTATCAGGCTTTTATAGACAGACATCTAACAAAAGGTAGCTGACAGAAGGTGGCCTATGCACATCAGGATGAAAAGTTCTCATAGGAAAGAAAAAAACTAGACTCTTACCTCACTAAGTTCATGCTGCCTTTGCATCTTCTTTTCAAAAGTAGATTTCATTTGTGTAAGTAATTCATACTAAAAGAGAAAATAAAATTCTGTTTAATTCTATTTTTAAATTATATAAATTTCTTCAAAATGATCACTAACTCACCTTATCTAAAACAATCTGCCTTTTGGCTTCCAAGCTAGGTTCCAAAAGGAGATTTTTTCCTGTAAGATAAATTCTCTGGTTATTTCCAGATAAAGATCACACTTTTCTCCGGAAATAAGAAGTTAAATAAGGGAAGACATACTTGCTAATTCCTCGATACTTTTTACTAAGTCATCCTTGTCTGCAATAATTTGTTTCAATTGAGGCAAAGTCAGGAACTGTTCTAGTAATACTTCCTCTTGTTCATTCATATCTGTGAGTTGTGATAAACTAGAATACAAAAGAAAGAAATATGTTAATAAAAATCAGTCATATAGTATTTCTCCATGATGATAAATATTCACAAATTTTCAGTTTTATTTGGTTGATAAGATTCTAAATAATTTTTATATGTACACATAAAAAGGCCAAATATAAGCTTAAGAGGAAAATAAAATGTTAACCATAGTGGAAAGTAGAAATGGGAGACTCTACAGGACAACCAACCAAGTTCTTAAAAAAATATATAATAGTATATGTATAAAATATGTATGTATTTATGTCTATATGTATGTGTGTATATGTAAATCTATTAGTGTATGTGTAGGTATAAGCACGTGAATATATATGTGTATGTATAAAGGTAGAGATAAAAGGTTCATTAAAGGATACTTAAGAAAGCTAGCATTTAAATATAATAGTTGAACATTTTTCTGAATCCTGATTCAAATAAACTAGCAACAAAAAATTTAATAAATAAAATGTTGAAGAAAGAAGATAACATTAAAGAATTATCATTAAGGAGCAATGAAAGAACTAAATAGGCCAAGATATATTATGAAATAATCAGATATAAATATATTCAGAAATAACTTTCAAAGAATGCAAAAAATATTTTTCATATGAAAAATATTTGTTACCTTAATAACTTATATTTCACTCTTAGCATCTAGAAAAATCCCTGGGTGTAGACTACTCACTCAATAAATGCAACCTTTAATACCTAAAATTCTCCCCCTAAGATAATCACAATATAGGAATAGTGAAGATTTTTAAAAATCTTTTTATTTAATATGAATATGAAATGATAATCTGGTTTATATTTATAAATAAAATATATCCCAACTTAAGTTTTTTACCTTAATTCTGAGAGTTCCGGAAATGTATCAGGAACATCTGGCATCTTATAACCAAAACCATTCTGGCTTATCTAAAGAAGAATTTAAAGGGTGTTACATTTCAGCCATCTTTTGATTATTCCCTTTTACATATATAGTAATTTTTAATCTACTATGTCCCATAACTATTCTCATGATCACATCTTCATCTTCTTATTTCACATGGCCCTTATGCTCCCCTTGTATTTTTCTTCCCCAGTATAAATTTGTACATACAAGCTTACTTCTTCTTTTTTTGTTGATTAGGGCCTTTGGTGAGAGCCTGTGTTAGCTTTCTTTCATGGGCAAATGTATGGGTATAAAATAAATATCTTAAGAGTATCTGTAACAGGTATGGGAAATATCAGTGGATTTCATGGATACAGATGAATGTATTTCTCTTAAATGAAAGACAGTAAGTATAGAAAAACTTAAGCTGTCAGTAGTCTGAATAGTTATGTATCTGGGTTACATAGAACAAGGTAGTTGCAGAGCACAGTATCCACTGTTTGAATATATATAAAATTTTTTATGTTTGAAGACCCTTGAAAAGTTCTCTTATACTTTTGTCAATACTCATTGCAGTTTGTTTATTAACACAATGATGAAAAGTTTGGAAAAACAAAGTCCACTTGGGTTTCTACTCTAAATGATTACAAACTTTGAAATTAGTAATTTTTAATATAATAAGGTTTTACAATGTTTAAGTATTACTATGGGTGATATTCATTAAGGGTTAAAAGGGAAAGTTTTCAAATCCCTTTGAATATTTTATGTACCAAGTATTGGTCTCTCCTTCTGTAACATCACATGTGGCAAGTAACCAGCCTCAAAACATAGTTTTTAAACCAATGGGATGCTTGAAGTCCTTAGTATGTTATAGAAGCTCCTCTTTAATCTGACACCTGATTTATCTACATGATCAGTCCTTGTGCCTTTCTCTACACCCAAAACGACAACCAGAGAGATCTATTATAGGCGGCTTTACAAAAATACCATCTGAGGTATACTACAAAGCCTTTGTCAAAGTTATTGCCTATCACAGAATGTCTTCTAGAGCCTCCTGTTATCCTGGCAAATTCATAACCACCTTTCAAAATCTGGCCTCAAAAGCTGAGCTTGGTGGTGTGTGCTTATAATCCCAGCTACTAAGGAGGCTTATCACAAGTCTGAGGCCAGTATAGGCTACCTAGCAAGATCCTGTCTAAAAACCAAGCATGAATGCATTCCTTCTTTTATCTGAATAATGTTTACTGAGCAAGTGCTATATATATCAGGCTTGGTTTCAGGCACTAGAGATAAAATGGTAAAAAACCAGAACTACAGTTTTTGTAAAGGCATCCCTACTAGTTCTACCTTGGTCTCTGGGAGCAATGGCCATTTTTTCAACTGTGTCTCTACCATAACACTAGCATGTCTTGAGAAGTTCCTTATTTGAAATTATTTGATCATTTGTTGCTTACCTCTTTGAGTTTGTTATTTAAGTTGGAAATGTTATTTAATCTTTTTATATTTTGTGCCTAATTTAGTAGCTGGCACATAATAAACAATAAATGTCTGCTGACTGAATGCATATTTCATGGGTACAAATTAGGCTACTAAAGACACCAACCGGAGCTGAAGTGTCCGTTGTGGGAACAGGTAATGGCAGACTTGAAAGGACACCAAATGAAGGAGCAGCAGGCTTGGCTGTGGTATAACTTGTTGTTGAAGAAGAAACAGTGTCAGCAACAGACAAAGAAGTGATATTCCTGTTAGCTTCTTGTGGAGGATATGGAGGAAGAAATGGAAAGCCCTGAGAAGCATAAGGAGGCATCCCACCTGGGTTACTGTACAGGCTAAAGAGAAAAAGAGAATGAGAATTAGATCACATTTAGGTGTGAAGAATAGAAAATTATGACTAAATTGTTCTAAACAATAATCATTCATTTCTATTGCTAGAACTCTGTTTTTGGTAATACTTGTTATAATTATATGACTAATATAATTGTAATTGATAAACTATAAAGCCCCCCAAAAGAGAACTGCAGTTCTCTTTGAAAAAAAGATGACTACTTTAGAAAGCATACAATTCAAGTGGTTAGAGTAAAAGTTAATAGGCCATTTTTGAGTTTTAGCATTCCACTGATATCATTTTTTCACAGAGAGAATAGAGAACAACATTTAACCCAGGAACATTACTCAAGGGGATGCTTCTTAGTAACTTTCACTGTACTTGGAAAAATCTAACTGAAAGGTAAGACTGCTTTTCTAAAAAATTTGAAAGAAAAAGTAAATATGTACATAAGCTGCAAAAAATGTTAAATAATGGCACAGCATTACGTACTTGGGATTTAATTAGAGAATAATGAAGTCAGTGTTTTTTTTGTAAGATAAACCTAAACATTATACATTTAATATATTCTCCCTTAGAAAAGTTCACAAAGCATCAAATTATTAAAAAAAAAAAGGGAATTCAGGCATCAAGGCAGACTGAGAATCAGGTAAATGCCAATATTTGAATTAATAGAGTAAGTTTATATTAGTTATATGTAAAAGGTAAAGGACTTACGGTATGTTTAAAACAATATTAACCACTAAAATGTTTCAGTTTGAACTGAAACATGTTTCAAATCACATCAAGCTTAAACATTTTCTGTTGGAATATTATTACTTCATTTCATGATATAAATTAACTTGAGTTGAAATTTTGTTGGAAGAAAACATTGTTACAGATTTTGAAGTGTTTACTAGTGAACCAAATTTTATATATAGAAAAAGGAAGGTAAAAAGATAACAGCCTTTCCATACAGCAAAATAAATTATAAAACTTTAATAATAAAAAAATTTATAGGTCAGTACTTATGAATAGATAGGAGATTAATGGAATAAATATAAAATGCAGAAAAAGACTAAACACATTTGGGAATTAGGATGTAATAAAGATCAAATTTCATGTAAGCGAAAAATAGAAAGGTCAGTAATTAGTGTTGGAATGTTTGGACAAAATTAAATTCAAGTCACATTCTAATATTTACAATATTATAAAAACTTAATGGATTAAGGATTAATTTTTTTAAAAAAAGTCTTAAAAGATCAGAGTGTGGCTGTATGCAGTGGCACATGCCTGAAATCATAGAAGCTTGGGAGGCTGAGGCAGGAGGATTGAAAGTTCAAAGCCAGCCTCAGCAACTTAGGCCCTAAGCAACTAGTGAGTTCCTGTCTCAAAAAAAAATAAAAAAGGACTGAAGATGTGGCTAAGTGCTTCTAAATTCAATCCCTGGTACCAAAAAACAAAACAAAACAGAACACAACTGTAATCACAGTGATTTGGGAAACTGAGGCAGGAGGATAGCAAATTTGAGGCCAGCTACAGCAAATTAGTGAGACCTTTAGCAACTCAGTAAGACCCTGTCTTAAAATTAAAAAAGGATTTCTCTAATATAAAAATAATTCCTACAAATTGATAAAGGACTAACAATCCAATGGCAAAGTGAAGAATAAAAAAATACTGGTTACAGAAAAGAAAAGAGAAACATCTCTAAAGCATAGGAAAAATGTTCACTTTCACTGTTATAACATAGGTACAACTAAAATTATATTAACATATCATGTTCTGCCTAAATAGCTAAAGATTTATTTTGATAACATACTGTGTTGGAAAAGAACACAGGGAAATAAGCATTGTATATAGAAAAAACTGCTAAAACTGCTTTGGAGGGCAATTTTGCAGTGTTTGTCAAAAGTTACAACAGTATATATGACTTCTAGAATTTATTCAACAAATATACTCATGTTTGGGAAAAATATTTGCTGTGGCACTGAGGGCAACAAAGCAATGTGATGCTATGTTAGAGAAGGTTGAAAACAACAAACATCTCAATCAATAGGACTTTTGTTAATGAATTACAGTATATCCATAATACTTTGTGGATATAATACTTTAGAAATTAGAACAAATACTTTGTGGGCATAAAATAATAATTGGAAAGAGCCTTAGTTACTAATTTGAAAACACTCCAAATCATATTATTTAGTGAAAATAAAGCAAGGAAACAGGAAGCTATCATTTGGGTAAAAAGGATTGGGGAAGAGAACAAAATACTACATTCATATTTCCTTGTATATGCATAAAATGCCTTAGGAAACACAAACACATACACACACACACACACAACTCTGGATGCCAAAGAGGAAAAAAAAAAAAACTTAAATTGCAAGAGAACAAGAAGTGGCAGACAGACTTTCCACTTTATACTCCCTAGACTTTTTGAATTTTAAGTTAAGGGAATATATGGTCTATTCAAAAAACTCAGTGAATTTCATTTTGCTACACATGGATTTCCAGTTTTCCCAGCACCATTTGTTGAATAGGCTATCTTTTCTCTAATATATGTTTTTGGCGCCTTTGTCTATAGTAAAAGATAACTGTATTTATGTTGTTTGTCTCTGTGTCTTCTATTTTGTACCATTGGTCTACATGTCTATTTTTGTGCCAATACCATACTGTTTTTTGTACTATTGCTCTGTAGTATAGCTTAACGTCTGGTATTATAATGGTTCCTGCTTCATTCCTTCTTGCTAAGGATTGTTTTGGCTATTCTGGGTCTCTTAATTTTCCAAAAGAATTTCATGATTGCTTTTTCTAGTTCTGTGAAGAATGTCATTGGGATTTTAATAGTACCATATTTTTGGTACTATGGCCACTTTGACAATTTTAATTCTGCCTATCCAAGAGCACAGGAGATCATTCCATTTTCTAAGGTCTTTTTCAATTTCTTTCTTTAGTATTCTGTAGTTTTCACTGTAGAGATAAATCAACTCAAAGTGGATGAAAGACTTAGGCACTAGAACAGAGATCTTGCGCCTAATAGAAGAAAAAGCAGGCCCAAATCTTCATCATGTCAGCTTACTGACTTCCTTAACAAGACTCTTAAAATGCAAGAAATAAAAATTCAGAATCAATAAATGGGATAAATTCAAATTAAAAAGCTTCTTCTCAGCAAAGGAAATAATCAATATCATGGGAGAAAATCTTTACCACATACACCTCAGATACAGCACTAATCTCCAGGATGTATAAAGAACTCAAAAACAAAACAAAAACCCGTAACACCCCAAAACCAAATAACCCAGTCAATAAATGGGCTAAGGCTAAGGAACTGAACAGACACTTCACAAAAGAAATAGTCGATCAACAAACATGAAAAAATGTTCATCATTTTGGGAGGCTGACTAGCATGTGACTGTGTCTGTCTCCCCTTCTGATTGGTGGTGCGGCATTGTTGGTCAACCCAGATGATAGCCCCAATCTTTAGGGTACAAGCAACTGTGTCTTCGTGCATGGGTGAGCCTTCTTACATCTCCATGGGTGGAGCTATGCTCACCTGTTCCTTTGTAATATTACCCCTTTGCCCTGTTTGGGATAGAATGTTCCATGGAAACACTTTTTGTGTGTCTCCTTCTCTTACACTGCCCTTGGGTGTGGCCTACCCAGATGTCAGTCAACCTGCTGACAGCAGACATCAAGAAGCTAGACAGCCCCTTGAAACCTGACCCCTTACCTTACCTCATTTGAATAGCTTCTCCTTAATAAAAGGGGTAAGCACATGCTCTCTCTCTTTCTGTGGACCCTTAAGGTCAGAAGAGCCATCACAGCACCCTCAAAGAAAAAGGTATTTCTGTCACTTGTGTGGTTATTTTGCGCAGCCCAATTAGCCCAGTTCCCTGGAGTGACCCCTGAGTGTTTTAGTTGCATGCAACCCAGCACATCATCTATAGCAATTAGAGAAATGCAAATCAAAACTACTCTGAGATTCTATCTCACTCCAGTCAGAATGGCAATTATCAAGAACACAAGCAATAATAAATGCTTAAAAGGATGTGGGGACAAAGGTACACTTACACATTGCTGGTCGGACTGCAAATTGGTACAAACACTTTGGAAAGCAGTATGGAGACTCCTCAGGAAACTTGGAATGGAAGCAGCAGCAATTTGACCCAGCTATGCCACTCCTCAGTTTATACCCAAAGGACTTAAAATTAGCATACTACAGTGACGCAGTCACATCAATGTTTATAACAGCTCAATTCAAAATAAGTAAACTATTTGATACTATTGCTGTCCCTTTTAGACCAACTTAGATGCCCTTCAACAGATGAATCGATAAAGAAAATGTGGTACATATACACCATGAAATATTACTCAGCCTTAAAGAAAAATGAATTATGGCATTTGCAGGTAAATGGATGGAACTAGAAAACATCATGCTAAGTGAAATAAGCAAGTCCCCAAAACCCAAAGGCCAAATGTTTTCTCTGATAAACAGATGCTAATCCATAATGGAGGGTGGCGGGAGGGAAGAATGAAGGAACTCTGGGTTGTGAAGAGGGGAGGGAGAGGAGGGGAGGGGAAGGATGGTGGAATGAGACAGACATTATTACCCTCTATGCATGTATGATTACACTACTGGTATGACTGCACCATGTACAGCCAAAGGAATGACAAATTGTGCTCCATTTGTGTACAACTGTCAAAATGTATTTTACTGTCTGTCATGTATAAGTAATTAGAACAAATTAAAAATTTTAAAAAGCTAAGTTAAAAAGTTTTCTAATATGATTGTTTATTTCAAAGGATAGCTCAGCTTTATTTTAAAACTTTTATCTAGGGTAAGTATATGAAAACAAGTTATTTAACAACAATATGACCAATATAGAGAATATTTACTATCATTGAATTAAGGTATCAATAATTCTGAATCAATCTGCTGTATTTTGAACTCAGTAGCAGATAGAAACCCATAAAATAATCTACAAAATACATTAAACTTGATGTGTAATAATGTGCATTGTATCACAGAACTTATTTTAAATGTAGCAAGTGAACACGTTGGCTTGAATTTTCAAAAAAGCTGAGTGATCTCATAATCAACCTTACCAATAAATAACACAGGAAATACAGTTTTTGAATATGGCATATCCAGATCTTTATCCAAAAATAAAGACTCAGGATTCTAGGATGTAGATAATAGGAAGCCAAAAGGTGCAGGAGAGAAGGCTGAGGTACCAAATGAACTGGATAACCTGATTAAGATTTGCAGGCAGTGTCAAAGATGCTATCTGACTTCTGAATAAGAAAAAGTTCTTGGAAATTAAGTAGAAGGACTCAGAAATATTAAAACAATGAAATATAAGAAAGAGGAAATATAATATAAACATATAGAATAAGAAAATTAGATACTTCTAAGAGTTGTAATATAAGTCTTAAAAGAAGTTTCATAAATAAAGGACTGGGGTGTATGTAGCTCAGTGGTAGAGCACTTGCCTAGCATGAGCAAGGCCCTGCATTTCATTCCCAGCATACTTAAAAAAAAAAAAAAAAGGAAAACCAAATATAGACCTTTATTTGCAGAAGAGTAGTTTTTTCAGCCTGCTTCTTACCTATAGAAGTTTACAGATCCAAGGCTTCTTTTCATTTGATACCATCTCTGTCCCTTTTAGACCAAGATGATATAATTCTTTTAAAATATTTTTGGTTTTCTTATGAATCCATTTTTCATTTATTTCATCAGACAAAAGCAACACCCACAAGGCATGATAAGCTACTGAGCTTCTAGCAAGGCTGCTGAGAAACATTGTCATTGAGATTTTTAGAAGGCCTTGAAGGACATTTTTTCTTACTGGGTAGTTCTCAGAGGCAGCACCTTGGTTCTTTCCGAGGTGTTAGCAAAGAATTTTCTATGATACTCTGGGTTTGAATTTTGCTTTTTTTATAACATTTCTTATTTGAGAATCTAAGGAAAGCTGGGAATTGGGTACATATTTATTTTCAATTCAGGAAGTCTTTTCTTTAACTCCCTCCTGACTCATTTTACTACAGCCAGCTAGAAGTTGGGTGGCACTTTAACATTGCCTAGAAATTTCCTTAGCTGGATCATCTAATTCACTAGGTATATTTTCTGTTTTCCGTATTATCATAAACAACAGTGCTGACTAACCTTTCACTAATACAGAGCTTCCCTCCACTATTCCTGTTAACAAGTCTCTTTGTGGCCCTTCATTCATTCATACTTTCCTGTGACTATTTCCAGTTTTCACTTCTGCTTGGTCACAGAGCCCCTCCCATAATCTCCATATGTGTATGTGTCACAGCAGCATTTTACTTCCAGGTACCAAAATCCTTTCTGGTAACTAAGGCTGCATGACAGATTACCCACAAGGAGAACATTTATTCTGTTTACTAATCTGCAGTCTGGGCAGAATTCATTGGAGAAGCTCATGTATGCTGTACACATCATCAGCTTGCTCTCAACAGAAGCTTTACCTGGGAATACCTAGATGGGGCTTCTCTATGTAGCTTGGTCTTCCTTATAGTATGAAGGGTGAACTCCCCAAGACACAACTATGAGAAGGCATACTGCCTTCTTTTGACTTCGTTGCTAAAGTCATTCAGTGTCACATCCCCTACATTCTATTTGTTGAGGAAATCCCTAAGTCCTGGCCAGATTCAAGGGGAGGGAAATGGGCTTATCTTCTTGATGGGGAAGTGGTAAGTCTCTGAAAGAGCATGTGGGACAGGAAGTACCAATATGGCCATTTTTAGAAATTAGAATTTATGTTCCAGCCAAGGAAGTTTGGAAGATAAATTTTGAGACTTAAAAAAAGTCTGTAAATGTCTTTAACATTCTCACTACTTCATAGTTGGTAAGGTTCAAGTTCTACATTGGTGTGCTTTTTCACTTAGAATTTTGAAGGCACTGCTCTGTTGTCTATAAACCTCTTACTAGGGTATGTAGCTCAGTGGTAGAAGTAGGCAAGGACTCTACAACTGAGCTACATCTGTAGCCCAAGATCTAATATTTAAACAAAAAGGAAGAATGACTCAGAAAGCAAAACCAAGAATCCAGAATCATTCTGTGAAAAAATCATTCTCATGAAGTTAGGCTAAGTCCTAATTAAAGAAATGTGCCCAGATGGATTTCACAATTGCTATGGACCAGCAATAGGCTCCTATTTTCTCCTTTTTTGAGTGGAATGGTCTAAAATGGTTATCCTAGGCTTGTTCTACCATTATATGATGGGTATGTCAGGGGCAGCAACCTTGTCATTTTAATTCACTTGTCTTCAGAACAAGAATAATTATGGTACTGGAGACTGAACCCAGGTGTGTTCTACCACTGAGCTACATATCCCTAACCTTTCTAAAAAAAAAAAAAAATTATGAGGTGCTGGGCTTTTTAAAAATTTTGAGACAGAGTCTTGCTAAGTTGCTTAACTGTCCTCAAACATTCAATGCCCCTGCATCAGCCCCCCAATAGCTAAGAGTACAGACATGCACCACTATGCTTAGCAAGAACACCTCAATTCTCCTGGAGCCTGATTTAGATAATAAAATCCTGGACTCAAAATTAAGAGCCTAATTCTATAATAAAATGAACTCTGGAAGTTCTTGGGGGAGGAAATTAATGTATTTTTGACTGTAGGAAAGAGGTGAATTCTTGTGGCCAGGAGTGTGACAGATTGTAGTTTCCAAAATTGCTACCACAAGATTTCCAGTCCCACCTGCTCTTCTTGAACTTTGCTACTCCATTGACAGACACAGTCTATTTCCTCTTCCTTTTCAACCTGGATGGGATGTTAAAAAGCAGCAGAAATGATACTGAATGACACCCAGGACTACAATCAAAACATGATGCAGCTTCTTCTTGGCTGTCTTGACTTCTTTCCTGGTATGCTCACTGTCAAAACCTAAACTGTCATGCTGTGTAATAGCCCAGGTCACATGAAGAGGCCACATATAGAGGTGTCAGCTGACAGCTTCCACTGAGGTTTCAGCCTCTGGCCAACATTAACTGCCAGACATCAGAATTAAGACAGCCTTCACTTCAAACCATGTGATCTAATGCAAAACTGGAAGTGAGCACCACTGATCCCTAACTAAATAAAAGATTCATCAAAAAAAGGCTCTCATTATTTTAACCACAAGTTCTAGGGTAATTTGTTATACATCCTAAATAAATAGAACAACATTCCTTTACTCAGGAAACTATAAAAAGACAGTAAACCAAGAAACTAGGAGGTAGCACAATACAAAACCCAGGAAGTAGGGAGTTTAATACAAGAAAGTGGCAGAGGAAAATCCTAAGACCAGTGAAGTTCCTGGATGACAGCTGTGGAATAATCATAGAGAAGAACTCAGAATGGAGGGGGAAAAAGTGCAACTTCATCTGCAAGTAAAAGGAAAAACAAAAACAAAAACAAAATCCCACAGAACCTAGAGATGACCTGACGATGTGAAAAATGGGTTAAGAGATATTTTTCAGAACTGCTAAGAGCTCTGTGGAAATTTATGATGTGGAAAATTAAGATCTAAAAAAACAAAAGCAATAAAAAATGAGGTAACTACTAACTCCAGGAAAAAGTAAAAATGGTTACATACTTGGCTCATATATTTAAAGTCAAAGTAATGAAAACACCAAATATGGGTTAAAATCAGGATATAATTTATATCATGATATAATTTAAAATAATGATATAATAAGTTAAAATTATGATATAATTTCACTTGGAAGAAAAGGTGGAGAGAACTTTTTGAAAGATAGCTAAAATTATTATAATGTAGCTATCAATTATAATAACAGGTCAATAGAAATATCTAAAATGAAAGAATTGAGAGATAACATTATGTACATATTATTCAGAAAAAGGAAGGTAAATGTTAGAAAAATAGCAATATAGTTGCCACTGAAAAGTGTGGGTACATTTGAAGATGAGGATATGGAAATTAGAGGGTTATCTTTTAACATCATTTAATCTTTTAAACTGCATTTTGATTTCTTTGATAAGTACAAATATGTTTTTATTTGTTATAAATATACTTACTATGGAAATGCTGTCGAAGCAGGAGCTAAAACTGGAGGATTCTTCCAGAACTCATCCAACAGACTTTGAATAATTTTCCCAAGATCTGAATGCATTGTAAACTGAAAGTAACAATAATGCATGAGTATTAAAATCACTTTCAAAAAAAAAAAAGATCATAAAGTCTCATTGACATAATGTCATTTTAAATCTTAATCCACTTTTGCAGGTCAAGTATTGCTAGAAAAACAAAGAGAATTGTGTCAAATCAACGTAACAGCAATCCACAACTCACAACATTTTCTTATAGAATCAATATTATAAGTATTCAGTAATTAGCAAATTAGATTGAAAGTCCATTCAATCAACAATAAAGCTAAAATAATTCCACATTTCACTATTTATGATAGTTTGAGAGTTCAAAGGTAAAGTTATAGTCCTTTAACGTCAACCATATCATATCCAAAAACTATAAGTCATAGTATTAACTAAACATGATATTATCTAGTATATAAGTTAAAATATTTTTTTGAAAATTACTGAATCCAAAGTGAAATTTTAAATGAATTTTAGGTTGCAAACATATTTCGTAGAAAAGTAATACACTTGTTATAGTACTCTGAAAAAAATTATACTACACACATACATTGCTTACTAATGGAGAAGTAACATACACTCCTTGTTTATCCATTAAGTGATGTCTTATTGGTGGATAAACACTGATCACTGGTTTTTCCTGAGGAAATTGTGGAGGAAGTAATCTGGTAAAAAAACAAAAACAAGAAATATTATATAGTCACAATCCTAAAATTTTAGTTAAAAGGAAATTAAATTTTTACACTTGTACAGATTCATCATTAAGTACTAAATGTTCTATGCCTGACACAGTAGAGCAGGCCCGTAATTACGGTGACCTGGGAGGCTGAGGTAATAGGATTGCAAGTTCAAGGCCAGTATAGGCAAGTTTGAGGCCAGCCTGGTCAGCTTAGTGAGATCCGTCTCAAAGTAAAATAAATAAATAAATAAATAATAAAATGAGCTAGGGACATAGCTCAGAGGTAAAGTTTCCCTAGGTTCAATCCTTAGTACCTAACAAAAACAAACAAACAAACAAAAAACAAATAAAAACCCCAACCATACCAAAAAACTCTATGATGGTTATTGAGTTAATTGAAATTTATGAACAATTACACTTTGGCTATATAGTAATTCAACACAGCTAAAACCTTAATGTGCAATATAGACACTTTGAATTATAGAAGTTTTTACATCATGGTGATTATTTTCAAATATGCCAAGCTATACAAAATCCCAGCTAAAAATTGGAATCAAATGAATCATACAAACCCTGTCTGATTATTTATTGGATCACAGTTTCTGGCCACACAGTATTCTTGGGGTTTTGTTTTTGCTTTTTTTTCCTTAAATTTTAAAATGCCACCAGCAATTATTCCAACATCTGTTCTATGTCTAAAGAGTAAGTAGATAAAATGCAAAGCACTAGAACTGAAATGCTGGATTTCGCCATGCCTTGATTCTACCTTATTTTCATCTAAATGTTCCAATTAACACCTCTCTCCCAACTTTGAGATCAATCACATGGTTGCAAGTAAAAAAACCCAATAAGTTCTCCAACTATTTATTGTTAACAAATTCTCAAAGGTGAAAAGTTAACCTTTTGTAGCATTACAACATTAAAATTATCAGGTAAAGTCTTAAAAAATGAGTTTACTATTTTCCAAATCTCTAAAATTCAGAATATTTTTCCCTTTACACTGTCTCTCTATTCCTGTTGGCCCAGAAGGCTATTTGTTGACAGTATTGTCACAAAGAAAACTAGTTCCTTGTTGGATTCTCCTGTTTATCTCTACCCAGACATTTGATGAGAAATAAAACTACTTCATTTATATAAAGATTTTAAAACTACTTTGGTAAAAGAGATAATAAATGGCCTTTCCAGCCCATCAATCTGGATTTGTATCCTGCTATGATATCTACTAACCATGTGTCTGTACTTTGTCCTAATTTGCATGATGGCTATAAGGATTCATAAAGCTCATGTGTCAAGTTAATGCAGTTTAATGCTTGGCAGAGTTAAATGTTCATGCTTGAATCCATTCATGTAACTATTCTTTAATAAGGCCTCCTCTGCATAGGCATTATATTAAGCAATGAGGATACAAAGATGAATAAGAGATGTTTTTTTTTCTTTACCTTACCCAGATACTTCCTCAAACAACCAACCACCTAAATGCAATCTGAGGTAATAACTTATTTTTTTTAACAATGGAGACTAATAATTGCATTTAAGCCTAAACAGAAACTTCAGCAATCAGTCCAACTTCTTCTGTTTATGACTTCAGTACAAACCTCATAATTACATTTTTAACTTTTAATTCCACTCCCCCACCCTGCCGCAAAAATCAGCTGATCAAAACCAGCCCTGACTGTTCTCAATGATGTAGTATATCTACTGTTGAAGTTTCAAACATTTTAACTTGTTTCTGATGTAAAGGTGAATCAATCTCTGTAGGTTTTCCATGTGATTCCTTTGTCATTATCATTTTTCAGCCTATCTTTAGCTAAGACCAGTTCTAATAAAAATAATTATAGTACTAAGGGTTATTACCGTATCTTTTAATTGCATTTTCTCTTTTATACTTCCTTTTCTATGGCTACCTGTATCAGTGATGTCTTTTACAAATTATTCACTAAGTTGCACACTTTTTAAAAAAATTATAGTTACTTAAATTCACTCTAAACAGCTTATTTCTAATAGTAACTACGAGAGAATAAAAAGTTTAATTCCTATTACATGAAAAAATAAGATACAATTCTACTCACATGTTAATGTTAATAGTCAGATTGTTTACAGTGAATGGCAATCTGTATTCCACATCTTTCTGTATTTCAGCTATACTGTAAGAGAAAATTTGAGAAAAGAAAAACTTACCCAAAGTTATACAAAGCATTAAAGTTAAAGACAAATGTTAAATGCTAGAGCCTACTAAAACTATTTAAATTATAATCACAGAATCTGGATAGACAGCATAACTTGTATTTTGCAAGATAAATTATCACAAAAACCCTTATCAAATAAGTAGGCAATAATACTCTGAAATATCCAAGAGGCAGGTGGAGCATGCTAAGGAAAACAGGCAAGTAAAAACTCTTGTATTTTATGTTAAGATTGGTTCACTATCATTTAATTTACCATTAATAGAAGCAATTGCAACTGCTCTGGTTAATATAGGTCAGCAAGACATATGGGTTCTGACTGTAACTATCACTGTCCAGCTACAGATGGTAATGTTTTAAACTTAGAAATCTGAATGATTATATAATTTGGATAGAGGCTGAGGGCTGCTTTTCAAAAACAAATATTTCCCTTCTTCTAAGTAAGGGAAGACAGATTTTATTCTGGGTAGCAATGTTTTAGTCTTGCTTGTAACTAGTTGTTGCTAAATACTTAAGTCACAGCCTATGAAATATATAGGAAAGTTGTGGGGTAAATATCCAAGAAAATATCTTAAAGGGGAATGAAAGAATAAACAATTGTACGCACTCTATTTGCTCTTCTGTCCTTTTGCTTACTACCTGCCTGGATCATTAACTAGACTTCTCAAAATTTTTTTTTCTTTTAAAAGCATATATATATATACACACACACACACACACACACACACACACACACACACATACACATACTAGTTTAGATGGACGGCAGCATACCTTCATTTTTATTTTACGTGGTGCTATAAGGATCAAACCTAATGTATCACATGTGCACAAGCACGCTGCCACTGAGCTACAGCCCCAGCCCCAATAACTAGACTTCTAATAGCCATTTTGGACCATGAGTGACACTGAGAATGGGAGTCATATACGGGGGACAGCTAAAAAAAAAAAGAAAGAAGTAGCTTGGGTCATTGATGACCATGAAATTTCCAGGCTCTTAATTTATTTTATGTAAGAGAAAAATAAACTTTTATTGTACTTAAGTCATCATTTTGGGGTTCTTTGTTATTGGCAGAATATAATTCCTTTTAACATTCTTTAATGTAGAACTTTGTTTTATTGTAAATTTTAGGCATACCTTTTTACAAATATCATGTGTAAATCAGATATGGAGACTTTGGGGTTCACTTGGAATACTAACCAATATTCACAATATTTCCACAGAGAAAAATACTAAGTAGTATCAATGACTTTAGGTTGTAGAGGGAACCTTAATATCAAACAGACAAGAAACTTCTTCAAGCATGAATATCTGGGAAAGGCCTAGCATATGCATAATGGTTTAATTTGTGTTCTTTTGGATGCTTTGAAATAAACTTCTAATTTTTCTCATTTTTTGACTATTATATTTTCTGGACTTTTTTTTTTCATAAAAACCCAGGCTCTAGAATATGTAAATCTTAGATGACTTAAAATGTTAGAGTGTTGGGACAGAGCTATGGAAAAAAATCTTAGATGCAGATAATGCTTTCTCTTTGACATCACATGGAATAGGATTATCATTGAGAAGAAAGACCTAAAAAAAGACTCAAGCAAGTACTCAACATCAGGATTTATATAGTTTTTATTAAGTTTTTCTTTGGGGATTAGGTTTAGACTGACTGCTCTTTCAGAGGTATGAACCCTGCATAATCAAAATAATGGCCTAGTTTTTAAAAATTCTGTTATATTAGCTTACAACCCTAAAGTTTCATTGCTCTAGGAAATACTGGTCATAAAAGATTCCACCATTCAAAGTCAAGAAAAGCATCTAAGTGATTAAGAGCGTGACTCACCTTCTCCTTTTAAGGTCAGGTTCAGATCCTGCTGGTGACCATGGGCAAGTTATTTGACCTATCTAAAGCCTTTTTTTCTCAAATTGGAAATGAGAATGTTAAAAGCACCTATTTACCTAAAAGTGTTGTCAGATTAAGCAAGATAGTGTATGTGAAACCCCCAGAATGATACCAGGCAAATAACTGCTCAAGATCTAAGCTATTATTTAAAAAGAATCTAGAATGTACATTAAAGTTGGGGCCTGACTGACCTTGTGATATTAAAGTTTTAACTCATTAGGTTTTTTGATATTATTCAGATTTTTAAAGAAAAATTTCATAGAAAACATATTAAAATGTTTCACTTAAATTTTTCAATTAGGAATGTCCAATTCATTTCTCAGTTATACTCTTCACATTTATTACATTTTTGAGACGTTTTCTACACAAATGAGGTATCAAACAAAAAGAAGGTAATTCTTACATTGTTAATGACAAATGAACCATCATTAATAAATTCCAAGCAAGTTAATCATGTCAATCTAGTAATGCATTTTCAACAACTATATTAGATAAATCTAACTGCAGCCAGATATTGAATTCTTTTATGTAATGAAAATAAGTCCTCGAATATTAATTACAAACGTGATTTTGAACATTTTGCTATTTTTAATAACTAATAACTTTTAAAAAACTTATTCCAAAACCGATTCATCTCATTAAAAAAATAAAAAAAACAGGCAAAGAGAACATATAAATAATTTGGAATCTTATATAACCAAGATAACCACTAGTAACACATTGATGCCAAATTTTCTAAATTTTTCTACAGTCACACCATTACTTATAACAAAATATAGAATTTTGAAACTTTCTCTTTTCCACTCAATAATTTATTTATAATTATCTTTCTAAATTTACATCAATGATAATGTTATTTCTACATTATCAATCTTAATATCTGCATAATATTCTAGTATATAGTCATAATATTATTTAAACTATTCACTATACTTTTAGGTATTTAGAGTTTTTCCAATATTTACTATTATAAATCATCCTGTAATAAATACTCTTCTTATTATATATTCATGCTAACAGTGATACTACCCTTTTGCAGGGATGGGTGTGGTGTTTAGATTGAATTAAGGATCTTGCATATATGCTAGATTCCTACTGTACCACTGAGCTACTACTCTGAATGTAAGTATACACACACACACACACATACACACTTAAAAGTAATACTGTAATCATAGCACAATAGAAAATATAAATTGCCTTCCATTAGTAATCTTTTCTGTAAGGTTCTCCTCTAATAATTTTATTCTCTAAGGTTCTTTGAAAGAAGAGAATTACTATGGTTTTACCTCAGTGTCTCTGAATCTGTTTGGGGCTAAATCAAACCAGGAAAACAGATAACTTCATTAATAGGAATATACAATTAATTGGCATTCTCATTTCTCTGATAATCCCTAAAACATTTCCAATAGAGGTATATAGTTAAAAGATCCCTATAGAGAATAAACAGTCATTTAATGCTTAGCTTATCTTTTGCATAAACTTGGATTTCCTAACACAGAGTTCAAATAAGCAGATACCATTTATCCAACATCTTGAAAGGAAATGGAAAAACAAATGAGTATAGGGTGATCTTTGTTCTGAAGGAGCATACAGCTTGATGTGAAAGTCCAGAGATTTTTTAAAAAGATCAAATGAAAATAATGATAAGCATTTCCCATAATGCTGGATAATTCAAGTAGAAGTTTATAGATAAATCTTGCAAATGAAGAATTCAGACACCTCAAGAAAGTAGATAAAGAATAGGCAATTTTCTTTTCTTATTTAAATCTATGAACTATTAAAAGAGATTTTTAAAAGGCAAATCTGTAATGATGCTGAAAAGCAAATACTACCATAGCAGATAAGAAATTTTAAGGAAGATCTGAAAGATAGAACATGGGATTAGATTTAAGGAACAGATTGGAAACAAAGAAAAGGGAAGTAAATACAGGAAATAATCATAACCCAAAACATAAAACCAATACAAAGTCAGGAGCAGTTTGAAGGTCTTCCAAGTGTTTGAACCAAGTTAATACAAAG
The DNA here is from genome assembly GCF_001458135.2 of Marmota marmota marmota. Taxonomy (NCBI): domain Eukaryota; kingdom Metazoa; phylum Chordata; class Mammalia; order Rodentia; family Sciuridae; genus Marmota; species Marmota marmota. The sequence continues at coordinate 6,361,555 of NW_026000211.1, read as the reverse complement.
CAAGAATGTACAGAGAGGAGAAAGGGCAGAATTATTTCTCAGGTTAATGACTGAAGTAACATATGTAGCAGATGAGCTAGTTAACTCTGTCCATTTTACTGCATGTTTCAACCTATAAACAGAAATTATATTTGTATTCATGTTAACAGTGAGGGTCAGACACGGTGGCGCATGCCTATAATCCCAGCTACTTCAGAGGCTGAGGCAGGAAAATCACCAGTTCAAGGTCAGCCTCAGCAAATCAGCAAGGCCTATCTCAAAATAAAATAAAAATGGGGATATAGCTCAGTGGTGGAGCACTTGCTTGGCATGTGGGAAGCCCTGGGTTCAATCCTGAATATTGCAAAAATTATTATTATTATTATTATTATTATTATTAACATAGTGAGCTTCTAAGGTAGGTAGCAGTACTGTGGAAAGTTACGAATCAAGGAGGCTACTAGCTCACAGAAAGCCTCTATTTCCAGAAGACAACTATCAGCTTGTCCCATATAGAAGCACGTTATTCTTTTTGCTCATCATCAGAGGCAATATATGGCAGAGTAAAGATCCACAAACAAGTCAACAGAGAATATCAAAAACAGAAATAAGAACATCATAAAAGTTTGAATAAAACAAAACTATGAAAGGAACGCAAGCTCAGCAAACCAAAACACAAAATTGCAAAAAGGAGACTATAAATTTGTGTAATTACTATCCTTAGAGAAAATAGCATTTGCATGCATGTGTACACATGAGCACATGCATACACATAGCTGATGTGAAAATAAAAAGCCAAGAAACTGGTAATTTAAATAGCTTTATCTGTCTCTTAGCAAAAGTTGATGCACATTAACATATTTAAAACTTTATGGAATTCTAAAGTAAATTGCTGCAATTTGTTTTCCAAAGCTGTGCAACATGTACACATTTATTTCATGATATCTTTTGAACAGTGTTTCATTGAACAGATAGGAAAATGACTAAAATGTGCAAAGAGCTATAGGAACACAAAAGAAAGCATGTAACCTAGTGGAGAATAAAGAGGAAAAATAATATCTGAACTACCATTAAGTCAACCAAGAATTAACCTAAGGAAATGTTAGAAAAGTTTCAGATACAAAACAATATGGGTTCTTTACTATGGTTTGGATCTGAAATGTCTTCCAAAAAGATCCATGGTTTCTAGTTTAGCGCTATTGGGATATGGTGATAGAGACCATAAAAAGTGGGGCCTACTGGGAAGTTTTAGGTCACTGGGAGTGTGCCCCTTAAAGAGGATTGTGGTATCCTGTCTCTTTCTCTTTGTTTTTCATGTCGTGGCCATGAGTTGTTTTGTCATACACTGCCATCATGGGCTGCCCTACCATGAGTCCAGAACAATAGGGCCAACTAGCCAAAGACTGAAACCTTCTATTAACCCAGTGCAAAGTGTTTGGCTTTTTAATGGCAATTAACCTTTCAGCAACTGTGCCCTCCTTGGTTGTACCTCTAAACATGCTCCTTTTCAGGCCAGAAAGTTTTCCTAATGTATCTACTCTGTTAGTTTTTGCTCCCATCCTCACTGTAAATTTGTCTAAAACCCACTACCCAAGCTGCTGCTTGAACACTGTGCTACATTAAAATTCCCTCCACCACGTACATTAGTCCAACACCTCTAAGTTCAGCCTCCTACAAAGTCTCTGGGCATGGATACAATGCAGCCAAAATCTTTGCAACGGAATAATATGAATGGCCTCTAGACCAGTTTCTAATAGAATTCTCATTTCCATCTGAAGCATTAACAGCCAGGCCTTTACTTTCCACAAGTCTACTGGCATTCTGGTCCACTGAGCCCCACAGAACCACCCATTAAGCTCCACTTACATTATTCTAGGCATTCTCTAGCCTATTCCTCCAGACTTTTCCAAATTCCTTCTCCACTTTGTCTCAGGAATAGTCACAGCAATGACCCCAGTTTTAGTAGTGAATTTTTTGTGTTAGCTTTCCATCACTATAACAATACCTGAGATGTATCAGCTTATGATGAAAAAAGGTTTGTTTTAGCTCAGTTTTTAAGGTTTCAGTCCATGATTAGCTGGGCCCATTTTTTTTGAGCCTGTGTCGTGATGGCATATCATCATGAATGGCAAAATCATTCACCTTATAGCTGTGATGAGAAAGAGAAGGGGTGGGAACTCCCACAATTCCCTTCGAAGTCTTGCCCTCAGTGACCCAAAACCTCCCATAAGCTCCATATCCTAAGGGCTTCACAACCTCCCAATAGTGCCAAGGGCCAGGGACCATGCCCATTTGGAAGATTTTAGATATAAACTGTAGCAGGTCTGGAGCAGTTATTATCTATTGAGAAAATTTTTTTCTTGCATGGTTATATGGTTTATTGTATCATACACTTTGCAAGTGTAAGTTTTAATAACTCTTTATAGACTATATGTCTTAATGGGTCAAATAAAATTCACTTAATTGTGGGGTTGTTTGATACATACAATTTTATAGTTTACTATATAAGCTTAAAGATATTTGTACAGTCAAAAAGTTGACATTCTATAGAATTATTTAGCTTCAATAGATGAAGGAAAGACAGATTCTTATAGAATTTTTTATTGTAAAAAGTTAAGGTGATTTCCTTCTATAAATTCTTAATCTCAAATACCTATAGGAGCAAGTAATGTACATGAATAAACAGAGCTGCTTGTATTGCAACAGAGAATAACTGCAAAGTGACAAAATGGGAAGTGGGAAGCCCAGCAAAGGCGACAGCTACTCTTAGTATGAAGCAAATGTTGCTATACAGATATTTTGTTAGATCTTTCCATATCTTTCATTTTAAAAGTTATAAGGGACAAAGGACATTGGGAAAAAAATTATGCCTTCTTTTAAATTTTGTTACTTAAAAAAAGTCTATTAAAAGTAAAGTTGGAGATTTGGATATTTTAATGTAAAATCTCAATTTTTAAATGTTGGCAATGGGTCTTTTTTAAAAATAATAACGTGGAATAGTTAAAACACATACAGACACACAAACACCCTTATATCCCCTCACTTTAAGTTTTTTCCCTTCTATTTTCATGATATAAGTTTTTGTGTCACCAAGTTTGTATATGAGTACTTAAAAGCTAAAAATGAAATTCATAGAAAGGAAGGCACAGAACTTGGATTTACTCAGAAACCTATGAGGACTGGGGCTGTAACTCAGTGGCAAAGCACTTGCCTAGCATGCATGAGGCACTGGATTCTATCCTTAGCATCATATAAAAATAAACAAAGGCATTCTGTCCATCTACAACTACAAAAAAACATTTAAAAAAGAAAGAAGAAACCTATGAGCACACCTGTAAGCAAAGGGTCAAGCTTAACAGCTATAGGGGAGGAACTATACAAAAACAAACTTTCCAAGGAAGTTATAAGGCTAAAAGTTTGGGCGATCAGAAATAATACTGGGATCCAAGTAATGGCAGTAAAAGAAAATACCAAAACAATTTTAAAGACTATGGAGATTGCCATTGCTATAGCATCAATCTTGAATGTCTCTTAAAGGCCCATGTGTTGAAGGCTTGGTCCCCAGTTTGTAGTGCTATTGGGAGATGGTGGAAACTTAAGGAGATGGGGCCTAGAGAAAGGAAGTTAGGCCATAGAGGGAGTACCTCTGAAGGAGATATTGGGACCCTTCTTCTCTCTCACTTTCTCAGTGTATCCTAGCTGCCATGAGGTGAGCAGTTTCTTCTGCAAGTTTTACCCACCATCATGTTCTATCTTGCCATAGACTAAAAAGCAAGGGGCCAACCAAACATAGACTGAAATCTCTGTAACTAAGCCAAAATATACCTTTCCTCTTCAAAAATCCTTTATCTCAGATATTTTGTCACAGTGATGGAAATGTTATACAGATACTATTAAGATATAATATTTCAAGTTCTTTACTTGCCTAATGCTTTATTAAATAACTCTACAGAGAGACATTTCATTTGTGAGTTAATTCTTTGGAATGGACTTGTTTTCTAACTGGAAAGTCAGAAGTAGGCTTTCCAGAGACAAATCAGTTGTAGGTAGGCTTGTGAGAGATTTATAAACAATAACTTGGTTAGAAGCATGTAGACTAAGAGGCAAAATTTTAGGTACACTAATTCTATGCAGGGGGGAAAAGGAATATAATTTGTCATATGCCTATTACAGGTCAGTTACTCTTCTGAATACTTATATACATTTTTTAAATATCAAAAATCCTACATGAAGGCTGCACATGTAGCTCAGCAGTAGAGGACTTGCCTAGCATGAACAAGGTTCTAGGTTCAATCCCCATGCACTGCAATTAAAAAAAAAAAAAAAAAAAAAATCTTACATGATAGGGATCATTCCTGATTTTACAGATGGAAACAGAATCAAAGGAGTTGACTAACTTGCCAACAGGTCATAAAGCTAGTATGTGTTAGAACTAGAATTAGAATCCAAGAGTTTTATTACAGAGCTTTTATTTCCTTAAGTCCTACTGATTTTCTGGATTCCATTTATTTTATTTTTATCTTATTATTATTATTTTTTTAAATCTTTGCTCTGCCTCAGTTCTTTTTATTTGAACAATGAGACAAACAGACATCTGTGTTATTAAGTTTTTAAAGAAATAACGGCAATTAATAGAGTATAAAGCCCAGGGGTTAAAATGGGAAATAACTATGCTGTTTCTCTTGATACCTAAATTGCTCCTGGGTTGTAAACAAGGGACTGAGAAATTCATTATGCATTCTAGATAGCTAATACTGTCTTGTAGAGAGGATTCCCATTTTCAGACTCACTCTCTGCCTATGACATTTTTATTCCTGATTCTGAAAGCTAATCAAAGAGTCCCTGAGAAGTTTCAGTCTCTGGAAAATTCCAAGGAATGTCATTTCATGTACACCATAGACTTTCTGGAAGGGAAGCTACTGAGCATTAGCTCATCAGAAAGAGATAATTCTGCTGTATCCTCTCCATTTTTCTTCCAAAGATTCACAAGCAGACCTGTTTCTAACACAGAATATCCAAGCAGAAGCAGAAATGATAATCATTTAAAATTGGGATCATTTGAGTCTGGCTTATATTTATGATGCTCAAATTAATTTTTTTTTAAAGAGAGAGTGAGGGAGGGAGGGAGGGAAGGAGGGAAGGAANAAGAAAGAAAATGAAGGGAAGGGAGGGGAAGGAAGGAGGGAGGGAGGGAGAGAGGGAGAGGGAGAGAGAGAGAGAGAGAGAGAGAGAGAGAGAATTTTAATATTTATTTTTTAGTTATAGGCGGACACAACATCTTTGTTTGTATGTGGTGCTGAGGATCAACCCCGGGCCGCACACATGCCAGGCGAGCGCACTACAGCTTGAGCCACATCCACAGTCCAAATAAAAACAATTTTGATAAAGAACCTAACCCCCAAACTAGATATTATTGTTGAGTACAAATGAAAAACAGTATAGGATTATCATGTAATTGATTATTATTCAAAAGAATACAGAAGTCTTTTACCTGGTAGTCCTAAGTTAAAAGGTAACAAAGATTATTTTTTATATAACTGTGAATTTACATAGTTAATTATAAATAATATTTACCACTCAACAACATTGCTACAAGTTGTTGTTTTATATATAAGGAAATTCATAAAGAAGCCAATAACTTTAGATATTGTGAGAGAAGAGAGACTCTTCTCTCTAGATGGTTGATATAGTCACTATTAAGACCATCAGTTTTTAAATTTTTCTGATTGCAAGTACAATACAGAGAAATACTACTCCTTAGCTTCACTTTTTGAAGACTCCTTAAATATTGAGATTAGTGAATTTAACAGCTGAGATATTTTCAACTACAAGTACATGAAAACCAGGGTAAAAGTGACTTTAACAGTGAGGAATTATTTATCTTAAATGAGTAGTGGAGAGGAAGGGAGTTTCCAAAGTTAGTTAAGTTAGCAGCAAAATATTATCTTCCATTTTGCCACATTCAATAGTCAGCCTTATATTAGTTCATGATCCAAATGGTTCCAAAAGTCCCATGTAACACAATAGCAAACATGAGAGACATTTCTTCCTCTGATCTCTTTGTTCTCCTAGACATCTCGTTTATTATTCAGACCAGGCTTTGAGTAACTTCCAGCTAACCTCCTCTCCAACTCATACTGACCAAGATTAGGTCAAGAGTCCTACTTGCATAGTTAGGCAGAGAGGGGTTGAGACCAACAACATTGGCATAAACAATCAATATTTACCTCCTGGGCTTGAGAGAGCCCAATCTCTACTAAGTGAGGCCCTGCACAAGGGAAAAAATAGAATAAAAACAGGTGTTCTTTCCAGATGACAAAGGAAATGGATTTGGATAGGAAAACAACAGTGTCTCCAAAGTGAACTACTTTATGAGGTAGAAGAAAATAGAAGGATTAGTTCTGCACATAAAGTCAGAAACCTTAGTGGTAAATTTAATAGTGTGATAATTATTAACTCAAAAGATACAATATAGTACTTGAGTCCAACCTACTTACCTTTTAGTTTCTCTTTCCATACAGACTTAAACATGTAATTATACTTGGTTAACCTTTTTTTTTTTTTTGGTTACTATGACAGTATCCCACTTGCCTTGCATCCCACTGAGACTAGATGAGGAGATATCCATAAAATCCACCTAACATGAGGAAAATGAGAAGGTAAAATTCTGTTAAGGTAAATAAACATGAGTTTATACCCATTAGAGAAAGAAACTTGAATAAATTCTTTGTTGAGATGAGATTTTCAAATAAAGAGTTGGAAGGAAAATGAGAAAATGGGATGGGGAAAAGTTACTCAGTAAAACAGAAGGGACAAAAAAGCTACATACTTCAGGAAGAGCTTCTGATCTTACAGAAAAAATTAAAAAAAAAACAAAACTCAGAATGTGAAACTAAAGGGATTGTAGGCAGCATGCAATAAGATATTGATATCTATCAAGAAATTTTTTATTACACACACACACACACACACCCCAACCTATTTGAACTATTCTTTTAACTTACAAAATGCACTTCAGAATAACCAATCATGGTGTCTGTACAAAAATCTTTAAGTATAAGATTACCTACTAATTTGCCTAATCAAACAACATAGTCTAAGATATCACAGGTTGATCATATTCACTGGCTATCCTAGAAATGTATGTCATTAGTTAAAAGGGTGGACTTAGCAAGAATAGGTAGGTATAAGGCATGCTTTTTTTCTGGGATTTTACCATTCCTTAGAAAACTGGAAGCATATGATCTACTTAACTGTCCCCAGAATTATCCAAATTTAACTTGTAAATTATACAAGCTATATAAATTGTGAAATATTTTAATTAAATAAAACTCCAAGTATTTTTATAAACAAACTTAAAGTCATATGTTCATAATATTACAAAATATAGGTAATGTCCCATGTTCAAGACTTCCGGCTCAAAAAATAATAAATGAATACTTTCTGCATTCAATTCATGGTATTTATTCATCCTTTAAGGCCAATTTTAGACCTCCTTAGATGAACAATTATTGCTTTACAACCTCAGTTCACTTGGGTGACCAAAAAACCCATAAATTTTAGATCAATTACTTCCTTATTTACAAGACTTTGCAGCAAGGGACTTTGGAGTTTTTAAAAATTCAATTTCACCCTTAAAGAATAAAAATTTTCCAGCATTAAGAATAAACTAAAGGCTCAACTGCAATTAATTCCAAGGGTATCGTTCTAAAAAGTATTTCTACAGTGGTATGGTTAGTACAGTACTCAGTCTTCCAAGGTGAAAACTTCTAAGGGGACAAATTTGTTATGCTGGTTAAAAATGAGTCTCGGGGCTGGGGCTGTAGCTCAGTAGTGAAGTGCTTGCCTCGCATGTGTGAGGCACTGGGTTCGATCCTCAGCACCACATAAAAATAAAATAAAGATACTGTGTGTTAAAAAATTTTAGAATAAGATTTACTTGTCTTGTGGCTCAGAAAATGATACCACCCTGAACGCGCCCGATCCTGTCTGATCTCGGAAGCTAAGCAGGGTAGGGCCTGGTTAGTACTTGGATGGGAGAAAATGATACTCCAAAGTATGGCACTTTGGCAAGGTAACCACATTGAGCTAAAGGAAATTAGAAGGCCTCAGCAGCAAACTTTCCCTGACTTTTTTCTACCTCTAGGTTCTTATTTCTTTCTCCCCCAGAGCATTCATAAAAATCAGAACTCCTCTTCTGCAAATCTGGTCAAAGAAACTAGATCTCCCATCCCCCAAAGCAAGTGATAAAACCTACAAAGGTCACTTTCTCCACCCTCTCCCCAGAAAACCCTCATTCCAGAGGGGCCCCTCCTTATACCCATATTGAGAAGGAAAGCTACACAAAGTGCCAAGAAGAATCTGGACAGGCCTTGCTAGGTTTCGTCACCTCATTTATTACCATTAAGCCATACACTTCTGTCAAATCACAATTCTACATGGTTGTCCATTCCTTACCAAACCTAAATATAAAAATAGACAGTTTTCCCTGGGTCTTTGGGTATTCATTTCTTAAGGCTCCCATGTAACATAAATTTTTGGTTAAATGAATCTGCTATGTTATGAAAGCATTAGCCATTACCCTTATAATGGGTGACACTTGTAAAAACTTTTGAGTTTAATTTTCCAAAATGAAAGCCACCTAATTTTGCAGTAAATTTTTCTTTTGACAATACATTTATTACTATTCTAGGTTATAACTTACTTGCTTGGAAAAAATATTGATGTGTAACAGATAAAATGGCAATTCAATAGGAATTCAATTGTTCAATAGGAATTACTCAATTTTATTATCTCATTATGTTTTTCAAATGTATGAAAAGATCTTAAAAAGGACTAGAATTTAACCATGTTGACATCTTTACATAAAACACATGCTGTGAAACTGTTAGGAAAATATAATTGTATAACTCATGACATAAAACAGGCAGCTCTAATTTTTGAAAATCATTAGAGGCGCAGGCATTTGCAATATAAAAGGCTATAGCAAACCAGACTACAGTAAATAAAAACAGTTGAAATAATTTGAATTGCAAAATATTTCTAATCTGGCCATGATAAAATGAAAACTCTTAAGAAGACAACAAAACAACAGAGATGAATGCATGGCAATCTTTGAGTGTAGAGCCAAGAATATTAAGGAAGTGAAAATGTACAGACACTAGCAGTTGCAAGATGGGGAGAGGTTACTGGAACAGGGTAAATTCTTAATTAGAGACTCAAGAAGACTGACTATCGCTCAAAGAATTCACTGATGAAAAAACTACGGCTTCCTTTCCTTTGATATTGCAACAATTTTCCTCTTTGTGAAACTTGGAGATTACTCTTCACAATTCCCCTTAACCAATTACAGAGCTTTAACACTTCTGCCAAAGCTGTAATCAGGTGGGTATAGGGAAAGATTAGGGGGGAAACCAGGAATACTAAAGGGTATCGGATATAGAATATGAAAGAGATTACTGTCAGCAGCGATGTGTCAAAACGGATGAGCAAGTCAGAAGTAGAAGAGCTGAGCAGTGGTGGGGCAGGAGGCAGGGGGGTTCCGGAGGAAAATAGTAAACATGAGGTAGGAATGGAAGATCAGATGTGTGACCCACTATGAAAGGAAGTCTATCAAAAGGAGGCAGCTGGCGGGCAGTCGGCCTGTGGAGCCGTGAGAGTGATTGGGACCAGCCCGCCCTCCCGCCCTACTT
>NW_026000211.1:6308641-6351859 GCF_001458135.2 Marmota marmota marmota | reverse complement strand
AGTAGAAAGGGGGCGGGAACCATGAACCTGAGAGGGTGCGCGGTGGCGCCTGCTGGAGTCGGCCGGTGGAGGAAAGAGCTTGGTGGCGGGTGAGGGGGGAGGGTAACTGGGGCTGGGGGTATTTTCTAGAGGGTGGCGCGGAGTGATGACGTAACGGCTTTGTACCTGGGGCTTCGATGGGGGACGGAAATTTAGAGTGGAGGGCGGTGGCCTAGATCCTCAGCTCCTGGTGTTTCTTCACGCAGCGTTTCTTGGGAGTCAATCTGGCTCCAGTAAATATCAGAATCTTCGCGTTGGCTCTCTGCCAGGGAAAAGAGTTATCTGTGACATGAATGCCTCTGTGCTGTCCTGTTTCTCTGGAAGCCTGTGGAGATGGTACCTACAGTAGTGAGAAGGCCTTTGGTGACTCTTCCTGGCATTTGGAGCAGCATAGAGAGAGAAATGGAAGAGAGCAGTGTTTAACTACAGTATCATACTGAAGTGTTTGTGTATCAGGATGGGAGTTTTAAAAGAAGGGCTGTCTTGGATCATTTGTGATTTCTGTTCTTGAGCAGACGTTATATTTGTTATTTCGGAGTAGAACGACACAAGATTCCCCTCTTTGACCTCAGTTTCCCTCCCCCCCCCCCAATTTCTGTGAAAAATGAAGGAGCGTTTGGGATTTCTCTAAGAATATGTTGGTCCAAATTACCATTGTATACCAGGAACCAGCAACATGAGAGCTATATTTAGCAACGGAAAGTGCTTGGAATTTTAGGAAATTAGAAGTAAATTTAAAATGCAGACATTCTGTTGCCCTTTTTTTCACCTTCCTACAGTTGCAGATATTCAAATGATTTCTGTGGCTGTTACTTTTTTCTCACAACGTATTTTTTAAAAATTAGTTTTGTCCCCTTCAATCTGGATTGAATAAATGCCAATGAAGCAGATTTTGTAATTAAGATTTAAAATGTTTTGTTAATGACAAACAAAAGTAAATGGTACCTTTATCATGGTAGCATCTGATCTCATTTTTATTTGGAAATGGATGGCTTCATGAAGTTTTATGCAGAGGATGAATTGAACTCTCTTTTTAACAGAAAGTTTAAAAATATAATTTATGTGTATGATTTAAGGACCCTGGGTAAATAACTGCTTAGGTTTCTACCAGCTCAATTCTATGATTTAGATTTATGATATAGCTAGTTTTTATTTTGGTTTTTTATTTTGACAGGTACATAAATAAAGGACAAAGTATTTTATGAAACAGATCATCAATCAAATATAACATTTTGATGCTTGGCATCTAGACTCCCTTCTGCCCTCACTATGCCAGCAGCAACTGTAGATCATAGCCAAAGAATTTGTGAAGTTTGGGCTTGTAACCTGGATGAAGAAATGAAGAAAATTCGTCAAGTTATCCGAAAGTATAATTACGTTGCTATGGTATGCCCTTGAACAGATCTTTAAAATGATTGTAATAAAGGGACAGGAGGGATTTTAAGTTTGAATTCAACCCTTTTGGTTGATTTTTAAAGATTAACCATGAAAAAAAAGAAATTACTGGTGCCCTCTCCATCACAAAACCATTAGAAGCATAACTGTAATTTGACAAGTTGGATTTATTACTCGTTGCAGTAAGGGAAACACATTGGGAATCATGGGGTATTTGAGTACGAATATTAAAAGGTCACTATTAAATTTGGTCTTGTGTCAGGGATATTTAGTTAAGGCGTAAGGAAGTAGGGCTTTTTTCTGGATTGGTTGCTGTCGAGAAGGTGCATTATTTCCCTATTTGGGTATTGTCATAAGTCTGACCAGAATGAGGGAAGACTAGAATAAAGGTAAAGCTGCAGAGGAGGAACAATCATGATAAGGCCTAACTTATAGTACCAGATGAACTCTTGGAAGCCAGGGGGTTCCAGGATATTTCTTTCAAACAAATGGAGTCTCCCATTGAATGAAACATTGTTTGTCTGCAATTTTTAAATTATAATCACTGGAACTCCATGAACACACTATATTATTAAGCAGCTCTGCTCTCACACATGCTATTCAGTCTGCCTAGATTGTTTATATAGTTAATTGTTTTCTGCTTTGCTATTGTAGTTTTGTGTATCTATTGTAGCTACTCTACTGTTTTCTAGACCTACTAGATTATTAGTTCCATAAAGCGAGGGAGTAGTGTCTTCCTTATGCTTTCAACACCTAGCATAGTATCCAATAATTGGTTGTTGAATTGAACTGAATTTAAAGAAGTTTTAATTTATTTTTTCATATTGGCTTGGTATTTAGTTTTTGTTGTTTGTTAGTCCTAGTTTGAATTTGGATACTAAATGGATATGTTATTTTCTCAGTATTTTAAATATAAACAAAAATAAATCATCTTGTTTGGGTAGAGACAAGATGATTGGTGAAAATACAAATATGTGTACATAGGCAACATTCTATTTAATAAAGATTTATTTGCCCATAATTAGAGTTGAAATTATTTCTTTTGTTGGGGGGATATTTCTTATCCAGTGGAAATTCATAGTGATTTTTTAAATGATAAGGGGTAACAACATTACAGGAGTAATGACATCCACCAGGTGTGGTTGCACACACCTATAACCACAGGGGCTTGGGAAGCAGGAGAATCAGGTTCAAAGCCAGCCTTAGTAACTTAGTGAAGCAATAAGCAACTTAGCAAGACCTTGTCTCAAAATTAAAAATAAAAAGGGATGAGGATGTGGTTTAGTGGTTAAAGCACCCCAGGCTCAATCCCTGGTAGCTAAATAAATAAATAGATGTAATATCCTACAAAAAGGGGTGGGTGGCATACAGTTCTTGACAGATGCTTTCTATGATTGATAGAATGTTCGTTTAGCCAAAGAAATTAGGAGGCTAATGGTGCTTCTAGTGATTTTGGTGTTGACATAAACCTTGTCTCATAGAAACAATTGGAAAATGGTGAATTTTCTACTCCTTAACCAATTCTTCATGCAGCTTGCTTTTAATATTGAAATACTGTGAGCATAGCTTAATATACTCTTTAGGAGACATGAATTAATGTTTTTTCTTCTCTTTTGCATAGAGTAGTAAGTATCATATTTTAAGTAAAAAAAATCATTAAGTGTATAGTTTCATTTCATGGTTCTAAAAATTAGTGTTCTTCCTAGTTAAAAGCATTTAATGTAAACATGTAGAGTATCATCAGTAGTAGGATTCTTTGACTTGCATCAAAAATTATTCTAGGAATTTATGGATTTTGGTTGTTGACATTTAGTAAATAATGAACCCTAAAACTGTTTTACAGGACACCGAGTTTCCAGGTGTGGTTGCGAGACCCATTGGAGAATTCAGGAGTAATGCTGACTATCAGTACCAGCTATTGCGATGTAATGTAGACTTGTTAAAGATAATTCAGCTAGGACTGACATTTATGAATGAACAAGGAGAATACCCTCCAGGAACTTCAACTTGGCAGTTTAATTTTAAATTTAATTTGACGTAAGTGGGAACTGCATATATAACTCAAGCCTTTTTTATTTGTTTAATTTTAGAAATTGATTTCCTCAGGTATAGTAAAGTTCTGAGTGAATTTTGGTACAGTTATCCTGGAAATACATTGCATTTCAAAAATGTAGGTTTTGTTCTTAATATGAGACCAAAAAAATTCAGATATTAAAGATGTTAAAATTCAGATATTTCAATTTTAAAGATATATTTTAAAAATATGACTACTAGGTTTTGTTTTTTTTTTTTAAACCTCGGAAACTGGGTTTTTTGTTGTTGCTGCGGTGGTGGTGGTTGTTAATTTCAGGCTCAGGGTCTCGTGCATGCTAACAAGTGATCTAGCTACTTTCTCAGCTCCAAATCATTGGTATTGAAGATACTTTTTGATAGAAAAAATAATCTTAGGACATTGATTGTACTTTCAAATGTTTTTGTGTGCCATGTGAAATATAGATTTCTATAATATGCATTCTTGTGAAAAGATTTTTATTGCAGTCATACGTACTCTAGTTTGTAAGTAGACATGTCACATGCAGTAAGATATTTCTTGGAAAGTTGGGTGCATTTTCTTTTCAAATCAGTGTTATGGAATGATTATTTTCCCTTGTCATCTCATAGAATCTCTTAATTTGCATAAAGTAGAGCAGTATCCTTAAACCTGGTGACGCTAGTATATCAGAATCTAAATTCTAACTCAATCCCTGGGTCTACACTCAGTTTCTTTAGTTACAATATTTCTATATTATTGACAGAAATAGTCTTGATAGCTGAGAGAAGTTTATAATGTTTTGGGGGCAATGACAGGTTGTTTATAAACTGTTGAGGAAATAAAATGTATTAATGCATTCTAAATGTATTATAGTATTACAGTGTCCTTTTGTTTAATAACCTGTATTTATATGATATGATCTAACGTCTGATTGGAAAAAACAAGTTACTGGGAAGTTAATGGTAGTGCCAATATAAAAATTATTCCTGTTCTTGATTGCATAATATGCTGTTTAACATATAAGCTAATGAAAAGCAGGCTAATGATTTTAGAGGGTAGTAGTGACAGTAGTATAATAGTGTGGCTTCTCAGTGCATTGTGTTTATTGTGACTCTTCATTTTACTTTATAAGTACTAGTAATATAATAAATATTATATAGTATAATTACAATATACTCTCCAGAACCTTTTAAAGGTTAAAAAGTTTTCAACCTTTCTATAACTGATAACCTTTTATAAATACTACAGATCACACACAGTGAAAATTGCCTTCTATCCTTTTCTTAAAAGATAATCGTTTAATTAGTCCCTTATCATTTTAATCGTTCTGTGTTACTTTTTTCCCCCAAATGATCATTAGAGCATTGTTACAAGAACATTTTAAATAAGGTACTTTATGATTTGAGTTCATGAATAAAAGAGTGACCCCTTAGAGTCTCAGTTTTGGTAAAATTGTTTCCTCTTCTAGAAACATCTTTGCTTTAGTAACAATGGCTTTCTTAATACAGTCTCTGTGCAACTTTTTTTTGTTTCCCTGACACAATAGTTTTAACACCAAATTTTGCTACCAATTACAGAAATGTTAGTGTCCTAAGACACAGTTAAGGAGCAGGATATAGTGAAAAACATTCAAGTAGAAAAGGTTATTTGAATGATAAAGCCAGTACTGTGTAATATGTGAAAAGAGCACTGTGAACAGCATCTTGGACATGTTTAACAAGATGAAAATGGACTTTTTTAATCAGTGTCTATAATGAATGTGTCAACTACAGTGCTAGTCTCTAGGGGTATAGTATTGAAGAAAATTGGTCATGGTAATTGTAACTTAGTGTTTTCTATTGCTCTTCTATTTTTATGAACATAGAATTTCCAAGTCAGTTGCCCCTAAGAATTCAGTATTTAAATAGTGCCAGTGTTGCCAGGTATGATAGTGCATTCCTATAATCCCAGCAACTCACAAGTTCAGGAGAATCAGGAGTTCAAAGCCAGCCTCAGCAACTTAGCAAAACCCTGTCTCCTAATAAAACATAAAAAGGACTGGGGATGTGGCTCAATGGTAAAGTGCCCCTGTGTTAAATCCCCAGTACCAACATAAAAAAAAAATTATACCAATATTTTTCCAAATTTTACCTTTAGCATCAAGAAAATAACTGCAGATCAGTATTTATCTACTGTAGATATAAAGACTTGTGAGACATGGAAAGCTATGTATAGTTATAGTGGTGTTTCATTAGGCTGTGAATAGTTATTTTAAAAAAGCATGCAACTAAAAGCATCTGAGATCTAAGTGACATTAATTTCCAATCTTAGTTATATGTGACATTTAATATTTTCTGAATCTTGAAGGTGTGATTTATGATGTTTAAATCATAGCATCCTGGTTAAAGCACCCTGGTAAAATGAAACAGATTTAAGAGCATATGAGTTTTGTAAATAGAATTAACTTTCTTTTTTCACTTTTCTTGATAATTATATCATGATAACTACAGTACTTATTGTGGGCTCAGAAGCAAACAATTTTATGTTTTTTTTTTTTTTAAAGCTAGGTAAAGTTTGGTTTCTTTCCAGGGTGCTTGTTGATTTAATAACAATAAATGGGACATGCATGTTTGAAGAGCAAATTAAATGCTATATTCTAAATTAGAGTTGGATTCAGTGTTCTGAAGTAAACTGAGGTTATGGTCACCTGTGTGCTGCATAAGCTAAAAGATGTTAATATTATCCTAGTATTCTGCTTTTACCTCTTGTCAATTTGGGTATTAATGATTATTGTGCAGTTAAACAATGTTCAGTTGACGAGTTTGGATTCATCAACATCCTCACAGACTGAAATTAACATCAAAGTCTACGGATTTTTGACATGAAACAAAGGAAATAAAATCTGAATTTTTAACATACAATACATATTTACTGACAATATTTGCCTTGTTTTTTCTATTTAA
Source organism: Marmota marmota marmota (assembly GCF_001458135.2). Lineage (NCBI taxonomy): Eukaryota > Metazoa > Chordata > Mammalia > Rodentia > Sciuridae > Marmota > Marmota marmota. The sequence goes on along the minus strand of NW_026000211.1, from coordinate 6,345,451 downwards.
AAAATAGCATGCTTCTGGTAGAAAATACAGAAAAGTTATAGATGACTACTATCACAGTTTTCTAGCATTTCCTCTTTAGTCATTCTGTGATTAAAATACCTTTTTTACATTAAGAATTTATCATTTATATATTATTATGAATAAGTTACTAACAACTTTTTTAATCATTTACATTGACCTCTTTATGGTTATACCATAATATAACTAACCATTTGCTATGGTTGGACATTTAGGTTGTATGTTGAAATTTTTATTGTTGCTTTGCTCTTGGGCCTCTCAATATACAGATGGCCTCTGCTTTAAAGTCGTTCAGCTTACAACTTTTTAATTTTACGTTGGTGCAAAAGCAGTATACATTCAGTAGACACCAGACTTTGAGTTTTGAATTTTTGATCTTTTTTCCTGGCTAGCAATATGCAGTGCAAAACCCTCTGGCAATGCTGGGTAGCAACAGCAGGAGGCAGCTCCCAGTCAGTTAACATGATAACAAGTATAAACAATCGATATTCTATAGTATATTGTGCTGCTATTTGTGATGTTCAGTAAGTTAGTTGTTTCAGGTAGATTTTCAGCTTATCGTATTTTCAGTGTACAATGATTTTATTGGGATATAACCCAAAATAATCAAGGAGCATCTGTACATCTTTGTCCACCATTTTGGTTATTTTATTTAGAATAGATATCTATATCCAAAGATAGAAAATTCTGTCCTGTCTCACCCATTCAGATAGCAATATTAGCATATTTTGACTTATAAATTTCATTTGGTTCTGATAACTAGTGTTATTTATTTGTTTGTTTGTTTTTGGTAATTTACAAGTCATTTGTTTTCTAATGTTCCATAGCCTTTGAAGATTTTTTGGCATCTTTGTGATATCAGTTTGAGTTTATGAAATATTATTGTTAACCACCTTTGTATTTGTGACTATCTGTATTCCAGTTTGTATTTTTAACTTCATGATTTTTTAGCAGAAATTTAAGTACATTGGAGTTTATACTTTTAGAAACTAATTTTAGTTGGAAAGTATATGAGAGTAACTTTTTGAAAAGTACTTTATAAACCCTTTGGTGTCTGTTGAATCACGAGTGGTGTGAAGTTGGAGGGAGCCCATGTATTTAAAAATATGAAATTTTGGAGTAGGCCGTTTTTATTTGTAGAAAGTGATAATTCCAAGAAATTTACTGACTTTAGTTTAATTATTTGAAGTAGTTCCTGTATTTAGGATATTACCTGCAGATAACCATGCATCTCTGCTTTTTGGGAAACCCTTCTTAACAGACTTATACATGGTTATCATTCATGTTCAGTTGATGTAACAGATATTTTGATCTTTAGTTAGGAGAGATCATGTTGTATTTTATAATTATTGTAAACAAATTGACCTTATAGTCAGCCAATACCAGCTCCTGCAGCAATTCTCATATCTTGACTAAATGCTACTTTACTTTTTTGAGGGTAGTGTATTTTAATATTTTTTCCTCTCCATTGCTTGGATTTTTGAGGTGGGAAAGACAGTATAGGAAGGTTTAAAAACTTGAACTGGATGCCATTGGAAAGTGACAGCCTACTGATTTGCAGAATTGACTCAGAACTATTTTCTTCATCCTGCCCCAAGATTTAACTTATCTGCCTAGGGTTTCCCACTTTTTCTTTATCATGAGTTGGGTATTATAAAGCATGAAATTGGTACCAAATTATAAAATGTTCAGTCCATGAAACTTAGAAGAGACTACATGGACTTATCTGAATTAAGCTGTATGAACTATGCAGAAAAATAATTATACACAATTCTTTGTTTACCAAACTTATTTGATTATGAAGTACCCAAGGTACTCATCTAGGTCTCTTACCTGGGAATTGTGATTCATTAGGTCTGGGACATCAGTGAGACCTGGAAATCCATATTTTGGTAAGTTCTCTGGATGATTGTTGTCCTTTGGCAAGTTTGAGAAATACTGGTTTAAATAGTGCAGTATACACTGTCCTACTTCATTTATTATTCGGTCTGGTGATATAATATTGAAAAACAGAAATTGCCTTCTTGAAACTTGTGATTGGGACAGAGAGAAAAAAAATAAATTAAAAGTGAATTGAGCTCATAACCCAGAGTAATGTGAGCCTGGAGAAGAATCTATTTCTTTGGTTATAGTTGCTAAAGCATATTTCAGTGTGAGCTGTGGGACCTAATGAGGGATCTTCTCATCAAAATATATAAGGTACATATTTTGAGTATAGCAAAACCAGTATCTGTTGTTTAACCCAGGAGAAGTGGTACTGCATTTATTCAGATGTTTCTTTTTAATCTTTAAAAAAAAATTTTATAAGGGAAATTTTAACTTAAAATGATTATTGTGGTTCCTTTCTATTTTTAAATGTTTTAGTTTTGGGCTTCGTTATTTTTAGACATTTAGAAGCAAATTATTTCCAGAGAATAAATCATGAAAATACTTTGTGGCCCAAGTGAAATATGTCTTTTGGTTTAATTAATTTCATTAAAGTTTTTAATAGAAAGTTTCTTTGTTAATATTCTTAAATTTAAAAAAGTAAATAGCTTTTTATTCTCAAAAATATACCTCTGCATTTTAATAAGGTTTTAACATTTTAGATACTTATGTATTTATACTTGGAAACTTAGAGATGGCTTTGTCTCTAGCGTAAGTGAAATCTTGAAAGACTAGTTTAGATTTTCTGACTTGATTTTGGAGGCAGTCTTCCAGAATTAGGATTGTTGGAAGAGGAAAATTATTGCTGTTATAGCATTCCTTAATTTTAAATAGTTCACTACTTTTTGGAACCATTTAAAAGGCTTATCATCATTTGTGAAAGGATGCATCTCCTTTTTAAGATTTGTTTAACTTAGCTACATGAGATGTGTCTCCTGCTTGGTATTTCATTCCTGGTTCTGTTGCAAGCATGAGAGAGGGGCATAGCATCACAGCTGTGGCTGCAGCACTCTCTGGCAGCATTAAAATGGATGTTAAACTAAAATGGATGTTTCCATGTCCTGGAAAGAACATGTCTAGCTCTTTGTAATGGTAGCCTCTGTGAGTAGAAAATTATTTTTAACCATATTAAACTTATGTAATATATAGAAGGCTAATGGAATTGAGTTGATAGTAAATGTTAAAATCTCATTGTTGGACTTTTATGATTATCATTTGAACAGTTTTCTGAAGTAATGATCCTTATATTTAGACTGTATTTTTCTTGCATAGATGTAAAACATTGGAACAATTAGTCCTCTGTCTTGTTTTTGGCACTATAGTTGTAAATGGAAGCAGGAGATAAACTGTTTGAAGGAATGGCATTTTGAATGTTGTCTTTCTCTTTCTTCTGCCAGGGAGGACATGTATGCCCAGGATTCTATAGAGCTACTAACAACATCTGGTATCCAGTTTAAAAAACACGAGGAGGAAGGAATTGAGACCCAGTACTTTGCAGAACTTCTTATGACTTCAGGAGTAGTCCTTTGTGAAGGAGTTAAATGGTTATCATTTCACAGGTAGAAAGATTGCATTGAAAATGGATTTGTGATTCCACTTTATACCTGCCTTGTGCTTGCTTGGGTCATTATACAAACGCTATCATGCTTAGTTCTAGAAAGAATTGATTTCCATGTAACTGGCTTCTACGTACCTCTTATGAGGCTAATTAATATTGCTGTAACTTAAAGTTAACATTATTATGAGTGAGATCCATTTTAGCCTGTAGGGGGTAGTATTGCTTAAGTGGAAAGAGCACAGCTAGAAAAATAGATTTTGACTGGAATCTAGCAGTGCCATTGAGTATCATTGTCACAAGGATTATTTAACATTTGTAAGCCTTAGTAGTTGTTTTTTTTTTTATTTTTATTTTTATTTTTATTTTGCTTGACTGGGGATCAAACCCAGGACCTTGCACATACTAGGTAAGTGCTCTGACATTGAATTACACCCCCTCTAACATTGAGCTACACCCAAACCCTAAGCCTTAGTTTTTTATGCTTATAGAAATGAAACCATTCATTAATAACAATTTTTTTTGAAGTATGTGTATGTGTGTATGTATCAAAAAAATAAAACAAAACAGCAAAGAGAATGCTATGGGTGAATTTTACTTTTTAAAAAATAGGACAATAGGGAAGAAATACTTGCAGATCTGTTTTAATGGCCAATAATAACATTTATTTATTTTTTTATGTGGTGCTGAGGATCGAACCCAGTGTCTCAGATGTGCTAGGCAAGCGTTCTACCACTGAGTTACAGCCCCAGCCCCAAATAACATATTTAAAGCATCTAGTAAAATGTTTTGCGTAGTAAATTCTCTGTAAATGCTGTTTTTTTACTTCTTTACTATAAAATAAAACTAGATGATTTAAAAGAATTTCTATAAAGGAAATTCGTCCCATTTTTGTGAAAATAGACTTTAAGATATGAAAAAATGTTTTTCTAACTGAATTGGCAGTCCAGGGACTAAAATCTTAGAAATTATTTTATTTGGCTTTTGGGTATGTTTTTAAAAAGCATGTATTACATGGCTGTTATGCTTTTATACTTGTTTTCCTCACACATCTATTTTGACTGAGTCCTGCATGCTATAGAATTTTCACACTGACTTATGTAATGAAAGACTTCCTCCTGAAGGCTTCGATGTGATATTTTCTAGTTGGAGGTACTGAACATACTAATTCTCACCTATCACATTTTCTCTCTGCCTCCATTTGAACTTGTACATAAAGAAATAAGACTTAATTCTCTGTTAATGTAAGAAGGCTTTTTAAAGTTATTTTATGTTCCTACCTCAGAGTACAAAATAAGTAGAAAGCATATTTCCTTTTTTTTTTTTTTTTTTTTTTTAACAACAGGTGATATACTCTTATTCAGAAAATATAAGACCAGACAGGGTTCATGTCTTCTTGGAGTTCAGAGTCTAGATTAGATTATTGTATATTTAAATATTTACCAAGGTATAAGATTTTATTCCATTAATATTAAATATTTCCTTCATATTCAAATATATTAAATATTATTTCTGGTAAAGACAAATTTAAGAAATTTATAAATTCTAAATTCTAATACAATCTTACTTTTAGTAGTAGTAAGCAAAAGCCATATTGTATTACATTTTTAGATAGCCAGCAAGGTTACTTCCTTGCCAACTATCATAAATTTTAAGTTTCTAATTCCTCAGTGCTTATACTTTGATAGTCATTAATGGTGTTCAACAGTAACACTCCCCTCCCTCTTTTAAAATTATTATTAAAATTCTGAGTGGTAAATAGAAGTTTTGTTTCCCTTCCAAAAGATAGATTAATTGCATCTTTCATCAAATATTTGTTGAGTTCCAACTGTGTGCAAGGAGAAAACAGTATTTTTTACATGTGATAGAATGATTCATGTATTTGAAAGCATAATACAAGAAAACATGCTCTGTAAGAAATTTCTGGGAACTGGGCTCTTCAGGGAATGCTTGCTTTCAGCAACCTTTTTATTGGAAAGGAGTATGTAATTGATGTGGGAGTAGAGGGTAGATAGAAAACTGTAGAGAGGGAAATGAGAGGGATAAGAGATCTGAGAGTGTGAATTTTTGTTTTATTATTTAGGATAGTACTACTCAACCTACTATGTTTATTTCTTTCATATGTGGCCGTTTCATTAGTTTCTCTCAGAAAAATATATTGAGATAGGACCAGAATTATGAGGGAAGAGAGTATGCTTCCAAATGAAGTCATTTAGGAGAAGTGAAAATATTTTGTTGGAAACTTAACTGTGGACTTTTGAAGTATGCTACCATATTATGAAAAACTGGGAAGATTTTATTATTTTTGCCTTCTTAATATTCTTGGTAGTTTTTGACATTTTGGACCAAGTTTCCATTCATCTTTGTTTCCCTGTTTACAACGTTATTCATTATTCTTTGAGATAATTTTCTTTTGAGACATTTATGAGCAGTTCGATAATCTTTAGTATTCTTTTTTTTTTTTAGCGAGAAAGTGAATTTTTTTTAATATTTATTTTTTAGTTTTCGGTGGACACAACATCTTTATTTTTATGTGGTGCTGAGAATCAAACCCAGCGCATGCCAGGCAAGCGTGCTACCACTTGAGCCACATTCCCAGCCCATCTTTAGTTTTCTTTAAGCATCAGTGAAATATTAGTGACAGCTGACTTGGGCTGGTACTCTCGATTTGTATTTCAAGGGCTCTGAGAAATCAAAGGACAAGTTTTTAGCACTGATTGTAAGTTGGCAGGGTTGTCCCATTACATTTGTAAATAATGTATATTTTTTATGTTTTCTTTTTTTAAAAATAGTTGGTTGCTTTTTTGCCTATAGTGTAATTTGTTTAAATTTTGTATCAATAAAATATCTTTTTCCATCTTTGTGGTATTTATACATCTCTGTTCTTCATTCTTTTGACCCTTTTGTAGTGGTTATGACTTTGGCTATTTAATCAAAATTCTGACCAATTCTAATTTGCCCGAAGAGGAACTTGACTTCTTTGAGATCCTTCGATTGTTTTTTCCTGTCATATATGATGTGAAGTACCTCATGAAGAGCTGCAAAAATCTTAAAGTAAGGCTTTATCATTGCCCGGTGGCATTATCTGCAAAAGAGCACACTATTTAGATCAAGTAACTGAAATAAAATCCTAGGCTGGGGTGATGTTTTAATCCATGTTATTTAAAGTTTGTGTTAAATATAGTATCTGGTCTTTTGATTCTTGCATAATTAATAATTTATAGGCACTCCCCTTTCTAAACTTCAGTATATCTTGGCACAATAAGTTCTTAACAATAGTCAAACTAAGTGTTGGGAGATTTGTTATTGATTGCAGATTGAAAATCATAAATCAAACAGAAATGTGAAGACTGGTGGGGTTTTCATATGCACAGAAGTAGTGTGAATTTTAGTTCCCAACACACTTGTAAACTACAAGATAAAATTTTGAGTTGGCTAGCAATGGACAGATAGATTCAGCTGTGTGGTTAAAAAAAAAAAATGGGTTTTCCCCTCAGCTTACCTTGATTATAGAGTTTTGTGGGGTTCCCCTCCCTGGCTAAAACCAAAGAGTAATGTTCCTAGAATTAAATTATATAGCTAAAACTATATGAATTTTGCTAGGAGTAAATGCTGTTGTAAATGTGTAGATGCTACCTTGATTGTAGCTTGCATTCTGACAACAGCTTAGTTTGTGTTATTTTTATTTTTTTGTTTTGTTTTTTTGGTGCCAGGGATCGAACCCAGGGCCTTGTTCATGCAAGGCAAGCACTCTACCACCTGAGTTATATCCTCAGCCCTTTATTTTTATTTATTTATGTTTTTACTTTGAACATTTAATTATTTCAAAAGAAGAGTTTGTTAAGGAAAGGTGCTCCTTTGGTTTGAGAACAAATTCACCTATGATGGTACACTAACTATTGAGTTTTATGATGATTGATGGATTAGTAAAATAAGAATGTATAACTATTACCTTATTGTGATCTGCTTCCTCATATCTTTTGAAAATTTCCTAATTAGAGTCCCATTTTCAGATTTATCAGCTTCTCCCAATTCAGCAAATAAATTAGTATTATATTCTGTTGGGGACTTTCTCCCTCCGTGTTCTTAATATTTAAATATACATTTTAAAGTTTATTCATATTTTGGTCTTTGTCCATGTTTGTGACTTGTGAATTCAGGCATAGAAGTGTCTCTGTTTCTCTCTATGACAAGCAATTTTTATTTCTTCTAGGGTGGATTACAGGAAGTTGCTGAACAGTTAGAGCTGGAACGAATAGGACCACAACATCAGGCAGGATCTGATTCATTGCTTACAGGAATGGCCTTTTTCAAAATGAGAGAAGTATGAAGACATCAGTGCCTTTTTCTCACTTGCTTATTAGGTTGAGAACATTAAAGATTTGATGGCAAAAGTTTTAGACACTAAAAACCTACTAAGTACAAGTGTAGTTAGAAGTACCACATAAGTAATATTCACCACACTTAAGTGATTAAGTATTAAAAAATAAATCAGCTTGAAATATAGTTCTGAAGGAAATGGAAGAATAAGTTCTTTTTAGGATAAAAGCTTAAAAATATAAGTTACCTTAGAAATCATGTAAATCCAACTTATTATTTCTCAAGTGAGAAAATAGAGGCTAGTAACTTTTCTCTAGGATCAAACATACTACTAGAAGAACTCCACAGATCTTTCTTAGACTTCATCAGTGCTACTTAAAACAAGGTAGGGAATTTATTCCCCTAGTATGGCTTCTCTTAGACCTGAAACTAATGGTAAAAATTTCATTTGCTTGTACCATTCTTGTTTTGAAGATTTTATAAAGTAGGACTCATGCTTTTTACTGGATTGAATCTTACAAAGTAGTTTTAGATTCTGAAGGGGTTAAGTAAATCTAAAGGAAAGTAGTAGCCGAATCAGAAAACATTGGGAAGACTCTGCATACGTGATCAGAATCTTAAATATAAAATCATTAGATATAGAAGAATGAAATTTAAAGAATCAAGTCTACTCTTAGGTTATGTATTTGATAGGCACAGTTATACTTTGTTGTAGATAAACCTGATTGGGTTGTGCAAAAACAAAAGGGGATGGATTTGTTACCTATAAAACAGTTTTGCTTTTTGCAAAATATTTGCTGTGGAATTTTTTCAAGTATATTCTCCTAGATATTAAGGAGTTGACTGAGACTGAGAAATGTATTAATAATAATAGAACGCATTAAATCTGTTTTGTTAAGTAGTATTAATTTAGAAGTGATTTGAATTGTCAGGACAAGTAAATATTTTGTTGTTTTTTTTTTTATTTTTTTTCAGTACTTCATTATAGAATTAAAACTACTTTATTTTCCAGCTTTGCATTTTAAAAATACCTTAGAAGTTTAATGGTGGATTTCTGACACGAATTTGTTATCTTTATTTTTCTTGGCTTTTCAAGCACTGTAACCCAGTGTGAATGTTCATATTTTACTTTCCATAACTTGTTTAGGGTTTATTTTTAGTTATCTCAGATTCAAGGCCATTTAAAAATTTCATTATTTTTCTCCACCCCAACCTTTATTTTTTTTTCCTCCACCATCATTAGCTATTTTCATTCATACTTAACTGTTGAGTATTATTACATTAATGGAATAAAAATGTCTGCCATTTTTCCATGCTCAAAAATTCTCATAAAAGAGATCTAAATGTTAATGAGAAAGACATGCATTTATACCTTTTTTTTTGTATAGTCTCTTTCTTTGGTTTCCTTTTGAACACTGTACTTCCTGAGGACATCAGTCTTATTAAATAACATCAGTGTGCGGCTTCAAAGGAACACCATAGAAAAGAACTGTTGTTATATAGTTAATGAACAGTCAGTACTTACATTACTGAAATATAAATTGCAAGTGGTACTTTTGGTTAAAATTATCTTTTTTTTTTCTTCAAAATTCCTTTTTAGATGTTCTTTGAAGATCATATTGATGATGCCAAATATTGTGGTCATTTGTATGGCCTTGGTTCTGGTTCATCCTATGTACAGAATGGCACAGGGAATGCATATGAAGAGGAAGCCAACAAGCAGTCATGACATGAAATAGTCCTTTTTATTTTATTTGACCTACACACATGCTTGTATATAGGTTTTATCTCTGGTTGAATCCTTTGAACAATAGACAATACCTTTTCCCCCCTTTTGTAGCCCATTTGTTTTTTGCCTTTCAGTACTAAGTATGACCGTTCCTATCTCAGATCTTAATAAATAGAAGTATATTCAGGTTAAATTTGGCCTTAATTTAAAATATCTGTTAGCAAGCGTGTGTGACAGAGTGGGGAAAGCTACATCATATTGAATAATTTGATAAACTTTACCTACTTGAGCTTGTCCCCCCCACCCCGCGCCCTTTCCTAAATTAACTAGCACTGACTGTAATTTATTTCCCTGTTTCATGTCTCTCCCTTCCGTTCTGCAGGAGTTTTAGCTATTTTTGAGATTGTGGACCATCAATTGTGCACTTTAGAGAGTGATTCCAATCCTCTGTTTTATCAGAAATTGTGGTTTTTCTTGCTCTTAGCTAGAAAAATGACCATCTGCCAACTTTCTACAGTATTTTGTTTTGACCTACAGAATATAATTGCACAGGTGTTGTGCAAGTTGTTGATTCAGCAAGACTAACAACAACGAACTACTGAGGAGCTTAATAACTACTGTTTCTGTATGTAGTGTTTAATCTTCCAAGCACATCTAGTGTCTGTCAGTTTCTCATTGGCATATGTAGGCTGCTCTGTGACTGAAGAATTTTCAAACCAGCTTTACACCCTTCAGGAAAAAAAAAAAAAAAACCCTTGTGATTGGATATTTAGTATCTGCCAGGAAACTGGAATTCAAGAGATTGAGGCTACACTTATTTTATGATAGCACACTTCCCTTGATCTGCTTTTTATTCCATCACTGTTAACCCTTTTTATTTTATAGCCATACTTATGATGCTCTTGATTTGTTGATTATACAAATCAATTTCATTAAAGTCCAAAGATAACAAGTCTTTAGGTATATTTTGTATCAAATTAAAAGAAAAATTGTGCTTTCATAGTTGCTACACAGAAATACTGGAGAGATTTGGTGCGAAACAACAAAACACAAAATATATATACACACACACAAACACGTATATATAGCTAATAAAATTACCTGAGGAGTGTAATGCTTGTTTATTTTTTTGTGTATATCTTTGCAATCTATTTTATATATATTTGACAAAAGAGACTGTGAAATATTTAGCCATGCAGAATATGTGACCAGACCAGAGCATGTGTAGGAAGACTTTGGTAATCTTTAACTCTACCCTAAAATGATGGACTACAAGTTATTATGTGTTACCTACACTTCAATCAGTAATATTAGCAAATCTCCAATTGTTAGAAACATTAGTTTGTTTCCCGTGTACATTCTTTATTCATATTACAATGCTGTAACTGGGTGGTCCTTTTTAAACAAAACATTATTTGCAAAACAGAGGGTATTATTTGTTTTTAAAGCTTTTGTAAATAAAGGCTTCAGAAATGTTTTCCTAAATGTAGATGACTGGTGATTTTGTTTTTAAATATTTATTGGAGGTGTGTATAAAATACCTACTTGTTTATTTGGGCAACTAAACAGGACTGAGTTGTTTCATGAATGGTAAGTGGTTATAACTTTTTAAATTCAGAAATCATTCTGAGCCTTCTGCATTTCACCTATTGTTCTTTTTGAGGACCTTAACTAGATAATTAAGAACTGATCTGTTTCTCCTTTCTAGAAACACATTTATTCTGAAAGACTAAAGTAAATACATTTGGTATAACTTGCTGTGGCTTCTTAAAGCCACCTGTGCTGAAGCAAGTTTGTTTTTCACTTTGTCTACCCCTTTAAAAAACAGGAATTCTAGATTGCCTTTTTAGTAGCCACATCATTGCTAAAATTTCATAACTTGTATCAGTTTTGATTTCTGTTCCTAAAAGTAGTAACACTTATAATTTCTATAGAGGAACATTATGACCTTTATTTAATGTAGGTTTTGGATACAAAGAATTTTGGCTTATAATGTTTTTAGTGTTCCTGAATCATTAATATGGGCTCTGTTAAATCTATAGAACAGGGGCTGGGGTCATGGCTCAGTAGAGTGCTTGCCTAGCATGTGTGAGGCACTGGGTTCAATTCTCAGCACCACATATAAATAAGTAAATTAAATAAAGGTCCATTAACAACTAAAAAAAACATTAAAAAAAATCTATAGAACAAGGGTCAACAAGCTGAACTAAAGGCCCAATAAGGCTGCTGCATATTTTTGTAACCCACAAATAGTTCTCACTTTTAAATTGTGTGGAGTAACATTTCCTGACATCTAAAAATTACATGAAATCAAATGTCAGTGTTCATAAAATTTCATTAGAATGTAGTCAGATTAATAATTTGCACGTTGTCTGATTCCTTTCCCCCATACAATGGGAGACTTTAGCTGCTACAGAAACTACCTATGGGTGGGTTCATTGTCTCACATTGCTACTTAGCAAGCTATAGAATCAGTCATGCAGGTATAACTCAACAGCATGTGTTGTACCATGTGTATCCTGTCACCAACATTTTAATTTTTTTCTGTTCACAGTACACACTCTTAATGTTTGCTTTTAAGCAAACTAGAGTATGGATTATTTTGTCAAATTACAGGAAATGCATTGTTTACGATACAATGAGAATGTATGCTAGAAGAATACAATATATTTGACATTATCAGAGTAAACACTCATCACAATTTTCCTAACTCATGAGAAGAATTAAAAATTTTAAATGGAAAATCAGCATAATTCTTGAGGAAAATTGAAAATGAGGCTGCAACCAGAGTTATCTTTTTAAGTGGCTAGTTTGTTAGCCAAGCAAAACTGATGATGAATTACATCATGTTTCAGTGTAAGAGCCCAAATAAAGGTCCAGAAAAAGTAAAATTATTACTTTTGATGAGAATAGTTGCATGAACAATGAGGACGTTGGAAGCAACATCAAATGATTTTGAACATTTTTCTTTGGCTCCTAATGAGTCAGAAGTTACCAGTATTGCCCAGTCTTATTTGAGAAATCAGTATTGAATTCAGTGTCTGAAGAAATGGTTTCTATTGGTAGTCTGTTTAGAACAGTATGGGTTGAGAATATTTTCAAGGAAGTAGAGAAATTGCTGTCAGAACCATCTGAAATGCAATTTGATAAAACTAATGGGAAAGGTATGCATCAAGCAGAAAATGGTTTCGTTGACAAGTTTATTAAGTTGATAAAAATGTGGAGTGTTTAAAGCATATAGCTATTCATTTTATTACATTGGTGTTAGTGAACTGGTAGTGTCAGCAGTGAACTTCATGCATTTTTTGTGAACTTAACCATCAGTACTGACTAGCTTTGAATATCACTTTTGTTGTCTCCATTTTTTAAATTGTCATCAGATATATTTTCTTGCAGTTCTTTCAGTGTTTTTTGGATCTTGATGGCAATGCAAAGAAAACATTTCAAAATCACTTAACTGCAATTGAAGAGCTTCCTCTTAATCTGTTGGAAATGAGTAATCTGGAGTGAAATTGTGTGCTGAAAGGCAAAGACTAATGGAATCCTATAAATGCCTTACAAGTGGTGAATATGCTCTGGTGGACATGAGTATTTGGGCAGTACCTTGATCTGTTTATGAAGAGACTTCAAAGATGAAATAAGTAAAAATCTCATTAAAAATCAGCATTAACAGATGGACATCTTCAATTGACTTTGATTATAGGGGATACTAAATTGAGCCCAAATTGACCCACTAATTTTAATTTTCTCAAATTATACTCAATTATTTTTATAATTAAAATGCTATGGAAATCTTTTCTTTTTCCTTTATCAGTACCTAAATAATTTCCTTCATTTTATCTTTTAGCTTGCAAGCTTCCAATTGTATCTGTCCACCTCTATTAGAGAAAACTTTTGTTTGCTGTTGCAGCTGTGATGACAAATATAATGGCTCCTCTGAGTAAACAACCTGAGGTGGAATCAAATTATTTACACTTGAACTTGAACACTTTCATTAGGATGAATGTGTTTTCTTATAAAAGAAAAATAATTGATTAAATCATTCCTCTTGAATGTAGATGCTCTATATTAAAGTCCACATATTCTCTTGGCTATGTGGCTATCATTTATATGAGTACTGTTTTATACATAATCATGTTTTTCTGTTAAGACTACAGAAATGGAGGGCTATCATTCAAGTCCTACAGAACCATCATTTCAGGCTTTAATTTTTATAAATAGCTTAAAGTATAATCATAGAGGACTTCATGTACATTCTAAGACAATTTCATTGTCTTGTATTAAATAGTTTTCTATAGCATTAGTGAATCGCTTATATTTAATGTACAATATAAAAGCAAACAAGCAATTTTTCTCTTGTACAAATGCATTTCTTTGCTAAATAGCAACAGCAAATAGCTGAAGTAACCATGTTACCGTTATCCAAAATTATTTAGTGAAGATAACCTTCTTAGCCTGCAGAATTTTATATAATATTTCTGGCTTTATTGTCACAAGAGGGGAAATTCCCCACTCTCACATACCTGTTGTGGCTCCTCTTTTTCCAAAAATGTCATGGCTCATTTGGGTAAGCAACTCAGTGCCACACCAAGAAATTGAGGTTCCTTTAGCTTCAGATTGTATACCATCATTTGGCTTCCTGATTGTTAGGGAGTTCCAGTTTGAAGAACTCAAAGACAGTATGTTATATCTTATTAGTTACGCCATTAGGTGGTTTCGATGTGGACCGGTTTCAGTTGTGCCAAACACTTTTTTACTCAATAAGAATTCACATTGTTCTTTGTTAACAGTTGTTTTATGTCATTGCAAAGCCCATGTACAAAGAGAGTGGACAAAAATCATTCTTGAGCTATACACAGACACACACACACATACACAAAAGCCTTATGTTGAATCTGCCTAACCATTTGTGGGTTCATCCGTATACTCTACTTCTTGCCTCTATGTATGTCTCAAAGAACTTGAACACATGCTTACATGTCACTCCAAGTTAGTGTATAATTATTTTTTAAAAAAATTCAACTTCCATACAATAAATGTTTGATTAGGCCAATAAAGAGATTTTAATAGTACCCTTTAGGGAGCCATAAAAATATATACATACTGATAGGGGGAAAAAAGGTGCAATCTAAATTCTCATAATATCCTTGCTTTAATAGCTGAATAAATACAACCAAAGAAATGAAATTTTATAGGATTGGCATCTGTTCATTAGTTCAGCATCAATATAATCCTACTCTAGAGGATTTTTTTCCTCTCAATTTGAATAATCACCTTTATCTGTCAAACTATTAATTAAATACTATTCAGGTCAGGATGAAGTTCCTTATAATACTGTTAAATGTTTATAATGCAATATAATAGTTTTCACAATCTAAATAGTACTGACATTTCTGAGCATTGGGAACTCCTTAATGTAGTATAAACCAGGGCTTTAAGTCAATTATTAAAAGTTTCCTTTTGGTTTAACTAGTACTATTATTAGAAATGAACTAAATCAATCTTAACATCTTTCGTCCATCTTACAATACAGAAATAATGAATGCTGGCTATGTTTAAGAACAGGGATTTGTGAACAAGGATTGCCAGTTTTTGTTTTGCTTTCACTTTCCTGCATGAGAAAGGACAGGAAATGATTTAAATAAATATGCCTCATATCTGAACTTTTTGCTGGTATAAGACTAATTAGAGGGTGTAAGAGATTGAGCTAGTAGTCATCTATCTATGGTAGAGCATTCTGAAATCACATTTCAAGGGGACACTGAGAAAGGAAAAACTTGAGTATCATAGTCCAAGGCCTTCTGCAACACTAAACATTGTGCTAGGAACTACTTCATGTTCATAGTTGGATCCACAGAAGTTCTTTTGAATACATGAATCCATCACTTTGGTGATGTTCATTGGTCACAAGCTATAATGCTACTCCAAAACAATAACAAAAGCTTTAATGCAACTCCAAAACAATAACAAATGCATCATGGGAAAGAGAAATGGAAAGTGCATCCTTTGTACAATTATAATACAATTTCTGGAGTTCTGAAACATAATAAGACCCTTAGGTAAAAACTTGTAAAGGGAATCTAGTGGGGAACAGAGTGCTCAATTTCAGGATTTCTCTAAATGTTGTCATGTATTTAATACTTTAAATGACATTACATGTTACATGATCAAATTGCTAATATTTCAATAAAAACAGAATCTGAACTTTTATCGACAAGGTTAAAATATTCTAGTGGTATTTTTGTAAAAGAATAACAGATACTTAAGATGCATAACTAAGTTCTCTTCCATACAGAAGAGGAAATAAGTGCTGAATTGGCTGTTTATAGAAAAGGAGTCTAGGCTGCTAAAATATTCAGGATTAAGCCAGGCAATTTTCCATTTAGGAAGAGCAAATTTCTACAGCAGGATCTTATCTAGAGACAATTGTAAAAATCTACTGCTGAACTGTGTCACTTAAGACAAAATAATGGCAGGTCAGAAAGTCTTGGTGAGTGGGATAGCTGTACTGGGAGAAACCTTGATCATGGTTTACAGTGCAAGTTGCTTTAACATATACATATACGTTTATAGCTTTTAAAAAAAATATTCAGAGGTGTCAAAATCACCACTTTCACAAGTAAATATCTGACTGGTAAGTATATGCCAAATTATACAACATGACTTCAGAATGAGACTGACAAGTTTACGTATATTTCAAAATGAAGAAAATTTACTATTTGTAATATCATGGAGCAATGATATTTTCAATGTTTTCTTAATGCATGAATCACATCATTAATCTAATTGCTTTTAAATGTTTTATAATCCTTTGCATTTGGCATCCTTAGTGAAGATAGTTTCCATCAAACATATGCCATATTTCCAAAAGATATCTATGGATTTCAGTATATTTGATCTATATAGTCCATTTTTAACTGTCTAGTTTAAACTACCAAGAAGTAATACATGATCTTTTCATCCCCTCTCTCTCTCAAAGACTCATGTTATGATTATGATGTAGACATCGATTTTGCCAGTATAGCTCAGATAGGCTATTAGGAAAAGTATATCCTTAAAGGATTTGTACTGTTGGTGTAGAAGCAATTTCACATGGACAGTTAATGAAGAACAGCCACTTTATTAGGGTATATCAGGAGTGAGTCCCTGAATAAGTACTTCCTTCAATGCCTCATCACTGTATTCAGATCCAACTGTTCTTTCATTTACCTTTGAAAAAAAAAATCTCCTTCCGCTGCATAATAGCAAATATTTACATAAACAAACATTAGTTCACTATTTTTTTTAAATAAATGCTCTGTTCATAAATAATGAACAATACCTAAGTCTAGGTTGCTATAAATCTAGGCAGTTGAGACATCATAGTCAGGCTACTTAGTTCACTATTTTTAAATGAAAATTTTTCTTAAAATTTTGGCACCTTTATGGTAAAATCTCTAAAAAACAGGAAAATAATCAAAATTATGAGTTTAAAGGACAAAATTATGAGTTTAAAGGTGTATGTTTAAGTGTGTCTTCAAGTCTGAGTTAAGCCACTACATTTTTAAAGAATAAAATGCTTAAAATGTTTCAAAGGTGAACTTTACAAATATGTACAAAAGGTAGATATATTTATTTGGTGATGTATTCACTCAGGTAAAATTATACTTCAATTACTTCCACAAATTATCATCTCCTACAATTAAAACAAAGCTGGTTTATTTAAATTCAAAAACAGAAAGGGAACCATTACAACTTAATGAAAAACATTTTTATTTTTTTAACTTTTTCAAATCTGATTCTAATGTGTATTGACTTACATATTTAAATAAGTACACAAAAGACCTAAAGGGAGGAGGATTAACAATATTCTTGCAGGGTAAAAAGTTAATAATAATTTTTTAAAAATCCCTCTTTTTTTCCTTAGCATCCAGTTTGACAAGAGGGAATTCTTAACTGGATCCTGTCCAGAAAAACAGCCATAATTGTGCTTTGAAGAATAGCTGGCTGCTTATAATTTTTAATACACCACATGCAGCTATTACCCTTAAGACTTCTAGCAGGAGCTATAGGTTCCATTCTGGCACTTTAGGTAGTGACAAATGACCAAACATGCTTGAAGACAAAAGTAAAAATGTGTCATATCTTTTGAGCTATCTGGAAGCAGATTGTCATATCAAATTCATTTGCTCAAAAAAAAAAAAATATGTAAAAGCTGCCATCCTGTACTCCAAGGAACTATCAAATCAACTTGGCTGACCTTGGTTCTTCCATAAACACATTTAATGTAAAAACTCTTTACATTTTTAACAAGGATGAGTAATTGCAATATCTTTTACTTCATTAATCTTCTGGTCTTCTAGTTTATTTTGTATTGAATTTTTGTTTACACCAATTACTTAGCTGTGTTTAAAAGGTAATCTGCTTTATAGTCTCAAAATCAGTACCAAATAAAAGTATACATTATTCTAATTGTTAGCATTTACAAAACTTACACTCTATTGGATTTTTTTTTTAAATGAGAACTTTTTCCTTTTTTTAAATAGTGCATACAAGGCACAAGAGCTTCTGAGTATATTTACTCAAGCCAAATCTTTTGGCATCAACAAATGCATCATTTAGTTCATCTTAAACTAAATTTACAAACCGTACACCATTTAGTTCATGTTGAATTAAATTTCTTAAAGTATATGATTTTTGTTTAATGATTTGCATAAATTAATTTTAATAAGTATCTGAGAAAAAATACAGATTAACTGTTACAGGTTTGATGAGAAGACACAGTAATAATATGGCTATCACTGGAGGATTAACCTATTGATCTACCAGGAATTCTTAACAAAAATTCAATATTTTCACTGTGTTCAATAAGAGAAATAACCTAAAAAGATACTTTATCCCAGGTGCAGTGATGCATACCTGTAATCCCAGCATTTCAGGAGGCTGAGGCAGGAGGATTGAAAGTTCAAATCCAGCCTCAGTAATTTAGCAAGGCCCTAAGTGACTCAGCAAGACCCTATCTCAAAATATAAAATAAAAAAAGGTCTGGGGATACGGCTCAATGGTTAAGCACCCCTGGGTTAAATCCTGGTACCAAAAAAAAATAAATAAAAAAATTATAAAAGCAACCTGAATAAAGAATGTCATAAACCAATCTTCATAATTGTTATCATAGATTTCCCCACATTTAAGATTAGAAGAGGGGGCTAGGGTTGTGGCTCAGCAGTAGAGTACTCGCCTAGCATGCACGGGGCACTGGGTTTGATCATCAGCACCACATAAAAATAAAATAAAGGTACTGTGTCCAACTAAAATAATATTTTTTAAAAAAGATTAGAAGAGATGAAAATGTATTTTCAATGTAATAGAGGGGCTTTGTCAGAACACTGTATTAGTTCTGAGGATAGTTTTCTAACTAGTTGCTTTATCAGTGGACCCAGGGTTCAATGTTCTTACTTTCCAGCAAGGAACAAAGGGTAGAATGAGATTTAAAGTCTGGCAGAAATGGGTGGTGATCCTTAACTGTAGGCCACTAGCACTCTGTAGTGGATTAACAGTTACTACAGTTCACTCAGTCTGAGGTCAGATTCACATTAGAAGAGAAAACCAAAGAAGTCTTATTTCTTACCTTCTCCTTCTTAAAGGAAACTAATATGAATAAAGCTTAACATTATAATGTGATTTAAAATTTTAAATCTTAAAAGATATTAGTCTCAATTTTCTGAATAAGAAAATCAGATTATTAATGTTTTTTACATGAAAAACTGTGCAAACCAAGTATTTGAGTGAAAAGTGACCCATTAATTTATTCCCAGTTTTTAATAGAAGATATTTTCCCTTTGATTCAAAAAAACACAATTACTTTTAACACTTAATAGGAATTCACATTAGCTGTAACATTTGTATAGTGGATCAAAAACGTGTACGGCTTAAGCAACAGCTTGGAAAGAACTAGTCAATTAATATTCTGCATATCCAGGGCTGGAGACATAGCCCAGTGGTAGAGCACTTGCCTGGCATGTGCAAGGTCCTGGGTTCAATCCCCAGCACCATGAAACAAGCAAGCAAACAAAATTTCTGCATATCCAGCCAAAGGAATAAAGAAGCTGCTGTTCAATGGCTTCTGTGGGAAGCCTCTGCCATCCTTCTGCAGCATTGGTACCTTGAAATGAAACAGAAAACATGAAACTATTGTGTTAAGTACAAAAAATGAAATCCAAACTAACCACCTCATTATTTGTTGCAATAACATACATTCCTGTTCTTCTATGCTAGCAGGCTTGGTAGACATGTTTTTGAATACAGACTAGATCCATGCTTCTCAAATTTTAATGTGCATATACATGAGAAGACCTTAGTAAAGTTTAAAATAATTCAGATCCTTATACAAAGTACATGTATGAAGACTTGAATTGGGTGTCAACATACTTTATCTACAAACAGAGATAGAAAAATTGTGGTATATATGTGTACTAAGAGTTATAATGCAAACAAAACAAAATAAAACAACAAAAAAAGTACATGTATAAAGGCATAAACTGGCATAAACATACTTTATATACAGAGATACGAAAAATTGTGCTCTATATGTGTAATAAGAATTGTAATGTATTTCACTGCTGTGCTGTCTGTCGTGTATTTAAAAAAATAAAATCAATAAAAGATTAAAAAAAGAAAGAAAGAAAATTCCAAATTTGGTAGAAGATATAGATCTAAAATAAATAAATTAATTAATTAAATTAAATAATTCAGATCCTGATTCAGTAGGTCTAAGGTAAGGCCTAAGGTTCTACCTTTCTAAAAAGTTACAGATGGTGCCACTGCTGCTCATTTGGGGCCACAATTTGAGTAGCAGAGTTCCATGTTGATAGATTTGCATTTGTCTGAGGTCAACTGGAGTTTGGGAGTGACAAATGAGTTGGAAGGGAGATTTAAGGAAATAAATTTGAAACTTCATACACATAAAAATACAGCACGTTTAAATTTATATTGTATTGGGTAAACGAAAATAAATCTATTTTTAGCACTACTATGGGTTTTAGCACTAAGCAATCTTTTATTAAACAGCATTAAATTGAGCTGGGAATGTAGATCAGATCAGGGATAGAGTACTAGAATGCTTGCCCACCCTGCACAAAGCCCCAGGTTCAATCCCCATCTCTGCAGCATAAAAAAAAAAAAAAAAAGCCACAGACCATATACTAGTGTAGTTCAAAGAAATAAAGAACAACAACAAAAAAAAATTCATTTTGTAAGATATATTAGGCACATCAATATTCATCAATATTAGATGACAACATTCAATATAAGTGTATTAAATGAATTATAAGTCTAAGATATAATGCAAGAAAAACTATTTTTAAAAGTCTAGTATTTATTAGCTATCTTAGAACAATTTAAAAATTTTTTACTACCAATGGTTATATCAACCAAATGATCAACATTATATTATAAAATCACTTGGTAATGTTTTGGGGGTTAGGCAGTTCATTTATGCTGCCATTTGGTTATTATAACTTACTAATGCCATATTTTCATATGTAATAAAATCAAGCTTCCATGATTTCTTATCAACCAAACATTTATTGAGAACCTACTATGTTTCTGGCACTGTGCAAGGTGTTAGGTATAGCAATGAATAAATCCAACACTAGTCTGTGCTGAAATACTAGAAAGTCTAAATGACTTATACACAATCATATTATGTAAAAATGCAAAATATTGAACACAAAAAAAATTTTTAATGTCACTGACCTCACAAAAAAATGAATCATTATAACAAATTATTATAACTAATAATGAAACACAGTGGAGAAAATCCTGTAAAATTTTGTTCTACAAAATATGCTTCTATAAAATATTTTATTTGTGGTATTGACTAGTAGTTCATATTTGTTCATTCATTTTTGCATTCTAAGTATTATTTCCAGAATATAATAATGTCTCTTTGCTACGTAACCAAATTCAGAAGATAAAATTTTCACTATCATAACCACAATTAGGATCAGTCTTATCAACTGTACCATCATGCATTCAGAGCTGATCCTGGTCTTCCCCAAATGAAAACACTAAACTTGTGAATTACCAGATTCGTATCCTGCTGTCAATTACACAACCATTCATCAAAACCAAAACAAAGCAAACAGCTAAAATTAGATATTCAGGAAAGACTTTGACACAAACAATTTTGTTTTAGGTGCTAATTGGCTGCTTCTCTTAAACTTTAGGAATCTAGATTGCAGTTTTGAGTAGATTGAGAACCTACTATGCTGAGAATCATCTCAACTTTAAATTTTGATTCCTTATAATAGAGTGCTTATTACAAAACTATATTTGTTATGTTTGTCTAGATATTAATGGCTTTATTCCAAAGGTTCTCTTCATTTTCCCTTTTTACTTATTGGAAGTTTATTAACAGATTAGATTTCAAGGAAAGTGACTTGGAACAAGTTTACAAAAAAACTTACAGTTTAAAGAAAATGATTTGGAGCACCTATTATTTACATGAGGTCCTACTGTGACTAAAAATGGGGATGACAGGTGTTTGTGCTAATAAAACAAAATCATCTTATACTTGGACCCAGTGAGATTCTGCTAAAGGATGGTCAAAGATATAATTGTGTATCCTGAATGTTAGAAAAAAATAAAGATGATAAATTCTATGATCCTATGAAATGACAAGCAATGTTTAAGTAAATGTGAAGTGCTGATCTCTGCCATTTAATGCATTCATATATAAATAACTTTTTCATTAACTTATTTCTATACTTTATCAAATTAACCTGAAGTGAAGTTCATGTCCAGAGGCCCAGGATAATTAATGAAATTCCACAGGTCAAATAAGACATCTTACATGCAAAAATAAAGAATATTTATGGGAACTAATAACTCTAATAAATTAAAAAATTGTTAAAAATATAAAACATAAAAATAAAGGGGAAACTTACTTTATTTGTATAAAGTGTGAATTTACTTCGCTTGAAGAGTTAAGTCTCATTCTCCATGGTTAATGCAGGATTGCTCATACCTTAAAGAAAGAAAATAAACAAACATTTTTGGTTGTTTTTGAACAAATAGGCAGAGATATGTTTATTCACCTAAGAATAATTCTCAAGAATACTTGCAAAGTGCCCTGAATATAGTAAGGAGGCTGGGGAGATGACTTCGAGAAGAACAAACATATGCACTCACACCCTGTCCAATGTTAGAGCCAGGATTTTTCTCCCCACCTCACACACACAAACATCAAAGACACTAAAAATAGAGCTAGAAATGTAAAAATGTAAATATGTGTTCGATATTTTGCATTTTTACATGAGGAAGAAAAAGAACAAAGTGGTGAAAGATATTAAATTGCTCAGATCAAGTTTCCTCACCTAATAACCTCCTTCTTCAAACCAATCTTTAAGTCCTTTCTCATCGTCTCCTTCTCTTTTTATTCTTCCTTCCTTTACATTTTCCTCTATACTAGTTTCTCAATTCATTCATCAAATTAACAGAAAATTAATGTAAATGCCAAATAATTAATAGCATATAAAATCAAGCAATCATCTCCAAGTCGATGTAGACTTTCAGATAGAACATGTATTCCTTCTGGAAGAAAGGGAGTTCTTTGTCGCTCTTGACCCCCAACTTTTCATCACTTCTTTTCCTCTAAGGAAGGTCATACACTCAAATGGAAAACAGGTGTCATCAATTTTTGTCAACGCAATGCCTAGCCCTTCCTATAGACTGGAAAATGAAATGGCGGGTTAAGGGAGGGACTAAATTATGAACACTCAGATCACGAGGATCTTCAGAGGACACAAATGGTCTGCAAAATATGATCTTTAAAAAAAAACTTTGATTTTTAAGAGAATTGACTTATTGTATATTAAATAATGATGAGAATTTTTACACTGGACTCTTTACTTCCCACTATCACTAAATCCCAAAGAGATTACACTTTAAAGTACAATGAATCAAGTCAGGAAGCACATGAATTTGAAAAAAAAAAGGACTAGAAACAAAGAAAATGTCTGAAAAACTGCTAAAATTAGTCAATCTGGAAATTTCCTGGCTAACAGGGCCTTACTTGTGGGTGTCTGGTTTTGTAGTCATTCTAGGGACATCCACACACCTGCACTACAATCACCTCACTTAATATTGATCAACCCCAAGAAACAGAGAATATCTGAAGGATAAGGAAGCTAAGCCCAAAGGAATTAGATCGTAACAAATACCACACACTAACAGGTGTCCAAACTGGGTCTTGTAAACAAGTCTGACTTCAAAGCCTTGATTGTTCTTTTCGAATAAACTAAGTAATCAAAAGATTAAAATCAATAATAACAAAAGAACTGTGTATGAGATATGAAGAAATTACAGGCAGTTTAAGTTATGGTAATTATGCAATCATTTTACATAGATATTTTAAAGCTGAATAGAAATCTTAGAGTCAAAAACAGAGCTACATAATTAATTTAAAGTACTTTTCAGAAGATATTTTATAACCGCCTGAGTTGACTACATTTTTTTCATTGTAATCCTTTGTATTTGGAATTTATTTCTATCACTACTTAAAAAAAAAAACAGGCAGTGATAAAGATTTGGTTCTTTAAACTGGAAGAAAAATAATCTTCTACAAAATGGTTTTCTATTCACAGATGTTAAAACAACTCACAAAGAGTTCTTTCAAAATTATTCTAAATTTACAATGGACATCTGACTCCAAAGGTTTTGTGTGTGTGTGTGTGTGTGTGTATACTTATATACATACTTACATTTATAAAGACATATTTATATATATATTTATAAACACAATTATAAAAATTAATAAAGTTCTGTAGAAAAATAGTGAGATTTTTCACCACTGCCCCTTTTTAAAACTAAAAGCATATTTAAAAATAGCCAAATAAGCACACCCTTACCAGCTTTGCCTTTTCCTGGGTTTGTGCTGCTCTCTGTCCAAGACTGAGAATCAGTAAGAAGGTGGCTCTGGGACTCTCTCAATGGCTTTGCAGGAAATTGATGGTTTTCAGGACTGATAAATAATAATGAACATCACAGGTTAATTCTTGGTAGTATTGTTGAGTATTTCTCAAAATATGAAACTCAAACCACTTGTAATACAAGATGATTTTAGGAGGTATCCAAGATATTTGGGGACTACAAGGATAAGACATGAAAAGACACTGACTCGCAAGGAGAAAAATGTTGTCTTCAGTCTCCTTTCTTCCTTCTCATCATAAATAACATGATAATCTCTAACCTTGGAAAATTTACATTATTAATATAGAGAATAATCCTTAACCTCAGATTTTAGCAGGTAAGGGAATCTAATTAAAACTTAATAAGATCATTTTTATACTTGATTTTATTCTGTTTATGGCAAATTATAATAGCTTTTTTATTTATGACTGTGATATGAAGTTTGCTTGAAAAATAAGTGTAAGTATCCTTCTTAAAGAGATATATTACACAAAAATATTAATTTTGGGATGTATAGATATGGAAAAAATATGAAGGTGACAGTAGGAAGATAAGTTTGAGAAAAAACATGGTAGTGTTTCTAAAGTGACCTAAATGATCTTGAACAAAGAATTCTCTTCCTCCCTATGAACAAATGAGAGTGCTATCTTGCAGGAATGTTGAAAACATTTGACTTCAGGAGTCCTTAATTTGGGGAGTGAAAAGGCTTAAAAGAATTTCCTCTGAAACTTAAGTTTTAAAGTTTAGGTGGACCTGCCATATGTCAACATGTTGGATGATGTGGAAAATATACAAAAAATAATAGTCCACTTAGGGAAAAATTCTGGGCATAGAAGGTATTAGCAAAATTTTAGAATATCCTGAAATAGAAATTATAATTTAAAAATCTACTTACAATTCTTCCAAAAACTAATCACACATATTTTAGCTGAATATAATTATTACGTTTTTAAGGATATGAGGTTAAGCTTTTGCTCCTTAATAATTACCTCATATCTAATATTTTATAACATTTTAATATTTTTTGCAGCTTTAATAGCTCCTTATTAAAATTTTGGAGGTAAATTTTAAAAATAAGCATGTTTCTGCAGAGATTTATACCTACTCATAAACAAAAATCTTGTTTACTTTAACTTTTAATATTCTTCAAGAAAGAGGCAATAAAACAGAGAATGCTAACTAGGGACTGGTTTAGAGACTCCTTAAAGCTAACAGAACGCTACAAAGTAGCCACAATCCAATCATTCGATAATATTTATTGAGACCTGATATATCAACGAACACATTCTTTGCACTTATGGAACTGTGTGGTAATTAAGGAAAAATAATAAATTAAATATATAATAGCCTGGTGATACTAAGATGGACTCTAGTGTAAAGTTATACCTGAGCAGAAAGTAAACAAAGGGAAGACTCAGACCATTCAGACAAATAGAGGAAGATCTGTTAATAAGGGTAATTTGTCAAGATCACTTAGCTGGGTAACATTATCACAACTAAAATTTCCTCCAAACTGAATAACACCCATTAATTTTTAAACTACAAAAGCCATTTAACAAGGGTAAAAATGATTATTGCAAACTACTGTTAAATTTTATAAAAGCTTGAAGGCATATCCTAAATAATTTATTAAAACTAGATTTCTCTGCGCTGATGTATAACAAAATCCACTAACATTTAGCTGTTTAATTTCCAAGCCCAAACTCATAAAACATGACCCGTGAGGCTCTGATGTCTTTGAATATCCACATGAACTACATCAGAATGGCCTTGTCACTAACTGATGGAACCTAGCTGTCCATAACTTACTCTAAAGATGGAGCTGCAAATGGTTTTCTCTCTTTTGACAACTTAAAGTGATTTTGGAATTGTTGCCAGAAACCCTGCCTTGAGAAGGATTCTGAGCTCACTCTAAGCTCCACAGGAAAAAGTACTGTGATCAATAAAAAATTTTCACAAAAAAATAATAGTTAAGGAGCACTATTCTTCCAAGCCTTTTCACTCCCCAAATTAAGGAACACTGATGTAAGTCCTGCATATATGACATGTAGCAACTAAGAAAGTCTCCAAAATTTAATAAAGAATGATATCATGGTTATGCTTTTGTTGTTGATTTTCCTTTAAACATTAGAGGTATGTTGATACTCAAATAAATATTTCATAAAGGTCTAAAACTCAGTGTTTCAAACCAATGAAAACTCACATACAGCATTTTAAAAGTTTTAACTACTATCGCCTTTTGACAGTAGCAAAGTCAGAATTAAACTTCAGTTCTATTGCCATCTTCAAATTCTTGAAAGACTGAATCAAAACAAACTTAAAGCTGGAGCAAAAGTCTCCAGACAACAAATTTCCCGGACCCCTTCACCTCTCTCTAAACAAAATAAAAAATAAAAAGGTTCTGATAATACTTAGAGGTCTTTAAACAGCAAAAAGGTTATAGGATATATTACTAATAGAATTATCAAACAGGTGCCTTGGGATCCATTTGAACTCCAAAGGCTTGATCCAGAGAATTTTCTCTGAGCTTCATAAAAGTTACCAGAGAGGAAAGACATGGAGGGTCAGAGGGGAATTTTATCCTTTGCATGCTCACTAGAAAAACGAGGAGCTAATTTTGTCCTATAATTTTTAAGTGCTACATTTAAAAAAAAAATCATAATATATTTCAGTCAACTGAAATGTACAGAGAACCTGTGTACTTATCCCCTAGACTATTAGCAAAACCTCATAAACACAATCTAAGCTGCCCAGGTTTGCCTCCCCAATCATACTCTCCTCTCTCCCTCATTCCAAGTGGAAACCATTGCAGTAAACTCTCTTATGTTCACTCATGTAAACAAAGGACTCAAGAATAAAACTCATTGGAAAATAAAGCAGAAAAAAGTGTGGGATTACTTTTTAGCTGTGGAATTCAGTCCTGCAGGAGTGGATGGTTGTTCAGGATCCTGGTTAACAAGGCAAGTTGGAAAAGAGCAGCCATCACCTAGACTATAATTAAAATAAAAACTTACAGTTGAATCAGGAAAAAGACAATGGAGTAAAACCCTGTTACAATGCCAATGACTGAAAGTAGAGCAGGTAATATGCAAAATATGTGGATCAGCATTGGCTTCAATACATTGTTTATATTTAGAGAGAGGATGAGTTAGTTCATGTTCACATTGATGTAATAGTGAATTATAAAATATTACTTAAAAATAGAAGTCACTATGCAGAATTATAGACCTATGGAACAGAAACTTTTTCTGAAATTGTCCTTTGTTGACTTACTTTCATTAGTTTAAAACCTGAAAAAGTTAACAGCAAAAGTACCTTGAAAAAATGGGTAGCAACCAATATTTCTTCTCATCACCAAAAACTTGTCGCATGTTTTTACTGAAACCCAAGCTGAAGCCATTCTTATCTGTTCCATGTCGAAACACTGGACTTCTGAATGCCTCTAGAAGAGATCGTAAAGCAATTGCATGAATAAAGAACAAATCAACAAGAGGTTCCTAATATTTAGAAATAATTAAATTAAATGAAGAAACTCTGGAAATCAATGTCCACCCTGTGAGTAAATATGTACCTACTAGTAGCCCTGACATACAGATTGTCTATTCTATTTCAAAATATCATGTCTATTTTAATTCTCAACTAATCCTTTTACTACTATGGCTGTACATGTGCATTGTAAAAATATTTAAAAATACAAGTAAGCAAACAGGTTAAAACTTTGTATCTTCTGGATCTTTTGATAGATAATTGAATGGATACATGGAAGGGCAATAGATATATTCAAATATACAGTTTTTTTTAACCAAAATGAGAGTATATTTTACATATACTGTATAACTCTTTTGAAGTTAACAAATTCCAGTTTCAATATTATTGAAATTTTCTCTCACTTAATCATAAAAATTTTCCAAATGACCCAAAAATATACTGTATAGCCATAATCATACATTGCATCTGGTTATGCCCACTTGCCTATCAAAGTTGAGGTTGAAAAGGTTCTAGGAGTTGCCCAAGATCACAGAACAAATAAATTACAGATGTGGGATTTGAACAAGGTCATCAATGTTCCTTCCAGAATACTACATTTTCTTCTTGAACAACACTGAAAGGCAAATTCTAAAATGTTATTTTTGGAATATGAACAAACATAGAAGTATAATGATTTTTTTCCCAAAATTTAAAATAAAAAAATCTAACTAGAAGTCGGGTTCTATGAAAAATGTGGTGATTCAGACATACCACAAGTTGTGTCCACTTGCATTGTAATAAATGCAACATCCTTTGCATTTGCCACTCCAGGTTAAAGAGTTTTTTGAAAACTTCTTTATAGTTATAGGACCATATTATCCAGAGGAAGTCCTTTCAGTGCTACAAGTTAAATCTCAAATCTAGAAGCTAAAAGCTTCTGGAAACAATTCATTTACTTTCAATGCATTACAATTTAAATGTCCAAAATCAAATTGGAAAACAAGATACCTTGCTTAGAAGTTACTTTATTAAAGCAAATTTTTTTCTAATAATATGTGCTGTAATAGGATTTTGCCTGAATGTTAAAAATGAACAAGAACTATCTACTACAATTAATCTTCACTGAATAATCATGGGATCTCATAGCTTAAAAGGCTCCTTTCTGATCAAAGGAATTTATAAATTCAAGTTGCATTCCCAAAGTCCTAATCTTAGCCTAGAAATTATGTAGCTAAGTCTCTGCTTACTTTTCATTTCTCATTCTTTAGCTTCTTATGCTTCAACCCCATGGATGGTTTCTCAAGTATTCCTAGCTTTTTTCCTATATTTTCTTTCTTTCTTTTTTAAACTGAGGTGAAATTCACAAAACTGAAAATCTTTTTTGAAGTGAACAGCCAAATGGCACTCAATATAAATTCGGTGCAACAATTACCTTTATCAAGTTCCACAATAGTTTTATTATTATACCCTTAAGCAGTTACTCTCCAGTCCTTTCTGTCCTTATCCCCAAGCAACAACTAACACGATTTTGCTCTATGGATTTACCTATTCTGGACATTCATATGAATGGGATCATATAAGCCATAATCTTTTGTGATTATTTTCTTTCACTTCGCATGTTTTCAAGATTCATGTGTGTTGTAGAAAGTGTCAGTACTTCATTCCTTTTTATAGCTGAGGAATATTCCTTTGTAATACATATGCCCATATTTTCTCCATTATTTGATGGGCATTTGGGTTGCTTCTGACTACTGTAAATAGTTCTTTAGGATCACTGGTATACAAGCATCCATTTAGATTCTTGTTTTCAATTTTTAGAGTATATCCCGAGTAGTGGCACTGCTGGCTCTTATGATAATTCTACCACATGAAGAATATGCTAACATGTTTTTAATAGTCACTGCACCATTTTATATTCCCAGAATTATAAAAGGATTCTAAATTCTCCAAATCCTGACAAACACTTGTTTCTGGTTTTGTATTACAGCCACCCTAGTGGTGTGGAAGTGATACCTCACTATGGTTTTGGTTTGAGTAATGATGTTGAGCATGTTTTAAAGTACTTGTTGATTATTTGAATATTTTCTCTAAATAAATGTCCACCTAAATATCTATTCATATCGTTTGCCAATTTTTTGAGTCTTTTTGTTGTTGATTTGTAAGAATTCTTAGTATATTCTACATATGAGGTCCTTAATCAGATACATTTTTTGCAAATATTATTCTGTTGTTTTTTATTTTCTCAATAATATCCTGTGGTTCACAAAAGTGAACAACAAAAGCATGAGCAACAACAGAAAAAAATAAGGAGTTATTTTTTTCTGTTGTTGCTCATGATTTTGGTATTCTAAGACTACAATTGCCATTTTCAAGGTCCTGAAGATGCATTTTCTAAGTTTTATAGTTTTAGCACTTCTGTTTAGATCGTTGGTTGATTTTAATTTTTTAAAATATTCTTCTAGTTGTCAATATACAGTGCTGAGGATTGAATCCAGGGCCTCACACATGCCAGGCAAGTGCTCTACCACTGAGCCATGATTCCAGCCCCCTCAATTTTAATTTTCTGTATATGCTATGGAGTAAGGGTCTAATTTCATTTTCTGCCCTATGAATTCAAGTTGTCCCAGCAACATGACAAGGCTATTAGTCTTTTTCCATCTATGGTCCTGACAACCTAGTTAAAAATTGATTGACTAAAGATGTATGGATTTATTCCTGGAAGTGTGTGTGTGTGTGTGTATATGCATGCATGCATGTAATAATGTAATATAATTAAGAATACACAACCAAATGAGGAGATGCACAAATATAGAGGTATGTATCTCATCATGTCAGTAGCACACTGTTTTGATCATTATAGTTTTGAAATCAGGAATGTGAATCTTCCAACTGTGTTCTTTTTCTGGTGAGATATTTTGGCTATTTGAGTCCTCTTATAATTTTATATGAATTTGAGGATCAGTTTTTGCATTTATGCAAAAATGGAATTACACTGAATGTATAAATCACTTTGGGTAGTACTGCCATCTTAACAATGTTAAATCTTCCAGTCCATGAACATGGGGAATCTTACCATTTATTTATAAGTCTCCTTTAACTCCTTTCAATAATGCTTTGTAGTTTTCAGTGTGCTACTGTAGAACCTCCTTGGTTAAATTTATTCCTAAGTTTTTTATTCTTTTAAAAGCTTTTGAAAAGTGGAATAATATTCTTAGTTTCATTTTTGGATGTTTCATTTTTTGTGTACAGAGAAACATAACTGATTTGGCACTTATTGATTTTATTTGACTATCCAGATATTGTTAGCACTGCTTTTCTTGTGAATTCTTTAGATATTTTTATATAAGATCATGTTATCTGTGAATAGGGATAGTTGTACTTCTTTCCTTTGGTTGCCTTTATTTCTTTTCCTTGACTAATTCTAACTGGTTAGATCTTGCTGTATGTTGAATAGCAGTAATAAAAGAGACATCCATGTTTTGTTCCTGATGTTAAAGGGAAAGTTTTCAGTTTTTCACCTCTGAGTCTGAGGTTAGCTGTGGATTTCTCATAAATGCCCTTTATCAGGTTGAGGAGGTTCCTTTCCACTCTTAATTTTTTAAGTGTGCTTCCTCTTAATCATGAAAGAGTGTTAGATTTTGTTACATGTTTTTCTCTTTTCTCTGTTAATGTACAGTGAAGCCAAACTGTCCCAGGCTTTTCTTTGTTGTGAACCATTTGATTACTAATTCAATCTCTTTACTTGTTATAGGTTTGCCCTAGTTTTTTGTTTCTTCTTGAATCAGTTTGATGGCTTGTTTGTTCCTAGAAATTTGTCCATTTCATCTAGGTTTTCTAATGTACAATAGTTCATAATAATCTTTTATAATCCTTTCATTTCTAAAAAGTCAGTAGCAATGTCCCCATTTTCATTTCTGATTTTTGTGATGAGTCTTCACTTTTTTCCTTGTTAGATAAATGTTGTCAATTTTTTTGGTTTCATTGGTTTTCTGTAATTTTTTATTATTTATTTCCATTATCTCCTATCTTTATTACTTCCTTCCTTCAGCTGGCTTTGGGTTTAATTTGTTCTTCTTTTTTTCATTTTTTAAGGTAGAAAGTTATTGATTGAAATATTTCTTCCTTGTTAGAATGGACATTTACAGCTATTCATTTCCCTCTAAGAACTGCTTTAGCTGCATCCCATATTTATAGGGCTTTTGAACATACTGTTTTCTCTGCCTGAGGTGCTTTGGCTCTTTTCATGGCTGACTGCTTAGGTTAAGTACTTTTTGTTGTAGTAAGTGCTTTCCTGCCAGCTCATTCTAAATAAGTTTCCTCCATCATCCCCAGTTCTTTATTCACACTTCAGCATTCTCTTTGCTTAGTTAAAATTATTTTGCATTTTGTAATTACTTTTATGTTTCATTATTAATTTAGGGACCCCTCAATAGACTGTCTCCTTTACTACTTCTATTCAACATTATACAGTAAGTTCTAACTACAGCAATTAGTCAAGGAAAAGAAATAAAGGCAACCAAAGGAAAAAAAATACAGCTATCCCTATTCACAGTGCTCTTGGTCACAATGCTTTGCCCAGCATGGATGACCAATAAATACATGAAATGAATGAACTTATATATGTCGAAGTGACTATCCACACACACAAAAATGTGAGAAATAAGAATGATTTTTACCACTTCAGGATAGGTCGATGTTTAATCATATGGCAACTTTCAATGAATATCTACATATGTACTTAAAGTTCTGTCAACTACAATAATTTAATACTCACCTAATGTAGATTTATTTTTGCTGACTAGCCAACAATGATAGCCAAACAGAGAAGACAAGCTGACAGAAAACATAGCTGCAGCAAAGAATAAAAACATAATATGGAACTTGGCTTGAGTATCAGGTAGGCCATTCTATAAAGAAAGGAAGAAAATAACATGTTTCGTCAAAGGGGAAATTATCCTTTTATTTTTATAAGTAAGTTTCTTTTTGCTTAAATTTTTTATAAATTTTTAATAATTTTTTTATAAATTTAGATATGGAGAAAGATACATGGTGTTAAAACTTTAGGAGGAAAAAGAAATATATATTTTGTCATATTAAATTAAATGTTTGCTGGAATATGTGTCTATGGAAAAGATTAAAATTGGGGGTATTTATTTTGCATAGTCAAATCAGAAAAATTATGATAGCATAGTATAAACTATAACAGTAGGACATGAGATAGAAGGAATTATAAAATATTTTAAATCTGACATGTTTTGTTTACATACTACAGATTCACAAATGTTTAAATAGCTTTATTATTAAGGTTAACTGGCACAATTTAGTTACTATTCTCATTGATGTTTTCTATCACTGCAAACAACAGCATTGACTAAAAGAATACATATAACAACACATCCACAATAATGCTCCAAGCTATTTTAAATAATAACATCACAGAAAAGATCAACATTAATGAATAACACCTATCTAAAATAAATTTTATAATGCCCATTGGCTGAAATAGGCCACCTCAAAGCAAAACTAGTTTGATCGTCTCTGTTGGTATGTCAAAGGAGACCTCGACTGGCTCTAGAATGGAGGGCGTGGGGATATGGGCAATTAGTGAGGCACCAGAGCTGGCATGGAGGCCCCATCAGATATAAGGTCCTATGTTCGATTCTCTATAGTAACTGTCAGATTGACACTAGTCATAAGACCTCATTGGTAGTTTTCAACAGTGGGGTCTGCCCAGTGAAAACTCTGGTCCTTCCTTTTCAAATATATTTGTGTTTTGGAATGAAAACCACTCACAGGAATGAGGTGCAGTGAATTAATATCCTCCCAGGCATTTGTTAGGGATCATTCCTCAAGCTGGAAATTGCTACAAGCAGATCTCTTCACCTGTGTATTACTAGTACTTAGCAATGTTAACCAGCACATGGTAGGTATTCAACAACTCTTTGGTAGTAAATTTGCTTTAAACCTCAAAAACAGATCCAATGATTCAGAAATTATCACCATAATAAAGGATAATTTAATGAAAATACTAAAGCCATTCTGACAAGGAATAAACTGCTTTTTAAGATTATTTGCCACTCACAAAGAATATCTTCAGATATTTAATATACTCTTAATTTTGCCTGAGAATAGTAACATAAAAATATGTACATTAAAATAAATTAAGAAGTGATTATTTAAACACGTCATATTTTATATCAGAATATATTAGTCTTTCCATGAATTTAATAAAGACTTAAGATTTGGGAAAAATATATAATACGGAAAAAAAGGAGTACTTAAAGCCTAATTAAACAATACCCACAAAAAATTGAAAACATTATAGACATAACAATTTTTTAAAAAAATCTTATATATGAAAACACATCTATATTTAAATACAGAAAAATACCTACTTATATAGTCCATTATCATTATTTGCAGTAGCTATGTTCTATAAGGTTACCATGAACACTGACTTTGTGAATCCTGAACCCCTCCTCCCAGGGACAATGCAGGGGTAGGTTCCTGCAAGACTCTTGGCATAACATCTTCATCAACTGACCAACTCACAACTTCATTTTCTGTGGGTTTTTGCTTAAAGGTCCCTTATCATTAACATGGAACCTGTGGCCAACGGCACTATAACTTAGGCTAATGAATGAGGCTTATTAAGGTGTTTCCTTCAGGCTAATGAATGAGGCTTATTAAGGTGTTTCCTTCATATAAAATGTCAGTCTTGATTAGAAACATTAGACAGCACTTCAGCGTTATGCTTGAAGACCATTTTAAATAGCAAAATCAACAAAAAGCACAGAAATACAAGACATGGCATCAGACTGTGAAGAGCACGTTTATTCACATTATGAGAGCTAATGAAGCAAGAAGGCAGAGCTCTGCCTTGTTTCACCTCAACTGGGCACATGCGCGTGGAACACTCCAAAACTCTGCCATTCTGCACCCATCTGCAGATGAT
The DNA here is from genome assembly GCF_001458135.2 of Marmota marmota marmota. Taxonomy (NCBI): domain Eukaryota; kingdom Metazoa; phylum Chordata; class Mammalia; order Rodentia; family Sciuridae; genus Marmota; species Marmota marmota. The sequence goes on along the minus strand of NW_026000211.1, from coordinate 6,310,531 downwards.
TATGAAAGCTTTGTGAGTACTGGTTTTGATATTACAGACAAATTTTGAGAAGTCGAATTAAAAAATACAGATCTGTGAATAAAGAGGACTGACTATGTGAATTAACTCTATTTTGTAAAGTCATTGTCTGAAATAATTCACTGCTGAAAATTTACATTACATATTTTTATAAACTGAAGAAAAGTCACTAAAGTAACAACTTACTGTCCAAAATCTGATAAAATACTGTAAATCTGTAGCAGCAATAAAAAGGCAGTACAGCAGAGAATAAGCCAAGAAAAGGAGGAAGAATTTATAATTTGAAAATCCAACACAATTGTTCACCCTGCCAAAAAAAAAACAAAAAACAGTCACAATGAGTATTACATCTTCAATCCAGTTATAATATGCTCAAATTTAACAGTGTTTGGTTTTCTCTCGTTTAAAATTTGTTAGCATTTCTTTAAGTGTAAGTCATAAAATTTCTTTATACATGGAAACATTAAAAATCAATTTTAAGAAAAAAGGAGTTTCTGTGCTTAGATCTTCAATATGCGATATTTAATACAGCTTTAATAAATTGTGATCAATGTAACTACATTTCATGTCCAAACATATGAATAAGCACATGCTTAAAAGCACAGAGCTGTAAGACAACTAGTGAAGTCAGGCAGATTAGAGAAATTGACTGTTATCTTTGGGTTTGATAACCAATTATGATTAAGTTAAAATCTTTTAAATTTTCCTGGGCTAGATAAACTAACTTCACATACTTCTCCTTGCATGCCATCATTGATTGAACCAACCAGACTGTCAAAGCATATTCTTAAATGGGAGATTTAAGAAAAGAAATACGATTGGGGGCCAAAATAGTAATGACATTTGACACTAGATAATTATATGGCCCGAGAAAGTGAAATAGTAAATTAGAATTTCATTTTTCTTACCTGTAAAAAATAAAAAAGCACTAAGATCATTTTTGACATCCAGCTTTATATTATATGATATGGACAATAACAAATTCTCAGTTCTTATTATTCTAAAATCATTATGTGATGGGTGGGGGAGGGTGGAATTCCAAACATTATTAATACATAAAAACATAAATACAGCTCATTCTATATTCACTCTTTCTCTTAAAGGACCTAGGAATTAAATAAGAAAAACATTAAAAAGCAATAATAAAAGAAAACTAACTAAATTATACCTAATAGAAGAAAAAGTAGGTCCAAATCTCCATTATGTTGGATTAGGCCCCAAATTCCTTAAAAAGACTCTTATAGCGCAAGAATTAAAACCAAGAATCAATAAATGGGATGGATTCAAACTAAAAAGCTTCTTCTCAGCAAAAGAAACAATCAGTGAGGTGAAGAGAGAGCCTACAGAATGGGAGTAAATCTTTACAACAAGCACATCAGATACAGCACTAAACTTTAGGATATATAAAGCACTCAAAAACCTTAACACCAAAAAAACCAAAAACAAAAACAAATAATCCAATCAATAAAGATACATTTATACACTGCTGGTGGGACTGCAAATTAGTGCAGACAATCTGGAAAGCAGTATGGAGATTCCTTGGAAAACTTTGAATGGAACCACCATTTGACCCAGCTATGCCACTCCATGGTTAATACCCCAAAGACATAAAAACAGCCTACTACAGGGACACAGTCACATCAATGTTTATAGCAGCACAATTCACAATACCTAAATTGTGGAACCAACCCAGATGCCCTTCAGGATAGATGAATGGATAGGGAAAGTTTGGTGTATCTACACAATGGAACACTACTCAGCATTAAAAGAGAATAAAATCATGGTATTTGCAGGTAAATGGATAGAGTTAGAGAATGCTAAGTGAAGTAAGCCAATCCCAAAAAAACAAAGGCCCAATATTGGGGGGGGGGG
>NW_026000211.1:6291035-6308636 GCF_001458135.2 Marmota marmota marmota | reverse complement strand
CCAATATTGGGGGGGGGGGTATGAGGGGATGGGAGGAATTGAGGAACTTAAGATAGGACAAAGGGGAGGGAGGGGAAGGGAGTGGGCATGGGGGTAGGAAAGACAATGGAATGAGTTAGACATCATTACCCTAAGTACATGTATGAAGACACAAATGATGTGAAAAAACTTTGTGTACAACAAGTGACTTGAAAAATTGTGCTCTATATGTGTAACATAAAATGAACTGCATTCTACCATTGTGTATAACAAATTAGAATAAATAAATAATTTAATTTTAAAAAAAGATTTTTTTCCTTTGCATAGAGATCACAGCATTATGGGATAACCTCAAGTAGATGTGATAGAATAGATCTGTTAAATTGGCTGAAATCATTGCTTTCTGAGTTAGCTCAGTGTTATCTGACATATTGAACCTATTTCATAGAGCATATACATATTGTTTCCTCTCCTCAAATGTCCTTGTTCTCACTTGAGTGTTAGCAAAATAATCTTTCTATTGACTTTAGTAATAAATTGAAAACTTCCTTGTTCCAGATTTTAAAAATGAAACTATGTTCACATGAAAAATGGTTATATTTTCTACCTCAAAAATATAAGGTAGGGCTGAGGTTGTAGCTCAGTGGTAGAGTGCTTGCCTCGCATGTCTGAGGCACTGGGTTTGATCCTTAGCACCACATAAAAATAAATAAAATAAAGATACTGTGTCCTTCCACAACTAAAAAAAGAGAGAGAGAATTAAAGAAATATATAAGGTAAAGGAAGCAGCATTAAATTTATTAATTTGCATTGTATATAATCTATAGTTCTATATGGGGAAGGAATTCATAAGGATATCCAAAACTCTGGATGCACATTGTATACAGTTGTATTTGCAGCTCTAGAGATTCCAGTGGGAATCCAAATTGCTGAGATGGCTTTTCATGGCATCAGAATAAAAAAGTGGCAAGAAGTAACACTGGTAATATTCTGTACAGTCTAACTGTAATTTGTTTCGAAAGGATACAGGATATTGCACTTGCTTACTTGTGCTGGTTTCAAGAGGAAAAAAAAAGGGTAGGTGAAGGTGAAGACTCTGGACAATGTTGGCGTCACCTATGACTCTTGTGGCCTGGGGGAATTAGAAGGAAGGGACAGATTGCTTCCCTTCCTATAAGAATGTAAGAAGCAGCTTTCAGAGTAAATGATGAAGAGCATTTGTATTCATAGAAATAAAATGATTTTGATCACAGATTTTATAATACCCAATTTGGCTTCCTTTAACTTCTATTAAGAGTAATTTGCATGTCAGAGGTAGGAAACATGGCAGAAGCTCAGTAAAGAAAGACCAAGCATTTTAGAGTTTGAAATGTTTCTAGGGAGTTTTATGTGTATGTTACTAGAAGAAATAGAGTAATCATGTTTATTTTTGAATAATACTTTCCTCTTATGACAGACAGTTTTGGGCTAGACATTTTAACTGCCTACTGGTATGCAGACTCAGATGGAAAAGGAAAAGAACCCAGTCCAAGTCTGAGCCTCCTCCATCTGGAAAAGGAATGACTTCACATGAAGAAACAACATGTTCTGGGTAAATATCCCTCTTAGGCTATAAGCACAGCTGTTGGCTCTGTTCAGGGCAATTGTTTTTCTGAGAACAGAAAACAGAACACAATTTATTAGGAAGAATGCGGCCTTTCAAGTCCAAAAACTATGTGACTTTGAGCCCACGTTTCAAGTTTCCCGAGTCTTACTTTCTTTCCCTTTAAAATGGGACAAATCATACTTCTGTTTGTTGTTGTAAGGATGACAGATTATACATATGGTCTCTAGAATACAGTAGGTGCTCAATAAATTAAAGCTAAAATCATTTACTTTTATTTATGTTACCTAATTTGGGGCAAGTATGTGAAAGTATTATTAATATAATTAAATTTTACACTAAAAGAAAAAATTTCCCTAATAGAAAGCTAGTAAAGCTAATACTAGAGAAACTTATTTTTAGTTAAAATAATGAGCTTGAGATTGATTCCCTGAATCCTGATGGATAACTTTAACTGGCCAGAGCTGATATGCTGAAATCATTGAAAAACTGAGAGCCACTGGTTAATATTTCAGATGCTCAAAGTTCATAGGTACTAAAGTTCAAATCCACATACAAGACCGCTCTAAAAATGGTCTTCCCACAGTCTGGGAATATCCTAATGTAATCATATAATGGCTTTTTAAAAACATTTTCAGGATATTTTAACTGAAAGAAAATAAACCATATTTAGTCTACAATACAGTCAGTTGTGTTTTTAAAAATGAGGGAGGGAGGGGCTGGGGTTGTGGCTCAATGGTAGAGCACTTGCCTAGCATGTGTGAGGCACTGGGCTCGATTCTCAGCACCACATATAAATAAAATAAAGGTCCGCCAACAACTAATAAAAATATTTTTTTAAAAAAAAATGAGGGAGGAATGCCCCTGCCTACATACAGACCTGTGGTTCTCTGTGAATAGGGGAAAGAGGGGATAGAAGAACATGTTCACCGCTTTTATTTTTTAATTAAGAACCGTAAAAATGAGTAAGAGTGTGTGTGTGTGTGTGTGTGTGTGTGTGTGTGTGTGTTTGTTTTAGGTGGTGGGGATTCAACCTAGAGCCTTGTATATGCTAAGTATGTGCTTTACCCCGGAGCTACACACCCAGCCCTACAAATTTTTTAATTTAAATTTTTAATTTCAATTCTTTAAAAAAGTTGACTGCTCCATTCAGCTGCCATCCAATGAATATCAGGCCCTTGGCATCAAACCCTTCACAACTGGCATGGCTATTGCTTTCTTCAAGGGAATGCCAGAGCTGAGACGGTGGGGGGAGGTAGGGGCTGCAGATGGGAAGAAATAGTGCATGAGGCAGTCAGGTCATTAAACTTCTTCCACATTGCCATTAAAGGATGAATGCAAGACAGTATGCAGATATGAAATGTGAGCCTATTTTTAAAAACTCCGAAGTCTTTTGCCTGTTTCCCTTCACTTATTTAATAGGATCTGTCAAAATTTGAAAGATTGTCCAATTATCCTATAAGTTTCTTATTCAGTCAAATTAATTGCAGGTTTAGAAAGATTGACATAATGGCAAATCGTTATTTTCTATTTTTATAATTTTGAGAGTATAGCAAGGACATAGCAAACTTTATAGGTAGGTACTGGTCTGGAATGAATCCTGATTATCTTCACCTCTCTGTTCATTATCATCTTAATCTTCTATTACATTGGAAAAATCAGAATCAATTTTATGACCCAATTATTTTGACCACTGCTAAATATATTGAGAATCCACAGCAATTCAAAATGGAGAGTGCTTAGTATGGTTTCCCTAAAAGTAGGCCCTAAGTTAACACCTTTGATATAGTTTGAGACAAAGAAGGGAGAGGATTTGGGATATCGTTTAGTGGTAGAGCACCTGCCTAGTATGTGCAGGGCCCTGGGATGGAACCCCAGCCCAAGAAAAAAAAGCGGGGGCTAGAGGGGAGGGAGAACGGCCCACTAAACAGTATTACTGGACAGGCCTCATTGGTTGAGGGTGGCCCTGGGGCTATTAATTCTCTGGCACTTCTGGACTGCCTAGCCTGTGGGCTGAACAAACCTATTCAGGTAGAAGAGAGCCCTCTGATGGAGAAGCAAAGAAACACAGGTGCCTGAGGTGGGGGGCTGTCTGCAGCATGGAAACTGTCCTCTACAGGTGTGATGAACTCACAGTGGGTCCTGGGGATGTGAATGGGGCATTGACAACCTCTGCTATGGTGAGGGCAAAGAGGAATAAAAGGAGGATTAAGAAAACTTGTAATTGAAACTACTGGATGGGGGAACACTTGCTGAGAGAGAAAAAGAATGGGGAGCAAAAAAAAAAAAAGAATGCAAATGCAAATTAGTACAAATGGGGTTATTTACAGAAATTTTTCTTTAAGAAGACAGCTATTCTTATAGGAGTTGACTAGACTTAACATTTGAAAGAAGGATATCTAAGTGAAGGAAAGGAAGAGATATGCTGGTGAGAAATCTACAAGACTATGAACCCTACATTCCCTATTTCCTGCTGCGAAGAGAAACATTCTCTTTTATTTAAAACAAGTCTCATGTAGACTTGTGGCGATGTATATATTTCCTGTGGCATCACCCCTGAAAGAAGACAAGTCTGTGGAATAAGTATGACTAAGGTCTAAATCCAACCTGGCTGGCAACCTTGGCCTGGCTGTCAGAGGTCTGTGCGCACTGAGGTGAAAATTATAGGAAAATATAGAAAAATCATAGAAAATCAACCTTCATCAGATATTTCAAATAGATCTCTAATAAGTAACCTAACTTTATAACTTAGAAATATTAGAAAACATTAGTAAATTCCAAGTGGAATATCTTATTTAAACAGCTCTGTGCTTTTCTGTATTTGCCATCCTATTCCTCAATACCAAGTTTCATTTAAAATAATGGATAAAGCTTTAGGGATTTAATTCTTCATTAGACATCTGCATGAGGTATTATTAACAGTATTATGTATAATTAATGGGCAAATCTTTGTATACACTTCTGGAAAATATTTTAGAATTTCTGTGTTTATGTATGTGCATACAAATTTCATTTGTAAAAATGTTTAAATAGAGAAATAATTCAATTTATAAAAATGTATAAGAGACCTAAGCCTACTTAAGTACAGAGCCTACTCACCATGGACAATGATGATCCATCTTCAAAATACATCTAAAAAAACAAAACACAAAAGCCCACACCCCACAAGTTTTTAAATCACATTGTCATAAAAGGAAAATTTAAAGCATCATTTCATTTATGGCAAGTAAAATACTGCAAAATTACTTATATAAAAAGTAACAGCAAAAGTCCTTATCAAAAATAAACACTAGAGCTGATTTTAGTTGCAATATAATAACAGAACTATAATCTTTTTAATTATTATTTGTTTTTGAGATGAGGCCTCCCTATGCTGACCACCTGAGCTGTGAACTTGAGTTCCTCCTGCCTCAGCCTCCTACGTAGTTGAGACTAAAGGCATACCAACATTCCTCACTTAATAATAGTACTTGAATTTAAAATATATATGTGCTTTAAGATGTAAATCAAATCATTTTATAAAAACAATATGATATATAACATACAACTACCTCATGCTTAAAAAAGTTCAAAATGTCAACAGACTTATGGACAGTCTAGATAAAATCTTCTCTTGAATATTAATATTAAATCATTAATATTAAATAATTAATATTTAATCTAAATAATTAATATTAATCATTACGTCAAATCATACTGTTTGTGTAGTACAGTAAATACATAACATTTGTCTGTTATAAAGTCGAGTGAGTTATTTTAATAAAGAGAGAAAATGCTCACAGAAGTACTTACTAAATTGAATTAGTCAAGTCAGAACTGCTAGAAATCAAGCACCTTAAGTCATCAAGAACAGGGTTGAGGGAAGGGGACAAGTGACTGTGGCCCTAAGCCACATAGGTATTAATGCAAATGATTATACCAATTATATTTCCTAATAATGATCTGAGAAGCATAAATAAGGAAAAAAGGTGATAATCTGGAAAACAGCATAAATACTAAATGAAAAGGCCAGATATTTTAGAAGCAAAAAAAAGGTTTCCTTACTTATCACAGACGGAACAGTGATGGCAACGATCTGGTTTTATAAGTTGGCATCTGTCACAATATCGGATTGCTAAGAACAAAAAGCTCCACTTAGTCTTAGATTTAACACAGAATTGAATGTACAATTAAATGGCTTTTATCATCTCTCCAAATTTAAATTCTAACTGAATTTAAATTTGGTAAAAAGAAGATATTCAACTCTTGTATAAGTATAAAAAAAATGAGTAGTTGAGCCTATAGTCAGAGTTCTCTGGAGAGGTTTACCAAGAAGAAAGGATCTTTTTGGAAAACTTTTCTGAGGTGTTTTACATTGTCAGTAGTCACAGGAAGGCTCACAAAGGGCACAGATGTGTCCATTTCTATTAAGGTAGATAGTCTCCTTCAATTAAATGAATTTACTTCCTGTGCATAACAGGGTGAGAAGATACAAACGCAGAAACATGTTTGAGAAATTGATAAACTCCATTAGTTGCTTAATTGGGAAAGACATCATGTCTCTGTTGGGCAGTATACAAGATTAGAAGTGAGTACTGGATGGGCTGGGTTTGTGGCTCAGTGGTAGAGCGCTCACCTGGCATGTGTGAGGCACTGGGTTCAATCCTCAGCACCACATAAAAATAAATAAAATAAAGGTACTATGTTCTCTACCACTTTAAAAAAAAAGGTTTTATATAAAAATAAAAAAGAAGAAGTGAGTACTGGAAGAAGTACTTCCAATAGAGAATTCTAGTTCTTGTAACTGAAGCCCTCATCTTTTCTTCTATAATACAGATATCAAAGACAATTATGGATAATTGATGTGGAGATGCCATCTCAGTACAGAAGCATCTTACAGGATACACTTGAGGAAGAAAACAGGATAAAAATTGTGTGCGAGACTTCAATTATTCATTTGTGATTCTGAAGTAAGTTAGAAACAAATATAAATAATGTAAGAATATTAATGAAATACCTCATATTCTTTTTTCCGTACTAAATCTTTAAAACCCATTGTGTATTTTATGTTTATTTAAAGCACATCTCAACTTGGACTAGCCATATCTGGACTACTCAACAGCCAAGTGGGCTAGCAGTTATGATAATGGGAAGCACAGGTCTAACGTTATAAACAAATCTCTGGGTAAGTCTTGGTGGGCAAGTATCAATGGTTCATGTGTGTCAGTTTTTAAAACAATTGTTTAATTAGATGTGAAATTACCTTAAAAATCTGACCCAAGGAAAAGATGTATTTAGTTGTATTTGTAAAAAAAATTTTGTTTAAATATTAAGGATGAATAAAGAAACTGTACCAATATCTAAATTATGTCTTACGTGATTTATATAATCAGCTTTAAATTTATAAAAAGTGCATGTGAAGTTATTAATTTTATATTCAACTTAGATACTGCTCCCTTAAGTACTAATAGGAAAGTCCATAATTGAAACTTTAAAAAATACTTCTTTTAGGAATACTCCTAAAAGATTTTAGCAGCTCTTACATCTTCACTGAGTCACAACTAAGTAAACATAAACAGAATTAGAGTCAATTCTGATTTAGTTGAGATCTCTGCACCACCGTATTCATGTTTCCATTCTGTTTTATTGAATTATACAGAAACCTTTTACAGCAATCCAAGAAATAATTATCTTGAATGTTTGACAGTTTCAAGTACATACATTCTTCATAACAGTCACCACAGTGCATCATTTGGATATTGTTCCAAGACACTCATTATCCACACTGACCTCCAGACATAGTCCTAGTGTAGATGGGAAGATCTTTGGCTGCTCGCCTAAGAACTTCCTGATGGGCTTCTCCTCTTGGCTCTCTCTCCAACAAGTCTTTTTCTGCATAAGAGAGATGGAACTGTGGAATAAATTTACATTTTAATCAGTATTTTTGAAGGAATGATGAAATATTGGTCTATTCCACTATACCCAAAGGCACTTATAAAATATTAATGGTACATAGTATATTCAGAGAAGTAATAGAGTTTCAAACCTGGAAAAGTCTGTTAACCTCAAGGATCACTGCTTTATGCATCTAAAAAAAGTATAATAATCATATCTACATTTTCAGGTGTTTGGGAAACTCAAAAGGAATAGAATATATAAAGTACTTATAAGTTGTAGCATTCTATCCAAATACTAATTATATAATAGATACGGTAAATACATATGGCTCAATAGGTAAATTTTTCATTTGGATACCATTAGGAACAAAAGTAGAAACAAATCAATCAAGCATATTTTCTCATTTAAGTGAGTTTTAACTTAGGGATAATCATCACACAACATCTCTAGTCAAAATTGGCCCAACTAATTAAAAAACACTTTTTTAAGAAAACTTATTTTATTTGGTAATCACGCAAACACCAAAAAAAAAGTTTAAAAGTCTACTATATGAACTTTCATAAACATATTTCAAGAGATGCAAACAAGGATAATCACAGCATCATTGTTTGAAATGTAAAAAACTAAATACCACCCTGTGTCCATCAAAAGGATAATGGATACATAAACTAGGATAGGATACATTCAAAATACTGTTGGCATTTAATGATTAATGGACAACAACTATTCAAACAAAGGACTGAATTTCAACATATTACTGAAGACAGCAACAACAACCCAGCTTACAGAACATACACAGAGCAACTCCTTCCCTAAAAAACTTTAAAATCAGCAAGCTAAACAACTTACATAATATTAAAGATACATGTATATGTGATAAAATTATAAAGAAAAGGGAATAATTAATAAAATGCAGAGCAGTTGTTATTTCTTGAGCATACTGAGAAATACCAGAAGTAATACAGGTGGTATGGAAAATATGACTGAGTGATTGCTAGGTGTTTTCATTTTATTATTCTTCAAATTGTATACTACATTACTTTTTTGTATGTATAACACATCTTATAAATTTTTTAAAAGAGATTAAGTATTTTAAAGAATGAAAAATAGGTCACGGTGTTTGAGCCTATATCTTTATCCTCAGAGAAATAAACTTAAAAATCTTTGTTCACCAGTTGACAATTCTATCAAAGTTACTTTAAAGATAGAAATAAATCTCCAGCTTTCAAATATAAATACATTTTAATATTTTTCATGTATGCATAAACCTTTCAATCGAATCACAAAATTTCAGACCCATTAAGGTGAAACAAAATACAATGTTTTCTCCAAGTATAAAATTTACATACTAAGAGTTCTAAATAACTACAAAATACTAGTATTAAGCTAATAGAATGTAAGTTAGGCTTCTTGTAAGTTTCTAATATATTTGAGAGAACTATTCTCTAGGTTAATTAGTCTTCCTGTTATAAGTTGAAAGCATTCGCTTACCTGTCAATTAACTTCAGAGTGTTTCAAATTCAACTAGTCCTTCAAATGAACACAAACAAGTAAAGGCCACATGTTTTAGGAAGGCTTAGCATGCCCCTTCTATCAGCTGCTCTTCATGAGTTTGCTATCTTAATTATTCAGCTTTTTAAAAATGGCGTATGTTTAGACACTCTTCTGGTTGCTAGAATCTGTAAACGAGGGTGGCTGTGAGCAGTGTGGACTATGGAAGACCAGATGTGTGTCTTGAGGCTGATCCTAGAGGCTGGCAGAGAAGCAGCAGATCTAATATCTTGGAATCCAAGAGAACATTGGGAACCACCTTTCCAACAGGTGGGAAACTGTCTTCCAATTGGATAACGAATCCCTAGATTCATTCCGTTATTTTCAAAGCGACTGAAAAAATAACTCTGATGGGAAGCTAATGGTATGAAAATGTTGTCAGCCTTCAGACCTTCACAAAATTCAAGAACTGAGAAAGATTCAAGTTGTTTACTCATCTATCACATGTGATCATCTTCATTTACCAAAAGATTCACCAGATTTTCTTTCTCCCTTAAAGATTCTATGTTGGGTACCATGTAAATGGCACTACTTTGAAATTAAAAATTGAAAGTGCTATTAACTGTCTTTAGAGAATTGAAACGCAGACATACTAATGGTCTTAATAGAACTGTTTGCGCCTATTTGGCATATGAGGCATAGCACCATATGATGTTGTAAGGATGCAATGATAAGAAAAAAATTTTAAATGGTAGGCAGGGTTGCAAGGCTGGTTCAACATACAGAAATCAATAAGCGTAATACATCACATGAATAGACTTAAAGACAAGAATCACATTATTATCTCAAGAGATGCTGAGAAAGATTTGACAAAATTTAGCACCTCTTCATGTTCAAAACACTAGAAAAATGAGGGATAGTAGGCCCATACCTCAACATTGTAAAAGCTATCTATGCGAAGCCCAAGGCCAACATCATTGTAAGTAGAGAAAACTAAAAACTGGAACAAGACAGGGGTGCCCTCTTTCACTACTTCTACTCAACATAGTTCTTGAAACTAGCTAGATCAGACAGACAAAAAAAATTAAAGGGATACGCATAGGAAAAGAACTCAAACTATCACTATTTGCTGATGACATGCTTCTATATATAGAAGATCAAAAAAATTCCAACAGAAAACTTCTAGAATAAATGAATTCAGCAAAATATCAGGATATAAAATCAATACCCATAAATCAAATGCATTTCCATTCATAAGCATTGAATCCACTGCAAGAGAAATTAGGAAAACCACTGCATTCAAAATAGCCTCAAAAAAAATCTATCAACATATATATCAAAAAAGTGTTCATCATCTCTAGCAATTAGAGAAATGCAAATCAAACTAAGATTTCATCTCACTCCAGTCAGAATGGCAATTATCAAGAATACAAGCTATAATAACTGTTGGCGAGGACATGGGGAAAAAGGTACACTCATACATTGCTGGTGGGACTGCAAATTGGTGCAACCACTCTAGGAAGCAGTAAGGAGATACCTCAGAAAACTTGGAATGGATTCACCACTTGACCCAGCTATCACACGCCTCAGTTTATACCCAAAGGACTTAAAATTAGCATATTGCAGTGAAGCAGCCACATTAATGTTTATAGCAGCTTAATTCATAATAGCTAAAATATTGAACCAACCTAGATGCTCTTCAACAAATGAACAGAGAAAGAAAATGTGGTACAGATACACAACGGAATATTATTCACCCTTAAAGAACAATGAAATTATGTCATTTGCAGGTAAATGGATGGAACTAGAGAATATCATGCTAAGTGAAATAAGCCAATACCCAAAAACCAGAGGCCTAATGTTTTCTCTGATAAGCTGATGCTGATCAATAGTGGGTTGGGCGGGGGGGATAGGAAAGAATGAGGAACTTTGGTTTGTGTAGAGGGGAATGAGGGTAGAGGTGGGATTGTGGGGATGGGAAGGTCAGTAAAATGAGACAGACATTATTACCCTATATACATGTCTGATTACACTACTGGAATGACTCTGCATCATGTACAGCCAGAGGAATGAGAAGTTGTGTTCCATTTGTGTACAATATGCCAAAATGCATTCTGCTATAAAATAAACAAATTTTCCAAAAGGATAGGGTCTTTTCAGAGAAAGTATCTATCAACTTTGTACAAGCCGATTTCTCTGCCTAGAATACTATTTCTCATGCTTCTTGTATAGACAGCTCCTTCACTTTTGCAGGTTTCTACCTAAATGTCTCCTTCTCAAAGAACTTCTGTGATTCACTTAATTGGGAGGTAACCTGACCATTCTGTCCCATGTGTTATACTTTCCACAGGTCCTTATGTGCCATACTGCAGTTTAAAATTATTTCATTTGTTCATTTGTCCTTCACCTCTCTCTCCCACAAGAATTTGACTCTACAAGGCCAGGCAGGGATCAAGACCTGGCACACAGTAAGTACTCCATTATAACTGTGGAAAGGACAAAAGAGCAAATATCAGTAGGGCCAAGTCAGACCACTGCATGTCAAGGAAAAAGTTATTTTATATCCTTGTCCTCACCTTTTCATACTCAAACCATGATTCTCATTACTAAGGCACAGACATATTATATTCCTTTCCCATTTCTAAACCTAATGTAAAACCTGCTATTGTATGTTATTTTGGTAAAAGACCGAAAAATAGTCAAATGGATTGAAATCATCAACATGACCTTCATTTTTTAGTTTCTGGACCCTTTTCACCTTAGAGGAAAGTTCTGGGGAGTGCTAGAACTGGAAGATTCCTTACTATGTTTAACATTCTTAATAAATAAACACCGTGGCCAGGCTTGGTGGTGGTACATGCCTATAATTGCAAGTTCAAAGCCAGCCTCAGCAACTTAACAAGGCCCTAAGCAACTACTGAAACCCTGTCTCTAAATAAAATATAAAAAAGGGCTGGGGATGTGGCTCAGTCGTTAATCACCCCTGGATTCAATCCCCAGAATCAAAACACACACAAAACACAGCAACCTGGATCTGCACCAAGAAATAAAATACAGATTGGTACAACTGCTATTAATATAACAGGAAGTCAAAAGATACACCCTGGAATACACCAAATAAATGCACTCTGATGCAAAGGCATATCACATCACAGATTTTAACAAAGAGGCTGTTTATAGATCTCTGAAGGAACAGAACATCTCTTAGGATGGAACAGGTAACTAACTTCCAGATGTGACAGTTCTTGACACTATTGTTTAAATAGTTTCATTTTTTTGGAGCACTTTAGATTTGTAGAAAAATTGAGAAAACTGAAAATTCCTTATACTCCCTTGTGAAGTTTCTTATATTGTTAATATCTTACTTTTTAGTATGGTGCATTTGATACATTAATGAACCAAAATTGATACATTGTTAACTAAAGTTTAGCATAATTTATTTGTATTTCCTCAGTGTTTTAATCTTTTTTCTGTTTTAGGATCTCACCCAGGATACCACAGTATTTTCGTCATATTTCCTTGAGTCCCTTCTAGCTGGAATAATTTCTCAGGTTTTCCTTTTTTATTTTTTCACCTTGACAGTTTTGAGTATGACTCTTCAGGTATTTTGTGGGGAGTCCATCTATTGCAATCCATCTGAAGTTTTTCTTTTGTGGAAAAAAAAAATATTTTTCATGATTCATTTGGGGCTATGGAGTATATGAATTATACAGTATAGGAGACAGAGGTAAAGGGCAATTCTCATCATGTCCTATCAAGGGCACACACTGCCACCTCGACTCATCAGTGTTGATGTTAAATCCAGTCATCTGATTGAGAAATCTTCTGGCAGGTCTCTTGACTGTAAAGTTACTATTTCCCCCCTTTCTATCCTGTACTCTTTGGGAGAAATTTACCACATGAAGCTCATATTTAAGAAGTGGGGATTTTATTCCTCCCCTCCTTAAGGCAAAGTATTTGTATAAATATTTAGAATTATTCTATGCAACAGCTATTTCTCGTCTACCTCTTCATTCATTTATTGACATAAAAAATCTCATTAATGTTTTACTTTGGGTTTTAATCCAACACTATTTTATTTTTCCAGATTTACTAAATTTGCTCAAATTATTCCACCTTTGTCAACAGGAGTCCCATTAGTGGGCTGTGGTCCTTCTGACATGTCCCCATCAATTTTTCTTCTGTATTTTCTGGCACTTCAAGATACCCCAACCATCTTGGGTTCCTGCCATAGTCCAAAAATCAGTGATTTCTCCAACGATCCTGCCTTTCTTTTACTGGAAAACATTATTAGAAATCAAGATCTGAATTCATACATAGTTTTCAGGTTAAAGGAGAGTATAATTTTAAAAGAATTTATAAATTAAGAAAACCAAGATCTAATAAAAAGAAACAGAAAACTCATGGAACTGTATTTCTTTGTTTACTTACTCTATTATACTTAGGATGAATATACAACATCACTAGTTTCTAAAATGTACAAATTAAGACATAAAACATTTTTGCCTATTAAATGTGCAACAAAGGGTTTTCTTGATAACATGAAAAGCCAAGAGTCTGATAAAACTGGTCATATCATACATTGCTACAATACTTTGGGGAAACAATTTGGCAAATGACTTAACATTTCCTTGATCTAGTAATTCTACTTTTGAGGATTTTTATCAAGAAAGTAATTCAAAATGTGGGTACATATGTAAAAACATGTTAATAATTATGTATAATGTGAAAAGTTTGAATTAGCCTAAAAATCCAAGATGGGATATGACTAAATAATTACATATTTCAATGAGAATATTATGCTGTTTAAAATGGCAGTAAACCAGTGATGAACAATTATGTGAAAAAGCATAACAGATATACTCCACACAAAAATAATTAGAATGAAATTCAAAATATAAAGTGGTTGAATTAGTGTGGACATATTTTCCTTTTTATTTTTGTCTAGTTTCCATTTTCAAAATATAATTTAGTATGGTTATATTGGGAGAAAATCTTATGAGAGAAAAAAACTATGATCAATTTAATAATCTTGCTATGAAAAAGAAAATTTTGATTCAGATGTTCCAGATTTCTTAATCCTCTCTACAATCACAAGAAAATATTAACATTATTTTCTTATATTACCTCTTCTCCTACATTTTTGGTGCAACTTTTCAAAAAAATTTTAGCATGTGAGAGTACTTTATTGGTCAATTACAGTCCAGGACCCTCATTTTACAAGTGAAGGATTTCCAACTGCTGATAAATTAAAAGGCATTGTATTTTAATGGAATAATCCAAGAATATTTACCACCTAACATAGGTTCTTTTCTTTCAAACCGTAGTCTCCAAAATTTTTTGACCATGTATTCCTATCCATAAGAAATAATATGAGATTTCACTGCTAATATGTGAATATTTCTTTCTTAATACTTGTACTGCCAAAAATATATTACATACCTTAAAAAGAAAACTTAATAAAAAATAGAAACAATAACATATAAGCAGAAATTTCTCTATTTTTTCCCAATGCTTCAGTTGATGTCCTGGGCACACCCACACCACTTTGATATCTACTTTCCATACCAAATGTTATTGCTTGGATACAAGGTATTCAGTGGAAAGCTCATGCGGGAATAACCAGAGGTGAAATGATTAGATTATGAGAACTGTAACCTCATCAGTAGATGAATACATTTGATAGATTAATAATTTGAATGGACTACTGGCTGGTAACTGTAGATTAATGGGGGTATGGCTGGAGGAGGCAGATCACTGTGTCATGCCCTTAGGAATTGTATTTTGTCTCTGGCTCCTTGCTCTATTTCCTAACTGCCATAAACTCAGTTTTCTTCTACTACACCCTTCCACCATGATGTTCTGCTTCATTTCAAACTCAAGGCAATGGAGTTGGCCAACTTTGAACCAAACCTCTGAAACTATGGGCCCCAAATAAACTTTTCTTTGTCTAAGAGTTGCCTCTTATCAGGTCTTTTGGTCACAACAACAAAAAATGAACATGTCAGAACACAGTGGAGAGAAAACAGTGTGGCCTTAATAGCCAAAAGAACTTTGATTTGAATCTTAGCTCTGCCACACATTTTAGCACTAGATGCCTTCAGAATATTAATGATTGCAGCCAATGGCTCCATCTGTAAAATGGTAACAAATAATATCTACCACATACAGTTGTCTGAATTGAATAAGGCATATATCTTTTGTAGGAAAACAAATTTCCCAATGATGTCTGGTAGAGTTATGAATTCACTGTCATCAATTTTGATTGTTCTTTCAATAAAGAGATTTTTTTTTATCTTCAGCATTTCTGTATCATTTCACTTTTCCACTCTTTCCAACTACCTTTTCAAATCTTACCTGTACCCCTAACCTCAATCAACCCACCCCTTCTTCATTTTTAAAATATCTTTATTTTTTTATTTATTTATTTTTATGTGGTGCTGAGGGCCTCATGCATTGGAGGCAAGTGCTTTACTACTGAGTACAACCCCATCTCTCCCCTTTTTTTAGCTGATACTCTCACATATAATTTTAGGGAGAAATTAGAAGTCACCTCAACTTCCTGCCAAAGCTATAAACATAAGTGTACATTTATATATTAACTTTCCCCCTACTTTCTTTTAATCACTTTGAGTATCTCTTATAGGTCAGACATTGCTGTAGGCCTAGGTGATGGGGTAGTGAAGACAGTAGATAAAGTTCATGCCCTTGTAGGACTTACATTCTAGTGATGGTACAAAAAAGCAATAAAGGAATAGAATATAAAGGGGTAAATGCTATGGAGACAAATATAGCTAGGTAGGTACAGGGAATTGCAGGGACAGGAAATTTGCTATTTTTACATTGAATAATCACGGAAACCCTTGGTGATAAGGATACCATTAGAGTTAAGGCATGAAGAAAGTGAAGGTCTTGGCTACACAGTTTCATGTGGGAAGAGTATTCCAAATCAAGAGGAAATAGATTCCAAGGCTGGTGAAGGAGGGACATGCTTAGCATGAAAGCCCATGTGGCTGGAACAGCACTGAAGACGGACAAGTAGGTCAGAGAGGTGATGTGGGCCAGACCACAGAAAGCCTTTTAGGTCACAATGGGGAACTAGATTTTTTTTACTCTGAGCAAGGTGAGTCATCACAGGGAAGTTGTGAACAGAAGAATGATATGATCTCAGAGACAAAGAGAATAGCCAAGGATGATTCTAAGATTTTTGGCCTTAGCAACTGGAAGATGAATTTGTCATTACTGAGATGGGAAAACTTCAGAAATAGGAGGACTGGGAAATGAGGTGGAAACAGGGAGTTTGGTTTCAGTTATGTTGAATGAAATTTTATCAGCTGTCAAATAGGTAGCTGTCAATGACTCTGGAGTTTAGAAAAAAGGACCAGGCATTAATGTACTGAATTGAGAGCCATAACAGTGGGAAACTCACAAAATTAAAATAAATTATTAATGGAATAAATGTGGATATATAGAAAAATAGTTCCAGAAATTGAGTTCTGGAATGATTTAATGCTCTAGAGGTCCAAGAGATAATGAGCAAAGGAGACTGAGAAGGAACTGTTAGTATTGGTGAAAACATGAACTCTTTATGCAAAAAAAGGGGAGGGGGGTAAGAATATTCTAGACAGAAAATACTGCTGTGGTGTACACAGGGAACTACATGAAGTTAAGAACAATAAGAATATAGAATAAGAAGCCAGAAAAAGAGAAGCATCTTTGCTGCTAAGCAAGGGAGACTGCATGCCCCAATCCCCACCCCCAAATTATGTGGACAGTCATAGAATAGACTCAAGCAGTACAAAATGTTAAATTTCTTTTCATATGGAACCCTCCAGCTTTAGTGTGGAAGATAACATTGTGCAGAGTTCGGGAAGGGAATGTAGGTAAAACTGAAACAGTATAACATGGAGACCATATATCTTGGACAAGGGAGATGATTGACAGCCTGAATTAGGGCAATGATAGAGAAAGAGAGATGAGAGAGAGAGAGAGAGAGAGAGAGAGAGAGAGAGAAGAGAGAAGAGAGAAGAGAGAAGAGAGAAGAGAGAAGAGAGAAAGAGAGAAAGAGAGAGAGAGAAAGAAAGAAAATTAAAAACAAAAACCACAATTATGTGCATACAATTAATGGTATGACTGGACTAGAATGCTTTTATATATTGCCTTTTCTTCTTCTTTTACTCTCCACTTCTTTTCCTTTCCCCGCCTCTTTTTTCCTTTCATACAGTATTTAGTTCTTTCCCATTGTTTATATTCCCCCCATCCTGGCCTTAGTTGTAGGTTTGAAGGAAAATGCCGACTTCCATCATAAGTAGCCTCATCCACTTTGGAGGTTTGTCTACAACCTCTTTACTGATAACTCCCAAATCTCTTTTTGAACTCTCCTCTGAGTTTCAAACTTTAGGATCTCCCTGCCAAACACAGCTCCTTGATCTATCAGCCACAGAACACACAAGTCATCACCTTCTCCTTCTTTAAGCCATGACTCATCTGTTTTTCTGTCAGTTAATACCATTGCTATCTACAGGGTCCTTCAGACAGAAGCTTGGCAGAGCCATATCCAAATTCTCCATCTTCCCAACCCTCCCTCAGCACCCAAGTCCTCCTGATATCCCCTCTGCCTTTTTTTTTTTTTTTTTAATTTTCTTTCTTTC
>NW_026000211.1:6288501-6291019 GCF_001458135.2 Marmota marmota marmota | reverse complement strand
TTTTTTTTTTTTTTTTTAAGAATTCAACAAACATGTACTGGGTTAAGTGCCAAAAATATACAAATCTGTAAGATTTCAACCTTTGATCCAAGAACCAGATAAAAGATCTGGGAACAAATAGAATGAACTTTTCAAAAATGCAAATTTAATTTAATCATGTCATCCTACTTAAACCTTTCTATAGCACAGACTGTAAGCTGTTCCCCAAAAATCAAGTCTTATGTTCTTCTGTAGAGGGTAACATGAGCATTGAGAATAAAGACTAAACTCCCATCCATTTAGGAAGATGTGACCATATAACTAAGTTCTAAATCGAATCGGAAGTGACATCAGTAACTTCTAGAAAGTATTTTTAAAGGAAAGGGCATTGACTTCTCCTCCTCTTTCCTACTTCCTCTGGTCTGCTGGCTAGAAATGTAGACATGATAGCTATAACTTCAGCTATCCTCTTAGACCAAGAGGAGGCCTTGAAAACAGAAATTACACATGATAGAACAATAAGGTAGATAGAGCCTACATACCTGGAAGCTGTGGATTAGCTTTAGATTTTTTTTTAAATATTTTTTTAGTTGTCAATGGATCTTTTATATATTTATATGTGGTGCTAAGGATCGAACCCAGGGCCTTACACATGCCAGGCAAGTGCTATACCACTGAGCCACAACCCCAGCCCTAGCTATAGATTTTTTGACTGTCGAGAAGGTAAGTTAAGCCATTCATTGTTGTTTCTGGTAGCTGAAAGCCAACTAATACGTCTTTAGTATGGTAATTATAATAGAATTCTGTCTACCTGCCAGCTCTATCTATCCATCCAACCACCCATTTTGACATTTGACTCTAATGTAGAAATGGAATGCATAGCAAAGTTAATACTGGAAATACAATAACCATCTCTTACAAAGGTAATCTTTATCAAGTGAAAATTCAAGTATTTATTAACAGCATTTTTTTAAATTCAAAAAATCACTATACCCTTTAAGTCTGTAGCACTAGTGAAATGAAGAAAATTTATATTTCAGATATCAGTATTACTGATTTCTCTCTTTAGGATAACTGTTAAACTTACTTCTTTTGAAGGATTCATTGGTAATGTAAAGATAGTTTTCCAGTACGACCAAACAAACATTGCAAAAAGTAGATGATAAGCCATCAGGCACACAACTAAAATGAGAGAAACATAATTATCATTGTGATATGCAAATACATACTCAAACCATGATACTCACAAAAGATCTGCTTGTTCTAAAACAGCCAAGTTACTAATTATAATAAATCATAAAAATTCATTTTCATCATACTAGAATAAGCACTTTTTAAATATAAACCTAATGCCAAGATTATTTCTAAAAAGACTCCTAAATGCATAAGTATATCTACATCCATGAATTGAATGTTCTCATCTGCAAATAGGCATGTATCTATTTGTAAAATGGCTAAAGGGACCCTTTTAAACTGTAAAAATTAGGCAGTTATGCCTGCAACCTTAAAGAATAAACATAGCATTAAACAAATGTCAGATCTTTAAAAACATTGCTTTATTGAGAGAGACAGCAAATGCAGTTCCTGAGAAGCTGTCTGCTCATTTATTCTGCTCCAGTCTATGCTGGTGGCCCTCACTAATGACAACATGTGTAAACAGGCCAAAGAGGTGCTTCTCTTTGTCCACTTAGACAAAAAGAGATTTCCTTCAGTGGAAATGCAAGTGCTTTATCACATGGGACAATCGTTAATAAAAGCATTTTGAATATTTTCTTTAAGGTAATATATAAATATACTTTGTGTGGTGTTTTAAAGTCTTGGAGTACTACACAAACTTAAAAATACTAATTTTGTATGCAGTGATAATAATTCACTCTGAATAATACATTAATACACAATTCTGTGAGATATAATTGAATAAAATATGTTTAGTATTTTAAGCCTTTTTTGGTGAAGATAAAGCATTTTTAAAATTTTTATTTTTTGTTCTTTTTAGTTATACATGACAACAGAATTAATTTTGATATAATTATACAAGAATGAAATGTATCTTATTCTAATTAGGACCCCATTCTTATGGGTGTACATGATGGTGGAATTCACTATGGTGTATTCATATAAGTACATAAGAAAATTATTTCAGATTCATTCCACTGTCTTTCCTTTTCCTACCCGCCACTTCCCTTCATTCCCTTTTGTCTAATCTACCGAATATCTATTCTTCCCCTTTCTACCTATAGGACTTTTTAATTTTTCTAAATAATGATGACATTCATAGTTATAGAATCATTAAAAATTTCAATTATCCAATAAGGCAATAATAATTTGAATATCTCCAATAGGTGTGAGGTGACGACAGCCAATGGTAGTTTTCATAAATTATGTAGATGACTCAGTTATTAGGTAATAGTGTGAGTTGGGACATAGACTATTGATATCCTTGTACCTGAGAGTCACAAGAAGTTTAGGCACAATTACTGCCATTTGGGGTTTGAGTTCTGTTATGGTTTAGATCCAAAGTGTGGTGTCCCCCCCCACC
>NW_026000211.1:6271832-6287179 GCF_001458135.2 Marmota marmota marmota | reverse complement strand
GGGGGATTGGGGGTGGATTTTGGCCTATCTCAGATATACCATAGGAACGTTTGATTTCATGTATTTTTGTTCCTACTTGTTTTTTTAAAGGGGTACAGGATTCTAGTTCTTAGCTCTGGAATGAAGTATCACTGCCTTCAGAAGTGCTAGAAACAGGGTAATGTAAGAGATTTTTAGGACTACCTCATCCAACCAACCGCTTTCTTAAACAAGCTATTGAATGTCAATTTAGGCATTTCTAGAGCCAGCAGGGGCCCACAGCTTTGGAGAGCAGCCCAATCTATTACTGGATTGCTCTAAGAATAAGAAAATTCATCCTTAACAGGATGATAAAAATTGCTTCTTGTGGCTTCTACCTGTGATAGCTAGGCTTCCAGTCTATAGCAATAAATAAAATCTAAATGATAGAACTTTGAATATTTAAAAAGTTACTGTTTCCCCCTTAGATGTTCTCTTTTAGCCCAAATAATAAGTCATTTTCAGGTCTTCTACCAACTTTGAAATGTATGACACCCTCTCTTCAGAATGGGCCTGACAGGCAGCACCATGACCTATGACTGACCAAGAGAACCTGTTTCACAAGTTTTCTTTTTCATAGACTCTTTAAAGTGGTGAGGCTGAAGGCATAAGAAAGACTCCTGCTGGGCTGTTGCCTGCGTCTGAACCTACCACCACGTCTACGCATTTCTTTTTTTTATTATTAGTTGTTCAAAACATTACAAAGCTCTTGACATATCATATTTCATACATTTGATTCAAGCAGATTATGAGCTCCCATTTTTACCCCGTATACATATTGCAGATTCACATGGGTTCCACATCCACCTTTTTATATACTGCCATACTAGTGTCTGTTGTATTATGCTGCCCTTCCTATGCTCTACTATCCACCCTCCCCTCCCCTCCACGCATTTCTCTCTAGGCACTGCCTTGCTGGTCTTTGCTGTTGCTCCAAAATTGACTACATTTAACTCTTCATCAAAACTTCTTGTCCTTCAGAGGACCTCATCTAAGGAAATTGAAAAGTGATTTGACTCCATTTGTGCATTTATGTATATGACCCTTAAATGACCATGCCATTGGTGTTGGTGCTTTAAAGAAAATGCATTTGCTATTCCATGCCTCTAGCTATCAGAACAGAAAACAGTAAAATAAAATAACATTTAAGAAAACAAATACAGTTAATGGGTTAATCATCTTTTTGACCCAGAACCCAACTCTATTAGTTGGAAATACATTCAAAGACATCTTTTTAGAAGTTATTTTTGCCATTTATGGCTTGTTTTTCCCTAAATGTATTTCAAAATCCATAGATGCTCTATATTTTTTATGATTAATCAAGTCATATATGGACACATATTAGAGTAAATAATTCTGATGTCATTTGTAGAATGAGATTTGGAAGTCCAAAAAGGCTACATCTGATTTCACTCACCAAGATGAACCTATCCAATTTCCTATAACCATAAGTTTTTAATTTTCGTCAATATCACAGGCCAAAATGAAAATCCTTCTGTTTTAGTATTCGTTTCCCTCATTACTAGTAAAGTTTAGCACTATTTTAAAAATACTATTGGTTTTTCCAATCTCTTCTGAGTGAATTCTGTCTTTCTTATTGGTTTACTTTACTCTTGAGAGACTTTTATATATCCTGGAAAATTATCTCATATCTGTAAATATGTTATAAGTAAAGTTATATGTAACTGTTTTCAAATGATTTAACAAATACTAGCAAAATTTTATGACTTATCATTGACTAAATAACAGTATCAAAATTTTCAAATTATTTCATTAACAGATATATGAAGCCTACTAGAGTTTTGTTTTCATTCTTAGGACATGAATGTTCTCCCAATCATGTTTATTTAATTAGTATGTCAGTGATTCACCTTGTAATTTTCAGTTTAATGGCAGAGTTGTCAAATTTCAAAATATCCATTCTCATTGTGTAAAAACATGAGATGAATCAGAAAATATAACGTCATTTTCTAGTGAAAAATCACAAATATTTGTAAATGGCTGATTAAGAACAGATTGCTATATAGGCTCAAATACTTTTCTTACATGTATAAAAAACTATATAGAAAATATAGATGCATTTTTGAAAAAATATTGATGTAATCAACTGTAATTTGATTATTTACAACAATGTAAGAGTTAAACAGCAATATTGAACACATTTATGACAGATCTTCCAAAAATAACTATTAGTTTTTTGTGTGAATTCTGAGTTTTAATCCAGTATATTTACATTATTAACTTCATAGAATTACTCAACTTTATTACTCAGCCTTAAAGAAAAAGGAAGTTATGGCATTTGCAAGCAAATGATTGAAACTAGAGAATATCATGCTAAGTGAAATAAGCCAATCCCAAAAAAACCACAAAAAACGAAGACCTAATGTTTTCTCTGATAAGTCGATGCTGATCCATAGTGGGGGTTGGGGGTAAGGAAGAATGAAGGAACTTTGGATTGTGCAGAGGGAAGTGAGGGGAGGGGTGGGACCGTGGGGATGGGAGGCACGGTAGAATGAGACAGACATTATTACCCTATATACATGTATGATTACACTACTGGTGTAATTCTGCACCATATATAGCCAGAGGAATGAGAAGTTGTGCTCCATTTGTGTACTGTGTGTCAAAATGCATTCTACTGTCATGTACAACTAATTAGAACAAAGTTTTTTAAAAAAATAGAAAGGAGACCAGTAGAATAGAGGAAGGGCATCAATCAGGGGGAAGGAGTGGGGGAAAGGGATGGAACTGGGGAATGAAATTGATCAAATTATACTTTTTTTGTGTGTCCACATATGAACATATTATAACAGGTTACACCACTATATATAATTATAATGAGCCAATAAATAAAGAAAAATAAATAAATTTTTAAAAAAAGAATTAACTTCTTTTTTTTGTTTGTTTATTTGTTTTGGTACTGGGAGCCTAACAGGATCTTGAGGTAGGCAAGTGCTCCACCACTGAGCTACCTCCCCAGCCCAAGAATTGACATTTTGGAATTGAGAAATGTCATGGATACTATAAGGCCAAGAGTTTGTTTGGGTTATCAGGTCTTCTTTTTCTGGCAACCCTTTCTGCCTAACTCCCCCCTCCTATGATTCCTTTAAGTAATAGAATGGGGACTGGAGAAAAGGCTGAAATGGTCAGGCATCCATTTATAATTGATAAATGTGATAGTTTTTATGATAGCACTAATTGTTCTTTAAGGAATCTTGGTTTAAAAATAAAACAAGCAGGGCTGGGGCTGTGGCTCAATGGTAGTGCACTTGCCTGGCATGTGTGAGGCACTGGGTTTAACTCTCAGCCCCACATATAAATAAATAAAATAAGATCGGTCAACAATTAAAAAATATATCAAAAATAAATAAATAAAACAAGCAAAACCAAAGTTGAAGAGTAGGATTTGTCAAAGTGAAAAATCTCAATTACAGAGAAAACTTGATCCATTTGTCTTGAAAATACCATTTAAATATATTACCACCTTATCTCTTCAGCCTGAATTACCAAGCAATCGTTTGTTCCAGGTGTCAGTAAACTACGGCCCTTGGTCCAAATACAGTCAGCCATCTTGGTTTGGGTATGAAGTCTCATGCATGGAAGGCATGGTTTGCAATGTGGTAGTGTTCAGAGGTGGGGCTTTGCAGGAAATGATTAGATCATGAGGGCTCTAAACTCACCAGTGGATTAATCCTTCCATAGCTGAATGGGTTACTGGAAGGTAGTGAAAACTAGGAGGTAGGCCATGTTATGGGCATGCCCTGGAGGGGGATTTCTCATCCACTGCCCCTTTCCTCATTCTGCATCCTGGTTGCCAAGAGCTGGAATTTCCTCAGCTACACCCTTCACCAAGTTTCTGCTTTGCGACGACCTGATAATGGACAGCAACCTTTGAAACTCTGGGCCAAAATAAACTTTTCCTTCTTTAAGTTGTTTGTGCCATTTTGGTCACAGTGACAAAAAACTGGCACATATCTGTTTCTGTAAACAGAGTTTTATTTAAGTAAAAACACATTCACTCATTTAGGCAGCCCTTTTGTTTTCAGTGGCAGCACTATATAGTTGAGACAAGGATGGTTTGTTTTTAAAAGCCTAGAAGACTTACTATCAGTCCCTTCAATAGGGAACCTTAATCTTTTCTCTGAAGACCTTCAACTGAACAGAAAAGGTCCACTCATATTACGAAAAGTAAACTGCTTAACTCAAAGCCTATTATTTAAATGGTAATCACATCTAAAAAGTTCCTTCACATTAACATCTAGACTGGTGTTTTACCAAACAACTGGCCACCTTCACCCAATCAATTGGATATACAAAATTAACTGCCATGGAGCTGGGGTTGTGGCTCAGTGGTAGAGAGCTCGCTTCGCACATGCGAGACTCTGGGTTTGATCCTCAGCACCACATAAAAATAAATAAGTAAAATAAAGGTATCGTGTCCAACTACAACTAAAAAATAAAGATTTTTTAAAAATTAACTGCCATACCTTGTATCAATAATTTAGTTTTATTCTGAAAAACTTTTTCTAAGATTTGTACTGATCTTTTTTAAAAAAATATTTAATTTTTGTAGTTGTAATTGGACACAATAACTTTATTTTGTTTATTTATATGTGGTGCTGAGGATGGAACCCAGGGCTAGGCAAGTGCTCTACTACTGAGCCACAACCCCAGCCTCTGTACTGATCTTTTATACCAATTCTCAGGCCAAGTTTTTTTGACATATAAATTAATAAATTAGAATGGTATCTAACAAATGACTACAATATAGTGCATCTTTATGTACCTATTAGAGGAAAAGCAATAACAAGGTCCTTTGCCACATTATAGAAATCTGGTGACAACTAATTTTACCCAAGTTACATTTATTTATGTACCCATATGATTGCCTAAGGATGCAGGATGCTATCAAACCCTATTCTCTAAAGAGCTCTAAAAATATTCATCAGTTTAGTCTAGGTTTATTTAAATTCAATCTTGATTAAAAACAGGGGAGCATCTCAAAGATTATTCCAGTCCCAGATTTTTTTACCAAGTGTTTTGTAAAAATTTGGCTTTGGTGATTATACATGAAGAGCTTATCAAAAACTCAACCCATGGACAAGCAGCAGTACAGTAAACTGCTGGTAATTTAAAATGAGTTCAACGTTTAGTCATAAATACAACAAAAATGCAAGATTTCAGATATTAAAATATGCCTTCCTAGTAGACAAAAGATGCATCCCCCCACGCCCTCAATTAGCAAAGAACAGTCATATAGTTGCTCTAGAACAATTCAGTCTCTAGGTATTTTCACTGTATGTGTATCGCTATGCTCTTTTTCTTCATCATCTCTTTTTCTTGTCTTCAAATTCAAACTCTCTCCTTTAGAGGAATGATTTACCTTAATTACTTATACACAGTGACCTTTCTGTATAAAACTATGCCATTTCCAGATTTGTTCTCACACAGACATATCTTAGTCTCATATAAGCAATCTGATGATGAAGAACACCAAAAATAAGAGGTTTGGTTCTCATGTATGAATCTTAAGGATAACTTCATAGCCGCACTCTTTTTTCCTGCTTATCTTTAACTTATTTATTTTTCCACTCTCTTAACTATACTATCCCTACATTGTGCAGCATAAAATGGTAAATAAGACTCTATCCCAGTGCTGAACAAGCTCAGAGTTTATTTAATGATTTTACTTAGAAGTGAAAACTAAAGAAATTGGATGCAGCTATTAGAACATTTTCAACTAAGTAAGAGAAACAGCTCAGATTCAAAAGAGTAAAACCAAAATACGAGGAGCAGTACATTTAAATATGCTTTACTATCTTCTATCCTAACAAAACCTCTTCCTTGACATCATGTTGACTTCCTTGACTGCCATTCTTTGCTCTGGCCTTTTCACAAGAGAGCTGATTTTTAAAACCATCTGAAGTCATTGCCTCAACCTGCAAACTTTCTTCCTGGACCGACTCCGTGAATCTCCCCCCCCCCCCGACATCATACTCCACTGGTCACTTTTGTTGAGGCCTTCAATGTCCTTTCTCTACTGCTAATTCTCTACACTAAAGTAATTGGACACAATTAATTACACTCTTTTTGAAATACTTTGTCAAACTGACAGTGAATTCTGACAAAACTGGCTAGTGGGATCTCTGAAAAAGCAGAAGTTTGTCCCTTCAGCTACTTTCCAAGAAGCTCTATTTCATTTTTAGTGTATTAGGGGTCAAAATTGACACTGCTACTAGACCATTTCAATGACAGGCCTAAGAAAAATATGTTACTCACATCAGTATTTACAATCTAATTCTAATTGTATTTTTTCTTCCTACTAAATTTTAAGAATTTTTTTTTTTACAATATATCTACTTACATTTTTTATCCTTTTACTTTATTTCATTTTATTTTATCTCTGATGACGGGGAGTGAACTCAGGGTCTTAGACCATGCTAAGCATGTACTCTGAATACCCTCAGCCCTACTTACATTTTTAGTCTTTATCAAACATTATTTTTTCTTTGTAGTCCTCACGAGTCGTGATGATATTATAGACAAGGGCAGTGCCTGCCTTCCTCTAAGACATCATCTCATGCTACTTCTCTCTTGTGCACAATGCTTCTGGATTCTCCTGTCTCTTAAACATGCTAACACTGTCTCTCTCTAAAGCCCCTTCACTGGCACTTAACCAGGTGACAGGAAACCTGAAACCTTAGTCTGATCCTCCCAGCAATGTGACCTTGATCAGAACACTCAGCTGAACCCTGCTTTAATTTTACATTTAAACAAAAATTTGGACTTAAACTTGAAGACTCCTCTGGTTATAAAATTATTTTAACAACTATTTTGCTGGATTAAAAAAAACTGACTTAAGAATTTAGGACAGAAGTTATTCAAAAAATAAATTTATTAGTGGAGTCAGGGAACTGTAGTTTCAGAACAGAAATAAAGGGTAAGGGTGAATCTTCAATAGGTTCACCATTTGGAGTCTCAGCATAAAAGCCAATTCTAATCACACACTGCAAGGTAATCTACATTCCTCACTAGATCCCCAGCCAGTTCCTTAAAAAAAAAAAAATTTTCATTTTGTCATATAAAAACCTTGATCTCTCTTAAAGTGTACATTAATGATGATGTCATCTTACTCAAAACCCTCCTAAGACTTTATACTACATTTACAGTATCATAGTTTCTTTATTTCAGTCTCAGAGGTCAAGAATGATCTGGCTCCTGCCCACCTCTCCTCTGTGGTCACTTCTTGGTATTAGTCAGCTTACTCACCAAGCTACAGTCATGCTGAGCTTTGATTTCTAGAACTCAACAAGCTTTGGTGTCTACCCTGTCTGTAAAGTTCGCCTGAGTATACACCTGGTCACTCTTCGTGACCATCAGCTACAGTTTGAATGCCAGTTTCTCACAGAGGCCCTCATGCCCACTTTGTCCCTATAATTAATATCCCAACACCGTGTTTTTTTCTTAGCACTAAGCACAATCTAAGGATTTTTGTTTGTTTCTTTTCTATCTCCCTCACTGAGGTTTGCATTCTGGCTGTACCACCAGTTTGATGTTTTATCTTCACCAAGTGATTTAGCCTCTCTAAACTTTATCTCAGTGTTCATCTCACATGACTGTTTTGAGAATTAAACTAGGAAAGCAAAAGCACCTAAAATAGAATCTGGCAATCATTAGGGTCTGTTAGCTGAATATGGAGGACAAATACATTGCCAAACAGTGAATGTTAAGAGTAGGAGTTCTCCAAAGTTTAGTGCTAACAGTTTTATAAACAATCTAGAGGAAAAAGTACACAGTGAATTTTTAGCTTGCTAAAATTTTCTGGAGAATGAAATGCCAAGTTGTTAGGAATGAATTACTGGAAGACCTTTTAAGTGTGAATATGCAGAAAATTTCAGAATTATAATGTTGGCAAGTTAATATAGGAACAAAACTGAACCAGTGAATATTTTTTTCCAGGGCTAAGTATTGAACACTGGGCCTCACATGCACCCTAGGCAAGTCCTGTACCACTGAGCCACATCCCCAGCCCAAATGGGCTATTTTTTAAACTACATTTTCTTAATCTACCCCTCCCATAGCTCTGTTCCTCTCAACCTCACCCCAATCTGCACCCCACCATGCCCTGTCCAAATTCTAAGGTCTGGCATTCATGGACATCTCAATATTATGCCTGGAGAACAGAGTTATATAATTTGGGAAGAAATAGGACTTCCCTACTGATTTGATACATTTCCTCAGAATTTATATCTAACAAACTATAATGATCTAAACTATGGGCTAAAAATAGTTTAGACCAACCTTGGAAAATGGCCCTCAAATTATTGGAGACCTTTTATTGCAGAATGGCTCAAAGCAATGCCAAAGACAAAAGTGAGCAACAATAAGTAAATATAAACCAAGACCCAAGAAGTCTCTTGGAAACAGTCCAGAGGGTTTGACTTGTGGGTGGATAGGCCTCTAGTAGTCACTAAAATCCTCTGCATTGTGTATATGACCCATAGTATTACAATGTTACAAAACTAACTGCCTTGTGTTAAGAGAAACCAACCTATTAAGTCTGTGACACCCAAATACATCCCCTGCCCTGGGGCTGCCTCCTTCTTTTCTACCTGCTGGACCACAAGGGAAGAGTTCATGCCACTGCAGATCTTCAGTGATGATACCTCTACACAGACTGGGAGACTTAAAAGAAATCTATGGTTCCAGTTCTGAGGCCAGAAGACTGAGATCGAGGTGTTGGCAGGGCTGATTTCCTCTGAGGCCTCTTTCTCCTTGGCCTGCAGTGGCCACCTTCTGTCTTTTTGCATTCTCTTTCCCCTGTTTCTCTCTGTATCCAAATTTCCTCCTCTTATAAGGACACCAAATCTTAATAGATTAGATAGAGCCTACCTTAATGGTCCCATTTTTAACTCAATTACCTCTTTAAAGATCCTGTCTCCAAATACAGTCACATTCGGATGCTCTAAAATTTTGGATTCTATCTAAGAATTTTGAGACACACACACACATATATCAATACACACACACACACACACACACACACACACACACATCAAAATATCCTTCCAAGTGAGACTGCAGTTGGACAGGGTGAAGGCTAGATGGAGTGACAGGGTATCTGTGGGTTAGTAAGGGACAATGAGGAGTGAGACTAAAAGAACTAAAAGAAGCCAGCCATCTGTTGAATGCTTTCTATTTTCCAGAATGTGGGCTAAATGCTTTAAATATATATCTCATTTAAACCTTCTAATAATAAGTGACATAGGTATTATTATTATAATGTTTTAAAAAATCTCTCAGAGGTCAAATAACTTCTATGTAATTCAAGTCATAATTTACAAGGCTGGAATCTAAATATGGGCCCACTTGACCTCAACACTCTTTCAAGGATTCCATGTGGCCTCTTGGGACATGCAACATCTTCCTGAATATCTACCCCACTGGGCCTCTTTGCCCTAAGCAGTCATTCCCTTCTTTGCTTGCTCCCAAGTACAGGTCTGTGTTGACACTCATGCTACCTTCTTCTCATGCTTCTGATGGGGGATGCTGGGGGATACTGTGGGAAGCAGGGGGTAACATACCCTTTTTTGTCACCTTTTCCTTCCAACCTACATAAAGTACTTGAAAAAAAAAAGATAATTTAACAAACTCTGGACAGAAATAATTAAAATATTTGGTCATATTTCAGGGCACTGCTTGAATCTGGACTTTCCTAAGCATCTCATTTTAAGAAGTGGAGAAAGAATAGGGTTCTGGGTTCTTAGGCAAGAAGGAGATGGTGTCCCAGGAGTCAGGCACTGGGACAGGTGATTCCGGACCTCCAGCCTCATCAGAAGGAAAGAGAATTCTGGAGATCTGTACCGCCCAGCCATACTCCAATAGTATATCCCTCACTTGTAGAAACTGATATTAAGAAGGATGGAATGTGGAGTTGTCCTTGATTGGTAACTCTTAATTCTTACATTTATGAAAATCTTCCAAGTTAGAAGCATTTCTCCTCTGCTCCCAACATCATTTCATTTTCCTGTATTCTATATTGTGGTAAGAACACACAACCCTCTTTAAAAATCATTTTAAGTTCAGCAGTATGAAGTATAGACATAATGATGCACAGCAGATCTCTAGAACTTATTCATCCTACAAACCCGAAAACCTTTATACCTGTTCAACAACAACCCATTTGTCCCTCCTTCCAGGCCCTATGCAACCACCAAACATTTCACCTCTGTTTCTTTGAGTTTGACTATTTTAGATCCCTCACCAAAGAACGATATAGTATTTGTCCTCTGTGACTGACTCACCTTAATTAGCATAATGTCCTCCAGGTTCACCCATGCTGTTAGATATAGCAGATTTAAAAACATTATTTCCTTAGCAGTTTAACAACCAAGTCATTGCTCTAAAGCAGCTCTCCTCTATAGAAATGGTGTAAAATCTAACTGAACCAACTGAAGGCTAGGAACATGTGTGCCTTTCAATTTATCAGTTCTGAAAAGGGAATAAAGACTGTCTCATGACTATGGCCCTGAAAAACCCACTGACCCTTTCATCTCGGCAAGTGGAAAGGCAATTCCTGAACCACTGACTGTATTAATAAGCGTAGATAAATAAGGAAATCTGATCTCAGGGCTGGCCCCTTGATCTTAGTGTCCTCATTTCGAAGCTTACTCAATGGAATCCTCTAATCTCTCTGTCTTAAATTAAAATAGAAGAGATTCCCAGTGCTGAACAGTTGTACAGATTTCAGGGCAAGTGTAATTTACTTATCCTGTACAACATGACTACAACTCAACTTATAGTTCCTACACTCACTGAATCTTTTCCATTTCAACCCCCTTCCTTTCCAATTCCAAATGCCCTCCTTCAGGAACCATTAGGGAGGCTATGACTGACATCTGGCTCCTGGGCACCAAAAAAAAAAGGGGGGGTGTGTGGTGGGTACTACACCCTCAACAAGGTTCTACCTGTTGAGGTTCTACACGCAATGATTTTCTACTATCAAAGGGAAGGTCAAGTCAGCTGTGGTGGTGCACACCTGTAATCCCAGCCTCTCAGGAGGCAGAGTCAGGAAGATTACAAGAGCAAGGTGAGTCTTGGCAACTCAAGGAAAGCCTGTCTCAAAATAAAAAATAAAAAGGGCTTGGGATGTAGCTCAGTGGTAAAGTGTCCCTGGGTTCAATCCCTAGACTAAACAAAAAAAAAAAAAAGGGAAGGGGGAGGTCAAGTAGGGATTTATATCTTGAAACAGTCCCTTCTTTAGTGAACAAAAATTTTAAAATTGGAAAGGCCTTGGCAATTGTCTTGCCCAATATAACTACTCATAATCTTTTCTAAATATATCTGTATGCATGTATTGGTAGCAAGCAAAAATCCTACTTGTATTTTGGTTATTTCTTCATTTTAAAAATACATGTGATGAGGTAGAAACTATTTTTATATTGCATGATTTAATGTCATTAAATCAGTTTCTCGTTATTAGGTATACTCAGAATTATCATAGAGGACAATACTGAGAGTACTTTTTTTTCCCCCACTACCAAACATTAACTGTTTGATTTGTTAAGCAGAAACACTAAAGATTCCTCTTTGCCTCTCAAAGGAAATACAATCTTCTAAAACTACCACCCAGGGTTAGCAGCTACATGTTGAGTACTCTAGGACCAGAGTACATGCACAAGTATCACATTTACAAATTAAACCAGTATTTCTGGGTTCATAAAAATTATTTGACACTTCTATAGTACACTGTAACTCTCTAGAGGAAGAAATTATGTAAGGCTGTAATTCCAACCTTTGTGCTCACGATGCTCATAATGGAATAGAATTTACAGTAGTGCACTTAAAGAGATGAACTAAAAGATTTACAGCAACACTAACTCCAGCAATAATCACTGCAATATAGCACGGGGTCACAATATGTGTGAAAACAAGCAAGGATATCAAGCTATTTCCTAGCTTTCTCTTCAGAACTGGATCACTGGGAAACATTTTTTCTTTTGCAACTTCACTGTCATATTTATGAAGTTCTCATACACAATCTTTCTTTGGTCCCAGCTTACATCACATAATGCCTTTCCCTTCTTACTTGCAATAAGTTATACCCTCACTCTACTCTGTATTTACCTATAACACCAGCACAGTCTGACACACTGCTGAAATGGTAGTTATATTCACTTGAAACAAAAGTAAATCATAAGGGTGACCCACAGATGAAAGATTTGCATGACTACTTCTGTGAGACACACTATAGCAAAGCAATATTATGCAAATACCACTGCATTATACCTGGACGTATTCATTAATGTACACGAGAAGTTATAAAAAATTGTATAAGGAATTAAAGAAAATAGCCATCAATATTTGGAATAAACCTCTTCTGCTCCATGTGAGAAGCTGCATCTCATGTTTCCTGCTGGGATCTCTCTCCTAATTATAAGTATAGATCTTTGGCTTACTGAAGACCTGCAGGCACTACAAAAACCTTGCTATTCATTCATGAATCATGATCAGCCCCTGGCCTACAGATCAGGATCTAGTTCATAATTAATACTATGGGCTACTAACGCATCTACAGAATGTTTTCCCCACTTCACTCTATCAACCCTAAACTTACCCAGGTGGAGTACCATTTGCACTTGCTAACAAGTTTTTCTTTAAAGGGATTAAATTTCTGTTATCTTTCTACTCTGGACTCTCTGGTTACTCGAAAAGTGTAGTTAAATTCTTGACTATGCACAGGAAGCCAGCAGTTCTCAAGTTTTCCACTCTGAACATGCCTGATGGCCAGGATTTCTTCATGGACAAAATAAGCAGTAATGAAGGCTACTTCATGGGCAAAATGGGACTATTCATAATTCCCTGCCCATCAACTTTCCTGCTGAACCATGGAAGTAAATATTGTTGTGGTAACATTGATACATCCATTTCATGGATACCTCTAGAGACCTTTAAATGCCCACATGTTTACAAGGGCATATATATACAGACTTCCCTGGGATCACATTTCCATCAAAAAAAAAAAAAATCACCTGCTCTGGAAAAAACTGTATGGAAATCCTCAAAAAATTAACACAAATTTACCATGTTATCCATAAATTCCATTCTTAAGTATATGCCTAAAATAATTTAAAGCAGAGACTTGAATAGATACTTTTACAGCATTATTCAAAATAGCCAAAAAGGTAGAAACAACTAAAGTGTATCAGTGAATGAATAAACAAAATGTGGTATATACATGCAACAGAATATTATTCAGCCTTAATAATGAAATTCTAACACATGCTACAACACAGACAAATCTTGAAGACATTATGTTATTGAAGTAAACCAGATAAAAAGGTCAAAACTGTATGATTCCATTCATATGCCAATAACTAGAATAGTCCAATTCATTGAGGCATGAAGTAGAATGGTGGTTATCAGGGCTGGTAATGGATACCATCTAAGGATATAGAGATTTGGTTTGGGAAGATGAAAAAGCTCTAAAGATGGGTGGTGGTGATGATTGCACAACAATGTTAATTCCACTGAACAGTACACTTAAACATGGATAAAATGGTAAATTTTTATGCTATGTATATTTTACTGCAATCAAAAAAAATCAATTGCTCCATAGTCTATTCTCAACCCCGAATTAGGTTAATATGCAACTTCAGCTAAAATTTTCTTTCTCATCTCTAATCATTTCTGCATGGCAGAGTTTTTGTCATTTCATATTTTCAGTAAAGAAATCCCAGAATTTATAAGAGAAGAACAAAGCTTTATTAGGATGCAGATGCCTAGCTGGGCATTTCTACTTGTGAAATAGCTCATTCATGAGTCTGCCCAGATTCTTAGTGTCTGAGACCCAAAAGAATGCTTGGGCAAAATGACAAATTCCATTCTTCCTTGACCTTCTGCAGTTCACACAAGTACATGAAACTGTGAATGTAAAATCCTAATTCTGAGGCTCTTGGATATTCCTTGCTATATCTGTCTCAGATTGATAGCCTTAAGTCAGAATTAAAGTACATTCAATATTCTCTGTTTAAGAAGGCTGAGGAAATGAAAGAAGAAATTGAAATACATTTTAGAAAGTCTTTCTTTTTTTTTGAAATATAACATGGGTAATAATTTCAGCAATCTAATGAGAGGTTTTAGTTAACTGAAAACTGCCAAAATGGATTACAGAATGTCTGGGCAAAGCTAAGTTTGAATGCTTCCTGCAAATCCATTTCATTTACATTTTAGTGACTGATTTATAAGCACACTGGGGGAATATTTTACACACTTTAAATTGTTATTATTTATTATTATAGAAAGATCATTATAATTTAATCATCTTTTAAAATTTCAAATGACTCTACAATGTTATCTTCTAAATTCTCATTACTAGATAATTAAATTTTTGAAGTCCCAGGAAGAAAAAGAAAGTTATTTTATTATTATATGTGAAATCATAAAAATATTATAAACTTATGAACATCTTGAATGAATAAAAAATAAAAAGCTAAATCAGAAAGTCCTTTCATGAAGGATTCAGTGTTCTTTGACACTTGAAATGTCACTTTGTTCACAAGCTCAAATTAAACAATTTTGCAGGCATTCATTCATTTTTCATTCTACAAAGCAAATGTCCTGAATGCTACTACATGTTAGCCTGTCAGGCACCAGTGCTACAATGACGCACAAACTAGATGTGGTTACCATCCATGACATTTTTCTGTACACCATCTCCAGATAAAAAGAAAATTAAGTTTACCCAACAGAGGAGAGCCTTTTAAATTTAGACAGAATTATTTCAGATATCCCAGCAATTCACACATAGGTATATGTGACTTTTTGGTAATGCTTTCACATTAAATCCAAGAGTCAACATTTTAATGCACAACAAGGGCTGAATGTCCACTTGTTCAATTCTCAGACCTCATTTTACTTGATGTATGAGTATCTTTGTCAAAGTCAATGCCCTTTCCCTGCTAGGCTCCAGGAAACCACATTTTCTTAGTTTTCTTCTACCTAAGGGGTCACTCCTTCTTGGTTTTTGCTACTTTCTACTTAACTTTTAAGTTCCCAGAATTGATCACCTTTGGTCTAGTTCTCTGATCAATTTGTAGTCTATCCGTCTTTTGGGAGAACAAATTTTTCTGTTGTCAAGTCTTACACGTCAAAGACTCCCAAACTGATTCCTCCATTCTAGACCTTTCTCCCATTGCCAAACTCCTATATGAAACTGCCTCTTAAGCATGTCTATTTCAACATCAATGTATCCATTACGATCCAAGGCAATCCCTCTGCCTGCAACTCTACTCTACCTAGAGCCTTTTGCATCTTTTTTTTTTTTTTTT
>NW_026000211.1:6257014-6265539 GCF_001458135.2 Marmota marmota marmota | reverse complement strand
TTTTTTTTTTTTTTTTTTTTTTTTTTTTTTTTTTTTTTTGCTTTTTGTCATGATGCTTAGGACTCTCCAACAAATTATATAACCCATTTATGTATGTTTATTATTTGTTCTCCTCTCCATCCCAACTAGACTATAAGCTCCAAGAACAGTCAATAGATATTTTTTTGAATAAACAAAAAGTGTGTTCCAAAATTATGGCTGGTTGAAAAGCATTCAATTCTTGGATTTTGTATTTTGTTAAAGGGCAAATTTATGAAAGCCTATAGTGAATCCCTGCCACCTTTCCCCTTCTAACATACAGTTCTCAGTTCTATATATATTATTTTTCAGTATATAGTCGTCATAGAATAAGCTGTATTTCATTAAAATATGCTATAACTAAAGCCCTGTTTAAGTCAAACTGGTCTCTGCCCTCCATCTTTCTACATTAACTGACCTCTCTAGGGATGCCCTAAATAATCACAAGTCATAGTTAAGTGCATAAATTCCTGACTGCCTTTCTTCCTAATACATGTCACATCAAGTTGCCTACTTGGTAATAAACTTGACCACTAACTGGCCCCTGCAATTGGGAGCAGGCTTATGACTTTCAGCTTGAGGCTCATAACTGAAAGTCTTTTTTCTATAAATGGCATCAGGTGTCTTTTGTGACATCTCAAGCTCAGCTGTTCTGCTGCAGGCTGTCTTTTCCCCTACAGTATGCAAGATGTGGATTATGTGTACATTACAGACACTATTTTAAATCCTGCCATCCCTCACGTCCCTACAACTCTGCTGAAAAGCCACACTTCAGATCCAGCTTCCATACCTCTTTGCGATAACCCACAACTCCCAAAGGGATCAGGGGCACAATCTGGGATGAGGTTTTTGTTTTGGTACTAGGGATTGAACCCAGGGCTTCCCACATGCCAGGCACACGTTCTACCACTGAGCTATACCCCTATCCCCTAGTCTGAATTTTAAATTATGTCACTCCACACATACTCTTCAAATACAATGAAAATTCAGTTTTTTACATAATGCAATAAACACACAGACACAAATTTAATTTTATCTGCACACAAGAACATAGACAACCATGACAAAGCTTCCCCCCCCTCCCTTAATAGACTCCTTTGGACTATCCTGCTCCTTTGGAATAGCAATGCTAGTGAATAAATCCAAGGAGGTCAAATTAACTTAGTTACAGCAAAAATGCTTAATTGCACACTTCATATGGAGGGAAATTTCAGGATACCATGGAGAAAACACTGGCAGAGAAATAAAACCCAGGCATTGACCAAAGCACTTCATTTGTATTTTTAAAATATAATCAACGACATATCTAAAATGAACAATCGTTAAGTAGAGAAGTGCAGAGGAGTGCTAAGATGATAAACACAGCATATTATTTTTGCTCACAATAAACACAGCATATATATTTATCTCCCAAATAAAAACGGATTTGTAACACCTTGGGCACTAATATTTATAACTGAATTTAAAAGCTATAATCAAGTGAAAAGTCAAATTAGGAAAGAAGCTACATAAGTGTTACAAAAATGTGGTGCTATAATTTTTAAATGAGAACCCTCAGGCCATCACAGTTGCCTTCTTTATTGCTGTCATATATTTTTTTAAAAAATCAGGGCATCTACCTTCTGCCACTGCCCCAGACTCCTACCTTCTGCCTTGATAATTTTTTTCTGCCCACTTTTTCCACTGTGGGCATCTGATTGATGTAACAATAAATACATGTTAATAAAACTCCCCTGAAGGAGTTAGAAAACATATTTCAACAGTTTTTCTAATGGACTACTAAAAAACTCCAATTGTTATGTTTTTATTAATTCTCTGTACTATTTCTAAATTATAATATGCAATAATATAATTTCACATAATATTAAAACTGTCTTTCTAATGATCTTTGAAATCTTGCTTTCCCAACGGACAGCATGAAGAATCTATGCCATATTCTATTCTGTCATTTTCAAGTTAGACGAGGCAGTTATTTTTACAGTCATCACAAAGAATGTGCCGGAATCTCAAGGAAACCATGAACCCACCAATTCCTACAGAAAAGAAGGCTGGGAGATGTGATTCAACTGTCAAAGTACATGAAATCAGCAGTATAAATTATGAAATCTAAGCCATAGTTCCATTTTTCTGTGAAGGGAAATCACAAATTTTCCATCAAGATGAAAAACACAAACAAATGAAACAAACAAAAAAATCAGTGGAGAGAACATCTCAACTTCTTATACATTAACCTCTGGAAAATACTTTCCATTTTTGTTGCTGTTGCTTTGTTTTTTGTTTTATCTACTTATTTAGTCTTCCTGGCACTATTTGTCTTCATGGAAAGCAAAAGAGATCAAACACCTGTGCTTGCTGAAACCTACGGCCTGTGACATGGCTACAACAAGCTGCACTCAGCCTGTGGAGCTGAAGTGGAACCACTTTTCAAAGCTGCAGGCAGAAGTGATGGTTCCAGAGCTCCATGGTGGCCAGTCACTAGGGCAGTGGCTCCTTCAGAAGGCCATTCCAGAATAATCTCAGCTTGGCTTCACCAACCTTTTCTTGGTTTCTGTCCATTTTCCAAACTAGGTCTTCCAGTCTTTTCACAGATTCAATGAATTATATTCATGAAGTTCTCTGCCCAGTTTCACCCAAGTCACAAGCCCTGGGCTGACAGCAGAGTAAAAGTGGCCCAACCAAGCATCATGTAAGAAGCATGGGAGCTAAAACAACTACCCAGTTGGAAGCAGGGGCAAAAACTGCTGGTCATAAACTACCTCTGAGATATACATGATATACATACATACGTGTGTGTGTGTGTGTATTAAGATTTATAACATGACTTGAATTCATTATTACCTAAGAGTCCCTTCAGTCTTTGCATTTTCTTTACTAATTACCCTTTCACATTGGTCCAAAACCAATACCCAGGTTCCCAGGAGTGCTGTGTCTCATATTCCATTTCTGCTCTCCTACCACTCACCCAGAAGGGTCATTCTGAAAGGTAACACCTCTTGCCTCCTGCCCAAGCTGGCAAAGGCTTGAGGTTTTGTATTCTTTCCCACAGGCAATTTTTTTTCTTGGCTATTAGGAAAAGATCTCTATTAAGCTCTCCTCTAAGTCATTTCTAGGGAGGAAAACACTTGGCATATAACAAGGGGTCAATGGGTTTTGAATGAACCTTCTGCAAGCTTCACAAGTTGACTCCTTTCTAACCCTGTGGACACACCTTCCCTAGAGACAATTACCTTGATTTAAGAAATCTCCCTCAGCTTTTAATTACTAGAAACATGCACCTATTTAATGGCATGAATGTCATTTTCAGGAAGCTTTTGAAAGCAAACCTTGCTACAATAAGCCTTAGTTTAAATTGAGTTCTGACAGCAAGATCCGATTCTCTATTTATTTCCACCATGTAACTGGATGTTCTCATACTCCAAAGAGGTTAAATAAAAGTAAGTAAAAAAAAATTCACAAAAAATTAGTTTATTTAACATTTGCTGAGCATCCCTACATGCTAAGTCTAAGGTAATTGCTTTATATAAATTATCTCTAATAGAAGTTAAACAAACAGTAATGATGTCTTGTCTAGTACAGCAAAAGAAAAATAATTTGATGACACACTAAATGGAACCAAGAAAAATTTAAGTAGCATCTTTTCTCCCATGTCCCTCCCTCCCCCTGAACCATTTATATTAATGTCAAATGTAGTATAGATCAAGAATTTGGAACATATCTTAGGTTGCACATTTGAATTTTAGATTTGAAGAAATGTTGAGATTTTAAACCCTTGGTTAATAAACTTCAACTTTTAAAATATTTAACAATATCAAGAAAAATCACAGAATATATGTATTTGGCAATGCTATTGCCAATAAGAAATCATGCTTAAAAGAACTTAGGAATCAAATGTTTTATATGCATCATTTTTCTATGTATGTGCCTTCTGTTTAATTTTAAATTATTTTACTACATATAGATAGTAACATCTATATTCCCAAGGTCATCTGTCTGCTCTTAAAAAAATAAAGAAAAAAGCCTTAATGTCCTACATAGTTTATAAAGTGATAATTTACAAATAATAATAATGTTCCTTTCTGCATGGCTCGAATTCATTTCCTGCTGGAAGGCACTTTAGAGACCCTTCAATCTCCATCTTTGAACTTGCAATGGCCTTGAGTTAATGGTAGATCACAGCTTAATAGAATATAAGGTTTTATATATTTTATCCTCAGAGATATTTGTTTGCATGAAAAATAGAAAACACAATTATATATACCCCAAACTGATTCTTAAGTTTGTGGATTACTTCTTTTAATTCTTAAATATCTCCAGTAATGTGTACAATATAAGAAATTTCAATCATTGTTGAGGAATGTTTATTAAGAAAGACCATTTTGCTAATGAGTTAAAGCCTCAATGCTCTAATGGTATAACTTCTAACATACCCCAAAAGTCGGCAAATATCTGATTTGCCAACTATTTTTGTCAATAAAGTTTTACTGGAACACAACCACGGCCAATTTGTTAAGTATTTTCTATGGCTGCTCTCTACCACATGGCTAGCAAAGCCAGAAATATTCACTCTTTGGCCCAAACTATATAGCCTTCTAAAACTCTGAAATCATTGTATAAAGGCTATTAGCTATTTTCAGAGCTGTGTTAATTCTTACTAAACAACAACAAGAGTATTAAAAAGACCTGCTATACAAATTCACTGGGTTAGGATATTTGGTGAGGCGTTTGGTAAGAAGGGAGACATTTTGATATGTGTGCCACAGCAGTGAAAGTCACAGCTGACACCTTCACTGGGTAACTTGGGAACAGGACAGAACTTGTAGCAACTTTGAACATTAAACTGCTTCATCCATGATACAGGAAGAGGTTGGCCTAGATGACCTCGGAACTTGTCGTTCTTCATGATTTTGTAAAAATTACTTAAGTAAAAGCATAAGCAAACATGGAAATGTGAGTACACAACACAACAGTCAATGTCTCCTAGCACCTGCCCATAAAGAGAGCAGAGAAGTAATACACTATAGAAAAAATGGAAACCAAAATGGTTACATGAGAATATGTGGCAGTTATTATAATACTCTAGCAAGTTTTTAGCAAATTTGAAATTATAACAGAATGAAAGTTTAAAAATAATCACAACAATTTAAATGTTAGCATTTAAAAGGAAAACTTCAATTACCTTCTACAACGAGCAAAGTTAA
The DNA here is from genome assembly GCF_001458135.2 of Marmota marmota marmota. NCBI lineage: Eukaryota > Metazoa > Chordata > Mammalia > Rodentia > Sciuridae > Marmota > Marmota marmota. The sequence continues at coordinate 6,260,323 of NW_026000211.1, read as the reverse complement.
ACTAATAACTACCACATATAAACATATAAACGGGGTTCAGTGTGTCCACCAAATCAGGCATATCTGAGGCTATGAATCACCCTTGCTCCACTAGTTCTGTGTCTTGAAGTACCACCTTACAAATTTTTCCCTTTGAATTTATTGTATGGCAAACAAGACAGCTAATAATTAAAGGAATTAAAGATAAGTAAGACAAAAAAGAAGCCAGGGATACTTGAAACACTTGACTGTCACACTATCAGCATATCCCACATATTTTACATATACACATATTCCAAAAAGATAAGAGTTATTTCTATACAATACAAACATGAAGAAAAATTATGCTAACTGAAAAAGTGCCTAGAGAGCCACACACATGCACACAGTTAAATATAGAAACTAACTGTAATGAGGAATCATTATCTCCAGTTTCCAAGGATACCAGGATAAGCACTACTTCTAAATTGCAGTTCACTCAGCAAAGGGCACACAGCAATTTATATTCAGGGTCATCTCTAGCTGACAGCAGATGTGAAAGGAAGGACCAGGGTAAATCACCTTGTTTGTTTGAGACCTCCTCTACTTTCCAGCCCCTGACCCACCTGCCTCTGGTCCCAACCCTGGCCAATGTTTTATATGAGAAAAATTTTAAAATATGACTATAAATAGCAATTTCCAAGAGGGGAAAAACTCCACAAAGGACAGGGCAAAATAAGATGTGATTAATGCTGGGAGTGGGGGTGGGAGCTGGCATTCCATTTTCTTTGTTTGTGAAAAGCAGCAGAGGCTGGTTTTGTGCATCAATCTAGTTGCCATCTTTCCCAATGCCTAGAAAAGAATTATACAGTTAATCTCAATTTCACACCCAACAAAGGCATGCAAGACTTTTGGGTTTACCATTCCTAAACTGCCATAGTTTCTAGAATCAAATACAGCTTCAATTTATCTGTCTTCCAGACCCTAGGATCTAGACTTTTTATGATTACTTCCTTTTATGTTTCTATGGCAATAAAAATGTAAAAACTACTTTCTGACAACCTAGGGGATATTGCCTCAGAATCCTTTGTTTGTTTATTCAAGATCATTTGTTTATTTTTCCTGGTACTGGGATCAAGATCATTTATTGATTGCTTTCACTCTGGGAGGCATTTGTGCCAAGCCAAGTAGGCAGTCACGAGCAGGGGTAAGAGACTTAGGATCACTAGGTCAAGTATCAATGACAGACCTTCACTTAGGTAGTATAAAAAGAGGCATTCTCCTTCTTAATCAAAATGTCAATTATGAAAATAGTGATGTGGATTTTATGTTACTTTAAGTTTGTCTTAAACATAAAGTATATATAAAAATATGGCTCATATATAACAGTAATTCCTCACCCATCACTAGTCTATCCAATACAGCAAGACCTCCCATGTTGCATCTGGTACCTGTTAGAGAAGAAAAGCTCTTTCTGCCTTCAAATGTTTCCTCCTGATGGACACAACACTGTGCCAGGCTAAGCTTCTTAGCCTAATGTGATAATACAGGAAAATAAGCTGCCTGTTTTGAAAAAGAAGGCCTTCTAGGACTTTCCTCCTGTACACCAACTAATTGATATTTTTACTGTTTCTACAAGGTGAAGGAATAAAATACAGCAAAGATTCCTAGTGGTTATGTAACATACAGAGTGTACAGCAATAAGGCAAGCTATTTTAATATTAACTATTAATATAAAATGCAATGCTTTTTCCTCACTTTCTTTCTATACATTATACATGATTGGAATACCACATATCCAGAAGAATTGTCATGAAGATGTCAGTACAGCCCAATCTTTTTTTCTTTTTTATTTTTGTAGTCTCACTTTTTTACTTTTTGGATTAAGACTGTTTTTAAAGCTAGTAAACAAAGTACTAAGTGCAGATTTCAAAACTATTAAAAACTATATAAAATGGGAAGCTAGTCTCAATTCTCTTAAAAGTTATGTCAGCAATTATTTTGGTGTATTATTCGGACCCTATTTCTCACAGCGATAACATTTTGAGGTTAGAATCTAACGTCTCAGCCTTAAACCTTTAAAAATGCTTAAATGCTACTAAATAGGGTATTATCTAATCTTTTCCTCTCTTCCACCCAACGCTAATGCTTATAGAGCAAAAACACTTTGCTAGGAGGAACAGTAGACACAGAAAGCATCCACAAGTTACTGGCAGAAAGACTGCCTTCTGTTTTAACATTTTATTTTTTCCGATAACCCAGACCAGCTTTTACAAAACCTCTGAAGGTAGAAGCCAGCATAACTGCATTTCCTGCTTGTGCATAACCAACTTAAGGAAAAAAAAAAAAAAAGTCTTCCCATTGAAAGTACCCTACCCACCAATTCAGGAGCCTCAAACTTGGCCTGGAGCCATTTGACTCTGCTGATATCAAAACCTCACATGATTTCCCCATCCCCATTATCCTCATTTCGAAGTAATGGTCCTGTGTATTGCATGTCTTCAAAAATACTTTTTAGCAGCTCATCCCCCTCCAACTCTTCTTAACTAGAAAGTATCCAACTGACAATTCTCAAATCATAAAGGCAGCTAAAACGCCCTTGAGCGCTGTCACAAATTTTTTAAAAAGTGGATTCATGACAACCAGCAAAGGACCTGCCACCAGAGGCCATCCCTGCATGGGTTAGGCGCAGCTAGGATCCGGGGCCCAGCTTGGAGCCCTCCAGCCTCTGGTGTAACCTCCCGGCCTCACTTCTTGGAGGAGGCTGCGGGCAGCTGAGCCCACAGTTGTTGCTGATACAGTCCTACCCACGTAGGGGGTGTGGCTGGAATGGCGGTGCTTAGGGAAGGCAGTAGGGGTGCTGGGCTGCGTGTGCCTGGGGAGGAGGTGACCCGGTAACCCCAAGGTTGTAAGGGGAAGGCGAGCGTAAAGCCAGTGTTAGAAGGTTGCCCGGAGGCTGTTTAGGGCCTCGGTGTCAGTGGAGATGCTGCTAGTCCCAGCTCCTGGGGCGCAGGGGAGACCGGGTGGGGAGAGTGGAAGTGCGGCTGAGTGGGCTGGGCTCCCGGAGTCCCGGGACTGTCACGATGGGCCGCGAGGGGTGAGGGAAGAACGGAGAGGCTGTGGGCAGGCTGGTGCCCTCCCTCCAGGGCCGGGGGTGGGCCAGAGTGCTGGCCAGCGCCAGAGGCGCGCACTCACCTATGCACAGCTGGACGGCGTAGGCGTAGTAGGACCAGCCCAGCAGGAGGCTGATGAAGACCACCGGGATCCAGTAGAGCACCCGCCGGCACCGCCGCCTGATGCTGCCCGGGCCCGAGGGCGCCATCTTCCAGCCGCATCCACCTGCCCAGCTCT
>NW_026000211.1:6253548-6256989 GCF_001458135.2 Marmota marmota marmota | reverse complement strand
GCCTCGCCGCCTCCCTCGGCGTGGCCGCTGCGCCCTCGGGCGGGCTTTCTGGGGACTCCGGGCGTCTCCGCTGCACTCAGGGGGCCCTTCGCGACCCGCGCGCCCTCTCGCCACTGGGTACTTGAGAGGCACCCGGGGAGGGAGTGAAGTTGCCCATCTTGGCCCCACTGCCTCCGGGTTTGATCCTGAATTCCGGGGTAAACAGGTGGAAGTGGGAGCTCCGGGGCTCCTTGGCCTTGATCACCGGGGGTTGGGGTTAGATCACTGGGTGACCCTCCCCAGGCGCCCGCCTCTCGGGGAATTTGGGACGCGGGAGCCGCTACACTTAGCGTCGGAGGCGCGCGGGGAAGGGGAGACAAGGGCGACCCTGCAGACCCGGGAAGCTGGCCCTCTGCGCCTGCCCTGGGCTAGTAGGGACCGGTGGCCCATCGCGATAAATGCGCCACTAGAAGGTCTGTGGGCGCTGAGGCCAATGTCCTTGCATCCTACTTGGAACATACTCGATTCAAGTAGTGGGCGCCAGCAAACGTGGAGGACAGAGAGGGTGCGCCAGGTTCTTGACTTGTGAAAATACTGTTTGGCTGTGAGAAAGATTACTTTGTCTACTGCACGGACTGGATGTTTTCTTTTTCTTTGGGGGGTGGTGGTGGTGTCAGAAATGCACCACTAAAGGGGGTTGTAGAGTGGTCTTCCTTCGGGTGTGTCAGGGGATGTGAAGCCAGGAAAGAGCATTTTGGTTTGAGAATCCAGAGACCACTGGAATTAGTAACGGAAGTTATTTACTCCGAGTATTTTAACTCTTTTGCTAAATTATTTCATGATTGTTAGAGTGTCCATTACCAGTACCCCTTCCCAAGAGCCTGATGGTTCCTCCTGGCACTCTTTTCCTCCACCCTTTTGTTACTACAAAGTTTTCTTTTGTTGTGGCGATTCTAAATTTAGCATGTAGCTGCTTCTAAAGTGATTGCCTAAAACGCTGGAAGGACACCTAAGGGTAGTTAAATCAAACCTACCGAGTTTATGATGGATGAACAGAAAAAAAAATACAAATGCTTCTGAGGATGTTTCCTTTTTTTCTGGTTCATCCGATTATAAACGCATCTGATTCCACAGGAAAACACTTAAATCAATGTAGTGCATCTGAATTAGATAATGTAATTATTATATGAAATGGTCATAATTTTACTTAACCTATTGAATATGTATATTTACACCACAGAGCAACCATATCGAATGAAATTACTTTATATTCATGTATAAGGTTCTCATTTACAGGAATTAAGTCAAATTAAGCTCTCCTGTTTTTGTGATTAATTTTTGTGACTGAATTAAGCAGTAAACTAATCTCTACTGAAATAGCTACTACATTGCTCTCACACAATCTCTTCACTTCCACTCAAAAATGCATAGAAAATTTCTATAGGATCCCGAATCATCAAAATAAAAAATACTTCACCCCACTGTTTTTCTGTAGCACTTTATATTCTTTTTGGACATTCTGTAGGGTAGAAAAGTATAAAAATATAATTTTCCTTGAGTCCTCAATTTTACCTATGGAAAGAAAATTTTGTGCTTCTAATTAGAGTAGGCTAAGGAGGTTAGGGGTGAGGCTCAGTGATAGAGTACCTGCTTGGCATCTATGAGGCCATGTACAAAATAAATACAAGAGATTAACAAGAATTAAAATCCCTAACTGGACTGAACTACCTTGACAATCAGTCAAGTGAAAGTCAGTAGAGACTCCTGAGGTATAAAAACAAGTTTCTTACACTGAAAGCCCTGGAGAAAGTGCAAATTGTGCCTCTTTAGATACTGGATGCTTCAGTGTCCTGTGCTGTTCCTCATCTTATGCGGGCTTGAGGTTGTGAGCCGAAGGGCATACTATATAGTTGTCCTATCTTTTAACCTTTTGGAAGAATGTGAATATGTAACTAAGATTGGTGGAGGCCACATTTTTTTATCACCCAAAATAGTATTAAATTGTTCATATTTATATTAATGTTTATGGAATATTTTGCAAGTTTTTACTTTTTTAAGGATACAAATATTACTGAATTCTGCACTCATTATTATCTTTAAAAAAATGTTGGGGGGGACATCAATGGCCCATGCCTGAGACAGGAGGATCACAAGTTCAAGGCTAGCCTCAGCAACTTAGTGAGACCCTGTCTCAAAATTGAATAATAAAAAGTGCTGGGGATGTGGCTCAGTGGTAAAGTATCCCTGGGTTCAATTCCCATAAATAAATAAATAGATAGATAGATAGATAGATAGATAAATAAATCTAGTGCAGGAAGAATTGTCTCTGCCACACAATGACAGGATTTATCTTCACATAGTCTCTAATTAGGCATAAACATGCACATACAAATGTAAGCTCTTTGGTCAGTAGCCAACCTGTAGATACCAGACTTTGTTGGAGTGGAAGGATTACTTTTATTTTTAAGAATAAGCTTTGGTTTTCCCTCTCCCCTTCTTTAGGACTTTATATCAACAGGAAATATTTTTGAAAGTGACAATTAAGAAGCTATACTAGAGAATTACTCTTTAGAGAGAGAAACAAGTTTCAACTCACCAACTTTAAATTAGATATTTAGAAGTTACATGAAATTGTGGGTTTTGTGTGTAACTAGAACTGACGTGGCCACTTATGAAAAAGGGAGTCCGCCACAGCAAAGAAGGGAGAGGGCAACACTAGGGGAGAGAAGGAGAAACAAGGCAGCCAGGAAAAGAGGATGAGGGGAGAGAGCACCTGAGAAGGGAAGAAAGGCCTGTTCCACCCAGGTCCTGATGATCATAACTCCAAGCTTCTGCCTGGATGCTCTGTCCACTCAAATTTATTAATATCATTCAGCTTTCAAAATTTCAAATTCCTATGATCAGATCCTGCTTCCATGAGAAAACCTAGATTCTTCAGTCCCCAAACCTCAAATCTTATCATGACTTTATGGTTAGTACTCCAAATTGTCCTCCTACTTCCAGATCTGGATTAAATTTTTCATTTACTTCCTTGCAAGTATGAATCAAGATGGCATGCCAACCAAACCCAGGCAGCCACAGATTCACCTTGTCTCAGGGAGCACAGACCTCCATTCATACTGCCTATGCCAACCTTATCTCACCTTTCCAGCCAAACCTCCTATCTTTATTGATTTCATTCAGTTACTTGTTTGATATTTATTTCTTCCTTTTGAAAGAGATCCTCTTTGATTATTTTCCTATTACTTTTCAGGAGGAAGGGAGGGGGAATTCCTTTAGAAGCCAGTAATCTATGACATCAGTGACTAGTGTTAGCTTGAATGTTTATAAGTAATCAAGATATTTTCTGGGAAAAGAATCACACACCCAAACCACCTATTTCTGGACACATGTAAAACAGAACCAGTCATATATATATATATATATATATATATATATATATATATATATATATATATATAT
>NW_026000211.1:6228059-6253526 GCF_001458135.2 Marmota marmota marmota | reverse complement strand
TATATATTTGCATTACAATTCTTAATACACCATTATACCATAATTTATCTTATCTCTGATTATATATAAGGTTTTTGACAACAAATTCACATCTTTATATATGTATTTTGTGTAATGATGAGGGTCTCCAGGAAATGTGTGGATGAAATAATGCTTAGATGTGTTTTGTCCCCCATAGATTTATGTTTTTAGTTATACTAGAATGAAACTATGTAGAATGAAAGATTATTTCAAAGGTCTAAGTATAGAACTGATTGGCACAAAACACTGGTAAAACTGTAAAGTGGGGCAAACTGGCCCACCTCACCTTTCAAGCTCTCCAGTATTTCTACAGCAGTGTTAGTGTGTCCTGCCACTAGGTGGCAGGCACACACCAAGCGGTGTAGCTCTCCTGAACCTCATTTTTCATAGATTAAATAGCATCAACCATGAACTTAATTAAGGCAATTATAAATTCTAACTTAATGATCAATTACATATAATTATAATTAATTGTAATTATATTATAATTATATAGTTTTATATTATAATTTAGGGGCTAATTATTAATTAATAAAAATATCAACCCTAATCTGAAAATTCAAAAGACCAAAAAAAAAAAAAAAACCTTTCTGTATAGTAAGTCACTTTGATTACGCTGTTTTTTTCTTTATAGTTTACACTCAGGTTACTCTCTATAAAATTAAGTTGGAGTCAGGTGGTGTGCACACCTGTAATCCCAGTGACTCAGGAGGCTGAGGCAGGAGGAACCTAAATTAGAGGCTGGCTTAGCAAAATTAAAAAGAGAGAAATGCCTGGGGATGTAGCTCAGTGGTAAAGTGCCTCTGAATTCAATCCTCGGTACAACAAATAAATTGGAAATTTTCAATTAAATATTTTTGCCTACACTGACCCCCTTTATTAACCCTAAATGGGACAGGGCAGGGCCCATGAACCCAAAAGGTGAGCAAGTATTCCCTCCCCATGGATTGTCAGCTACAGCATGGATTTTTAAGGTTGATATGATGGCATATGTTCAATTATAATTTATTATATGAGACCCTGTAGAGTTGAAGTTTCAATTACCAGAGTGGTTTCAAGTGTCCAGTGATGTTAAGGTCAACAGTGGCATCCTAAGCAAACTTTCTTGGTGGCAGCATGTTAACCATGCCCTAGCTTCTTCTTCTAGCTCCAGGCTTTCTTTTGATTCCGTGCATGGCCTATACACCTCCAAAAACGTGTGTGTGTGTGTGTGTGTGTGTGTGTGTGTGTGTGTGAGAGAGAGAGAGAGAGAGAGAGAGTCAACTATGTGTTGAAATCCTGACTGGCACAGAGTTTTTCTTTTTCAATGTTTTATTGAGGTGTAACATAAAAATATGGTGAGGACCTGGTAATCACTGTTGTACTCAGCTTTTTGCTGCTGTGACCAAAAGACATGACAAGCACAATTAGAGGAGGGGAAGTTTATTTGGGGGCTCATGGTTTCACAGATCTCAGTTTATAAATGGCTAGCCACATTCCTCAGGCTTGAGCTGAGGCAGAATATCATGGTGGAAGAGTGTGATGGAGGAAAGCAGCTCAAGACGGGAAGCAGAGCTCTGTTCAACAGGGACAAAAAACATAAACCCCAAAGACAAGCCCCCATGACCTACCTCTTCCTGTCCCATCTAATCTACCTACAGTTACTATCCAGTTAATCCTAAAATAGATTAACACACTGATCAGGTTAAGGCTCTCATAACCTAATCATTTTACCTCTAGTTTTTTTTTTTTTTTTTGCATTGATTCACATATGAGCTTTTGGGAGACACTTCATATCAAAACCATAACAACAACTCATTATCCAACTCAAGTTTGATGAGTTTGCACATACATATATCACACAAAAAGATGGGGACATTCCCAGGACTCTAGAAGTTTCTGCTGTGGCACAGTTTTAATTTCATTCTGCATCCCACTTCTTAAAGGGTCAGTTTCAGCCCATGGTGACTGAGGCACTGTGAGAAATAGGGATATGAGAATTTGGGGACAGAGGAGATTACTTGGTGCCCTTCAACTCACACTCTCCAGACCTGCATTGTCCAATAAGTGCCACTAGCCATACGTGGGATTCAAATTAAAATCAAAACTAATTAAATAAAAAATTCAGTTCCTTTGTTGCAAACATGATATTTCAAATACTCAATAGCCACAAGTGGCTAGTGATTGCCATGTTGGAAAATATGGACCTAGGATATTTCCATTTCCATCATTGTAGGAAGTTGTGTTGGACAGAACTGACTTGACTTACTATCGCCTCTGAATATTCACAAGACAGGCTTTATGTAAGAAACAATGCAACTAAAACGTATGTTCGTATGAGAAACAAAAAATTCCCCTATCTAGTTATACTTCCACTGTTTTATAGAAACAAAAATGACAGGTGATAGGAAGTTGAAGGGTATTTTAGGTTCACGGTGTTAGGAACCTTTTTTCTTTAAATGGAGTCCTAAGAGTAAGGAGCCTTGTGGATCATAATAGAGATAATACCATAGATTATTGAACCTGAGGTTTGCATACAAATAATTCATTTCAAAATATTTGCAAGGAGACACTTATTACAATAAAATTGTATACTCAAATTCTTATATATACAGATAAATATTGAATTAAGATTTTAAAACATCAGTGCTTGATAAATATAACTTGATTCTTGGGTAATTCTACCTTTGAAGCACAGAATGCTCTGTTTTCATCTAGTGGCCATCAGGACTCTCTTGATTTTGGGCTTAGCAGATAATCATTGGGCATCTAACAAATAACTGATTAAATTAACTCTATCAAGTGGTAGGCTAGATTAGTCATGTTATATTTTCTTTTTAAATTTTTTTTAGTTGTTGATAGAGCTTTATTTTTTTTAAAAAAATTATTTATACATGGTGTTGAGAATTGAATCCAATGCCTCACACATGCCAGGCAATTGTACTACCACTGAGCCCCAGCCCCAGCCTGTCATGTTACATTTTCTTTATGGCAGATGTGGATAGAAGTAGAATTCGTGTGTCTTGCCTAGTGGTCTTGCCACACTGGTTCTGGTTCAAGACACCCTCTCCTGAAAAGAGAAGAGGAGAGGAAAGGACCCTGGGGAGGGAAAGGGGAATGGAAAGGAAGAAATCAAATGGTTCTTTTAAAAATGTTTAATTTTTATAAGTATTTCCAAGTGTTGTCAAAGACTTAAATGTAACTGAGAAATCAAGCTCATGTTGCAATTTATAATGGTGGAAGGAAAAAAAAATAAATCTAACAAGAGCCTTTTTCTCTGGCCTTCAAAAAGAGCAGGAAAAATAAAGAATATTTAATGGTGACATTTAACAAAAATGTTATATTGGCTTTGGATTTGTATCAGAAAAATTTGATCATCAGGGATTCTTCCATCAGCTAGCATTTATCCAGTATAAATTATGTTCTATAGCTCAGAATCTCTGAGTCTATAATTTTCAAGTGATACTTAAACACTCCCCATTCTGAGTTTCTTTGGAATATTTCACTGGTTGATAAAGCCTTTTCCTGCTCATATTTCAGTCTTTGGTAATGGGTCATGGTATGAGATACTAGGTTGGCCGTGGAATATAAGTAACCTTTATATCTGGAATATGAGACAACATGGATTTTGGCTTTTTAAACACTTGGTATAATTGTCGAGGGTTCAGAATCAAAGGACCCAAGATTTTGAGTTTTACATACTATAGAAAATAATAGGTTTGGATAATACATTTTCATTCTTTTAATCTTTCCTTTAAATTCAATCAAATATTAAAGATAACTTTTTTTCAGATTCTAAGATTCAAAAAAGATTTGACAATTTGGTAAGGTCACTTCGTGAATGGTTGAAAAATATATTAATTTAATTAATATGTAAAACTTATACAGTTCTAAAAGGCAAACTTGACTTCATTTATACCTAATGTGTAATGAAACTTTTCCAGTGGTTACATTGTGACCCATTACTAGTCATGAAAATTTATAATTACTCCTTAACAGCATCTTGAAATATAAACACACATACTTGAATACAAATTTCTGAGATGGAAACTAAAGTTAAAAGATCAATATTCTATTATTTTCTTAAATAGTAAGCACTGCAATAGATGATAGTGCCTCCAGCACTAGAATAAATTATCTAGTTTGGCTAAAAGTATTTTTAAATAAAAAGGTCAATTATAACTATCATCTCTAGAAAACAGCTAAAGTATCTGATATATTTGCAAATTTTAAAAATTATTAACCAATTGAGCCTGTTTAAATATGACTAGGAAATTCTCCAAACTTCGGTGGCATTTTATTTAGCAAATACTTACTGTTTGCCTGCTGTGTACTAAGATATTGGAGATATTAAAAATTCAAAAACACAGTCTGTAGACTCAAGGAGTTTATGGACTAGTTAGAAGAGCAATATGCAAACAACTTCCAATAATATGATGAATGCTCATTGTAGTAATGTACCAAGTACATTAACAACAGAGGAAAAGTGACTCAGTGTTTCAGCAATAGAGAACTTTGGATAAAAAGTGGAATTCATGGTAAAACTTAAAGGACAAGTAAGAATTTTCATCATGGGGAAAGGTTTTCTTGCACAGCAAATTCCATCTCGTCTTGAAGATAGAGGGTATCAGTCAAGGTCCAGCCAGAAAAGCAAGACTCAGGCATTTTTATGGGAGGAATTTAATATAGGAATTTAAATTTTAAAATATTGGAACAGTTGAAAAAGCAACCAGGATGAGGTGAGACAAGCATAAGATTAATAACTGTAGGAAATTATTACCACACCTAGGACTGGGTGAAAAAAGTGAAAGTGTTTATTTCTGAGCTTCAGATGGGGAACATGACAGACAGATGCTGGAGACCTTGGAGGTAATTGAGCCACTGCTGGAAATAGCTTGAGGAGGAGAGAGAGAAAGGGCTAGCGCTCAAGCACACAAATTTACCTGGAAGCCAGATGGCAACATAGGCTGGGAAATATGGTTTGCAGAGGTCAGTTCCTTGTATATAAAGTAAAGCATAAGAAAAATAAGAAACGATCTAAGACCAAATAGTCAACTAATCATCACAAGGGAGCTTAGAATAGGGAATAGTCAAAAGATGATATAGATATTAGGTGTTTAAAACAAGACCCAAAGACCTTGACTGATATTCAAAAGAGTTTGAATTTTACCCAAAAGTCATAAGAGAGCTTTTGAAACAATTTTAAACAGAAGAATAAGATGTTAGATTTCAGTTAGGAAGATAATTCTGAAAGCCCAATGGTGAATAAAGTTGACTGATAGGGAAACAAGTAGCATGAGAACTCCTGTCTAGCTAAAGACAAGTGAAACCTTGAACTTGAATAGTGACCAAGGGGATGGAGAGGAAGAAAGAGATTGTAGGACAGGCTCAAGGACCAACTGGATAAGGGATGTGGTAGAAAGGAAGGAACAGAAGATTCCAAAGGTGTGGAGTCTGCAGAAAGGAAATACCGGATGAGGGCCTCAGGGGTGAGTGGGCCATGACAATCCAGAGGGCTCACAGTCAACTGTAGAAGAGCAAAATCTCTGGCTGCTATATCTACTGCTAATTATAACTTCAAAGTCAAATGCAGAAAAGAAACATGACATTGAGAAGTGGGAATGGCGGTATCTCTCAAGTTTCATGGGAGTCTATCTATACCCATCCATTTAGATGGTAACTGAGGTCACATCTTAAGATTCTTTTCAGGATCTTATCCTTCAGTTATTCCTTCAAGTGTCTAACAACTCTCACACTGTCGTTTGGTTTTGGTTTGTTTAACTCTTCAGCTTACTCAGCGTCTGAGAGATGCAGTTGCAAAATATCATTTTTTTTTTTTTGGTCCAACCCCTTCATGTTCCAGATGAGATTTTATTAAAAGAGTCTTAAGTACACTGGGATATTAAATATACAAGGATAAAAGATCTAACCTAGAAAAAGTGGAAGAATCACTTAAGGGCTAAGATGCTGTGGCATTTTTAAGCAAGACCATCATCCCCTGTGTAGGGCTGTTTTGAGCCCTGCAGGTCATTCAGCATCTCTGCACACCAAAAAACGACAGGGCGCTTTCCTAGGCATTATGACAAACAAAACCATCCTCTCAGTGGGCGGGGATAGGAGGAGGTTTGGGAAGACAGTTCCAGCTTCCAGAGGCAACCACTGGGAGAAGAAAGAATGGTACAGAAGTTCCGTCTTAAATAGGCAGTAGTGGGTGGGATTATTTTTACCATAATGTTCCCTCATATAGAATACAAGTATATTTATGTCAATTATATAATGGAACATTCTCATTTGGAAGAACATTAAAGCTGTTTCTAGAGAAGTTGAAGTTTTATCAGAGTTGCACCACAAGATCATATTTTAAGCTATTTATTTAGAAATACCACTGAGGTACTGGCATTACAGTTTGTTTTTCCATAGGGGGCTGCAACGGAAAAATCTGGATTTCAACAAGGAACTTGCCTGAGTGAAGTTCATAGTATAGCTAAAGAAAATTTCCACTTTTACATCTATTATTTGAATGGAAATAACTATCAGGAAGTTCACTGGTATATCACCAAAGATGTCCTGCAGTTTGTATACTGTCAATACTTAATAAAATCTGGTATGAGATATGTATATCCAGATTCAGACCAATTTAAATTTCCAGGACCTACACAGTCTATGTCTACACATGAAATAATCCACAACTAATGTGAAATTTGGACATATTTATGTGAATGGTTTCCTGGCAATATGTTCCCCAAACATTGCTGATGTCAATTTTTAGTAAAAAGGTGTAAATTGTATGCAGTAGCATTGGAATCTCACCAAAGCAGAACATTCGTCGGCTATTTTAAATAATCTTTTTGTTGGTTATTTCCATTTGCTCTTCTAGATCTGTTCTCTGCTCTGTTTGTGACTGAAGTGGTGATGCTGGTGTGTGTGGGAGTGTCACCTTTTCCAACTGATCTCAAAGGACTCCTTTTCCCTCTGTATTCTCATTGGTTTAATCAATGGGAGACTGTCAGAGGATTAGATAACCACATATAACAGTTTGTTCCATCTCCTCCAGACTGACACTGAGGATCACACTTTCTGTCTCCCTTTATCCTTGAGGTCTGGGGTAGGGGCGTGGGGATGATCACCTAACTCCCCAGAAGTTCAACCATACCCTCTTGGTTTCCTTTATTTAAATTCTTCTCAATTAACACTTTTGAGTGTGTCATCTCTTCCCTATCTCTTCCATAACTCCAGCCTAACTGTAAATCTGAGTAGAGTCTATTTTTTTGCTACATAGAAAAAAAGACATAACTGCCTACTGAATCCTTTTTGAGGAAGCTGGTATTATTCTTTATTATCTCTTTTAAAATCCAAAAAAAAAATAACAGAATTGTGTGTAGCAGAACAATATATAACCTCTATATATAACAGAAAATTTTGAAACAAGAAGATAAAAATGTACCAGGATTTTAAGAATTAACACAATCATTGTTATTTTAGTTTATTTTTATCTAGTCTATCTTCGTGTATTTTTTTCAGAGTTGAAATGATAGAATACATATAATTTTGTGTTCTCATAAATATTTCATCACAATTTTTTTCATGTTACTATATAGGCTTTAGAATAATCTTAAATATTTGAAAAATATTCCATTCTGTAGCAATACTGTAATTCATTAAAACATTCCACTATTTCTAGATATTTAAATATTTTCTAATGTTTCACTGGTATAACATAAATATCTTAGCTAATATAGCATTTTGTTTATATTTTTTGTGTTCTTTGGATAGCATCCCAGAAGTAAAATTAAAGAGTCAAATATTTTGGAAAACTATGCAGCTGTGTTAATTTCAAATATTTTCACAGATTCTTTGATACTTCTCCTTTTCAGACCTGAAGTTAATTCCTCTCCCTTCAGATGTTGACTGGACTTAGTGTCTTAGTTCATTCAGGCTGCTGGCACAAAATACCATAAATCAATATCTTAAAAACAACAGGAAATTCATTCTTAAAGTTCTGGAGGCTGGGAATTTCAACTTCTAGGTGCTAACAGATATGGTGAGGGCCAGTTTGGGGTTTGTAGAACACACATTTGGGCTTCATTCTCAGATTGTGTAAAGTGTGAACAAGCTTTCCAGAGCCCCTTTACAAGAGCGCTAATCCCATCCGTGACAGCTTCATCCTTGTAGCCTGATGAGCTCTCAAATGCTAACTTGCTCATAACTTGGGAATCAGGATTTCTATTTTTGTTTTTGTTTTTAATTTTTTTATTTGTCTAAATAGTTATACATGACTGCAGAATGCATTTTTTGACACATCATATATAAGTGGGAGTATAAATTCTCATTCTTCTAGTTGTATAAGATGTAGAGGAATCAGGATTCCAGCATGGCTTTTAATGAGACACAAACATTCAGACCATAACAGTGACATAACCTAATAAAGCAGATGATGATGGACAGTTTCAAAGACTAAAAAAAAAAAAACAAAAAACAAAACAAAACAAAAACCTGTGACTTTCTGCTGTCTCTCAGATCACATGATCTGTGAGAAGCTAGCTACCATGTCAGGAGCAGCCCTATGGAAAGGCCCAGGTTGCAAAGCCATGTGAGTAAACTTTGTTGGCAGTCGGTCCTCCAGCCCCAGTCATCCCTTCAGATGATAGCAGTCCTAGCTCACAGCTTTGTTGCAAGTGCACAAGAGATCCTCAAACAGAATAAGCCAACTAAGCTGCTCTCTACTGACTCAGGAAGTGTGTGAGATGATAAATATTTGCTTTCTTAGGCCACTGCATTCTGGGTAGTTTGTTATGCAGTAATAGATAATATAGCAGCAAAATGCTATAATTTATAGCATTTGTTTAACCAGATTCAGATACGAGGCACTTAGCGAGCATCCCAACCCCAAATAATCATGGCAAATTATTGCCAATGAAGGCACATACATAGGAAGAGCCAATGAGAGACATAGGGAGGACAAAGAGGGAGAGAAACAAGGTTAAAAAAGTAAGAGAGGGGAAAAGAAAATAAGTTAACAAGAGAAGGACATGGGGAAATCTGTCATCCTAGTTCACCACAGATTGTCCTGGTTTGTGGTGGTGTCCTGATATCATTATGAATAGCTCTTTTTTTTTCACTTTCAGAAGTGATTTCAATTGGATGATCAATTATGTCCTTAGATAGGCCAATATCTTGGCCTTGTCCCAACCCAGTTTTGTGACTTAATACTCCATCATTCTCCATTACCTCATGCCCAATCTACTCCAGCTCCAGATAGAGTATTTGCTTAGAAGACTAAATTTCCCACCAAACCATAACCTTTCACTAGCATCTCTTCCAGGAATAACCAGTCACCTCTGTTTACTTCATAGTGTCCTTATATCACAGTAGACAATTTATCACAGAGGCTCAGGAATTAGGAAAACCTGGGTCTGAATTGGGTAACTTCTTTAAGCCTGAGAGGTAAGATGGGGAATATCATATCATCTAATCTTCCACATAGGATTGTTGAGAGTATTACTAATAGTATGCACATAAAATGCTTAGCATATGGTCTGGTTTCTGGTGCATAATATACACATACATACATCACTAAGCATTTTACATGCATAATATATATGATGAATATGTTAGCTTCTGCCAGCATTACCGTCATGGAAAAAAAATCCATTAACACTAGAACACTTTAGTGGTTGGAACCTGCATTTTACTAGGATACTCTGAATTATACAAAAGATTGTATTTATTAGTTTTAATGCTACAATGCAGACATAGTTTAGGAAATGTGTTAGCAATTTTAAAAGTCAAGCAAAGACTACATTTGCCCTTCATACTTGATATGCCTTACTTTGTTTATTCATTCATTCATTCATACACTTATCCACTTATTCTTTCAATGGATATTTATTGGTTATCCACAAAATGCCAGACACTATGTTAAGCACAGGGTTGAACAAAGCTGTTTAAAAAGAATAAAGCTTTATTCCCACTTCCTAAAGGACAAATCTTATATATCAAAAGGATATTATGAAAAAAAAAAGGATATTATGTGGGAGTATTAAAAAACTAGAGAACTGAAGCCAAATTTAAAATATATATATAGTATATATTTCCAATGATCAAATTTTATTTTAAATTAACTTTGAGCAATAGAACAATTTTCTGTCAATAAAGGAATGTATTTTAGCTTCTGACTTAATTAAAAAAATAAGAGTGGCAAAATGCAAATTATATGAATGTATTATTTGTAATCCTTGAGATATCAGCAGGAGGAGTTGACAGAGAGATGACTTTCTCCTCCTCCTCCTTCTCCTCTTTCTTTTTTTGCCATAGGCATTCCTCATTTTTGTTTTTAGGAATAAAGAAAACTACTATACAGAAATAGTCCTGGGCACATGAACTATATATTTCATAGACACAGCATAAAATATTCAACAAACCTAAGTAGATGCCTGAAAGCCAAGACACTTCAATAAGTGAAAGTGATAACAACAATTAAAATGCATCCTCCTCCACCAAACAGTATAATAGCATAGAGGAAATACGTACAGGATAGGTTTAAATTATTACCAGAAAAAATGCTTAAAACATTTTCTTTTCACTGCTTTTATTCCACTTTAGTAATGAGTACTACTTTATAGTTTTAATAGCCATGAATTATTACCTGTTTGTAATCTTCAAGGTTAACATCATTTACAAATAAGTTGGTTCTAAATGAATAATGTACTTATTTCAGGAATAATAATAACTAGCATCTATTAAGTGCTTACTATATGATAAGCTTGGTGCTTCATGGGCAGTTTCACATTAAATCCTCATAGTCACCGGATCATTATCTTATCCATGAAAATATTGAGGATGTGCAGTGTCAGAACCTTACACATCTGCAAAAGTGATTGGTGACAGCCAAGAGGTGAAATCAGGGTACAGTGACTCTAGAGCCCATGCTTAGCCTCCATACTATTCTCAACAGATGGGAATATAGTCCACCTGTTTATGCATGCTTTGTAATTTATTCTTTTTCAAATAGTGTATCTGGATTCTGCTTTTGGTCCTTGACCATTTCCTCAATTCTATGCGAGGATCATTTAACATTATAATTATGCAAGTCTATGCCTGTCTGAATGATACACTGACTCATTCGTTTAGTTGAAAGGCAGAAACAGAATCAATTTCTTAAAATGCCATAGAAAACTAATTGAAAAATTTCATGAATCACCTAAATGAGAAATTGATACTAGGAAACCAAGTACAGAGAACCCCAGACAACTTCCTTTTTGGAATACTAATTAATTACATATTCATCTTGAGTGAAAATACCTCTGTGACAATACATTGTGTGACAATGAAGTGTGGGAATGTGAGAGCCATTTCAGTGACTTCTAAACAGTAGTTCCTCATTCTCATGAATTTGAAGATGATGCGTATATTTAATTACTGAAAAGTGAGCCAATCCATCTTCTTCCCCGAACTGGGTGAATTAAAGACATAGTTCACATTGTTCTTTGTTAGTTGTGCTTTATTTCTTTGAGCTGTCATTTATCGCTTCTTTCCCCATTGTTCCAAGGCTAGCAGATCTAATGCTGTGGTTCCCCCATAGCCCATAGTTCTGCTGTAACAGTTGAAGAATGTTTTGTGTTCTTTCAACCCCCATTTTTTCCTTAATAGTTTCTGCCTCCTGCAAAAGAAAATGTTATAACATCTTGCTATTATTTTTTATAAATTTACATTCTGCTGGAGTTCTTTCCTCCATTAAATTTTTGTGAAAATCAGTATCCATTCCCAAGTAGCATAAAATGTTACTCTTTATCTGTTTCTTATCTTCCTATACTTTTCCAAATTCAGACACACTTGCGCACTGACTCAAATTTCCCTACATTAGGGGAAAAAAATGGCTATATAAGATTTGGAGCCCAGTGCAAAATGAAGATACAGAGCCATTTGTTCAAAAAAGCAGGAAAAAGTGTGGTTTAAGGTATTAAAATATAAAGCTTTTCTGTTTCTCTTATGGTCTCCTTCAACTGTTCACAATTTTTTTTATTTGATATTTAATGTCATTCTAAGTAAATAAAAAATTTAAATTACTAGTATGACTTTTACTGTTCATCTTTACATTATGCAATGCCAATTTCAAAGGCAAATATCAGCACATTTCATTCCTATCTGGAATCATTGAAATTGCACAATTCATATTTCACAGCATGGAATCTGATGGTTTCTCCCATTGGCCAGAAGAGGCATATACAAGTCAGACTGAGGAAAGTTGGGAGAAAAAAAAAGAGTTCATCCAGCACGGAACAAACTGAGGGGATGCCTGCTTGGGCATAGGAATACTTGTAGGGTGAGTGTAGACCGTCACAAGTGCCCTGGGACTCTATCACATGACAGTATTCACATACATTTGCTCAGGCTTAGCTACTGGACTAATGCACCAAATGCCACCTAGTCTCAAACTTGCAATCCTCCTGCCTCAGCCTCCCGAGAGTAGCTGGGATTATAGGTGTACATCACATCTTAAATAATTAAGATTACATCTTAATAATGTTATCTTTGAATTTGTGATTTATACAAGAAGCCAGTGTGTTAGTAGAGCTCATAGAAGGGCTAATAGCCTCTGCTTACCAGAGGTTCTCCTTTCCATTCTCCCCAACTCCCTAGGATGAGTTCTTGTCCACCCTCTGCCTTTTCTGACCTCATCCTACCCACCCTTGCCCAGCTACTGTTGCCACTCTCCACCCCCTGGCAGGGCTTGGGTACAGATGGGGGAAGGAGCAGAGTGGGGCATCCACACCCCACAAAGTCTTGGGGCATGATGGAAGACATCCTGTCCTAGGCTGGCAGTGCCACTGTACATCAACTAATAGCCTGCCAGGGACCTTAATTCAGTAGAGATGAGCCTTTAACTTACCCCTAATCTAAGTACTTAGAGACTTTTTTTTTTTTAGCCAATAGCTCTGGGGGTTGCCTTTCCACTAGGGGTTTGGGCATCAGGGCTGTGGGAGGGGGAGTGGCTGTCTTGTCTTCCCCATCGTTCTCCCTAGCTGGCCAGAAATGAGAAGAATGGTCAACCATGACCAGAACTTATTATAATAATGTAGAAAATATTATAATATTAGGAGGTCTATAAAGAAGATATAGTACATTTGGGTGTCAAACAGGAAAAACAGTATAATCATATCTATGGATGCAGAAAACGCATTTGAGACCATTTAGTACTTATTCCTTTTTCCAAATCCTTCTGAATTTAGGAAATAAAAGATACTTTCTTAAACATGATAAAGTATTTGTCTTGAATCAACAGTAAAATATTAAATTGAAACATCAGAAATAATCCTATTAAAATAGGAATTTAATACTGTCTCTACAAGTATTTCATTGTTCTGGAAGATATAGCCAATGCAATAATAGAAGAAATAGAAATAAGAGCAATAATATAGATATGGCAAAGATACATTTGCCATCATTTTTTATGTAATATGATTTTCTACCAGAAAACTAAAGGGAATAATCAAAAAACTCAAAACTACCAAGAGTTCAGCTAAGTGGTTGAATAAATAAAATCAATTGCTTTTCTATATACCAATAGTAGTCAGGTAGAAATTTTTATGTGAAAATTCTCTTCCTTAAGAGCTATAATAAGTATGTATGACCTAAGAAAGACTTTTAAGAAGTAGGTATGACCTGGAAAATTAAAGCCATAAATCCTGATTTGAGAATAGAATAAATAACTGAACTTGAATAATCATTCTTGCATGGGATAAAATATTATAAAGGTATTATGATTCTTAATGTAATGTGTCAACTTGACTAAACCACTTAGTGACCAGATGGTTGGTCAGGCACTATTGTGGGTATTTCTGTGACAATGTTTTTGAATGAGATCAGCATTAAAATAGGAGTTTGAATAAAGCAGTCTTTGCTAATGGGGATGGGTCATATTCAGTCATTTGAAAACCTAAAGAGTACAAAAGGTTGTCTCCTACAGAAGAGATAATTGCTCCTGCCCAGTCGTTGCACACTGAAACACTGACTTTTCCTGGGCCCTGAGGCCTGCCAGACTTTGGACTCAACCATTAGCTCTCCTGTTTCTTAGGCCAGAATGAATTTAGGGCTCAGACTAAAATGAACACTTTGGCTCTTCCAGGTCTCCAACTTGCCAACTCACCCTGAACATCTTGGGATTTGTTGATCTCCACAGTCACGAGTCAATTCCTTATAATAAATCTCCTCTCTATATGTATATCATACTGACTCTGTTTTTAGGGAGAACCCTGAGTAATACAAATATCAATTCTTTTAAAATTAATTTATAATTTTAAAGTGATTCCAATAAAAATGTCTATTTGGAGGAGTTATGATAATTTAAAGTTCATCGGAAAACATAAACAAATAAAACAGTTAAGAATTTTTTTTAAAGGGGAATTGAGATATGGCTATTGAAGGGGAAGACAGACAAGTCTTATGGATTCTGAAAACATAAAGCTAGAGTAATTGAAATAATGTGGTTTCAATGGTAGCAAAACAATTCAAATGAAGAGAACAGTTTATTCATTTACTTTTTAACCTTCTCTTCCCTTGAGATTAGTACAGGTTGAGTATTCCCCTATCTGAAATGCTTAGGACTAGAAATGTTTTGATTTCTGATTTTTTAAAATCTTGGAATACATACATGTACATGATGAGATATCTTAGGGATGAGACCCAAGTCCAAACACAAAACTCATTTAGGCTTCATATACACCTTATACAACTAGCCTGAAGGTAACTTATACAATACTTTTGGTGGTGCACATGAGGTTTGACTGCGACCCATCATCTGAGGTCAAGTGTAGAATTTTCCATCCATGGCTTCAGGTTGGTGATCAAAAAGTTCTGGATTTGGGAGCATTTCAGATTTCAAATTTTTGTATTAGGGATGCTCAGCTTGCTTCTTGAAACAGATTTAAGTATGTAAAAATATTTGAAATATAACTTGCATTACATTAGGTGGAAAAAGTAAAAAGTGTTGGACAAATTGGTTAGATATTTGTGGAAAAACTGGAGTTGGGACCTTATTTTTTAACATGTAAAAGAACTAATCCTAGGTGGATTTTTATTTAAACACATAAAAAATACAAACCATAAAAATAATGACAGAATATTAAATTGGGAGTGATATTTCTAAGCTTACAAACAATGGAAGAAATGGCATATAAAAGATTTCTTCCAGATATATAAAAATTAGAATATTTGATATATATACATATAATTAAAATATTTGATATATATATATATATATATATATATATATATATATATATATATATAACATATATATAAATTTGAACAATACACTGGAAGAATATTTACAATTTAAATGACAGTCAAATCATCTATATATTTAAATCACAGAGACTGAATGAGTAGATTAAGAAAAAGACGACATGAATCAATATTTGTGACAAAGGACATGAACACTGGATCCATAGATAACAAAAATCTCAATGGCAAGCAAACAAAATGTCATTAACAAAGAAATTTTTAACTTCTGGTAATGGTGGAAAAACTTGATTGAAATAACCCTTCTTTTTTTTTCCTTTACTTTATTTATGTGGTGCTGAGGATTGAACTCAGGGCCTCACACATGCGAGATGAGCCCTCTCCTGCTGAGCCCCAGCCCCAGCCCCAGCCCCGATTGAAATAACCCTTCTATAGAAAACAATTACATGGTACACAGAGCCAGAATATATGACTACAGAAATTAAGGGCAGGAAGTGAGAATGGCTTCTTTATTATGCCTTCATTGTTGCTGGTGCTATACCAAAATGCCATACACTGGGTAATTTATAAGCATCAAAATTTATTTCTCACAGTTCCAGAGGTTGAAAAGTCCAAGATTGAGTTGTTAAAAGGTTCAGTGTCTGATAAAGTCTTGTTCTTTGTTTTCAAAATGGTGCCTTTTTGCTGTGTTTTCACTTGGCAGATGGGGTGTACAGTTCCCTTGCACAAATCTCACTCATGACAGCTCCATCCTCATGACTTTGTCATTTCTTAAAGGGCCCCATCTCTGAATATTATCACAGTGGCAATTAAGTTTCAAGATATAAATTTGATGGGGAGGGCGAGACACCAACATTTAGTCACAGCAGTACCTAAGAATTAACTTGTAGAATATTTGCTTCTTGTTCTGGCATTTTTGAGTTCTGTCATTTGAAGATCTTACTACTCAAAGGGAGCATGATTCCATTATGTGACACAACAGTGGTTCCACTGAGCTGAAGAAGAGATTCCCATATGGCTATTTTAGATTCCCACTGGAACCAACATGTGGAAAGGTGGTCTTCTCTTGTAGATGGGAGAGTGATGCCTATTACCAAGAGGAAACTGGGTTGGTGTTACACATTATGGGAAAAGAGGACTGTCTGTAATCCAGGAGACTCCCTGGGGGTGTTTGTTAGTACTCTATACCCAGTAGGAAAGGTTAGGAAAACTGTAAGATAATTGAGGACTCACAGCCTTCAGGAATGAAGGTTTGAATTGTTCTACTAGGCAGAGAATTCTCAGGTTAGGGTCTTCTGACCAACAACAGAAGAAAGGGCTGCAGTTACTTTGCTTTCTGTTTGCTTCTCTTAGGTTTGTGCTTCCATGCATGTGTTTTCCTCTTCTCTCTCCTTTCCTTCAAAGAAATTTATATGCGAGTTGCTAGAGGTTAATTTTACAATTTAGTTTTTAGCAACAGATTATGCATTGGAACTGTGATGGATTTTGAGGGGAAATCAATACAGCAACAGTGATGTACACAAAGATTACTAGGTGGTACATCTTCTCTTTTTGAGAAGACAGTGAGTGTTCTATTAGGGAAAACAGAGTGTTCTATTAGGGAAAACATTGTGGCCTGGCATTCTGGAGTATGTAGAGGGTATACCTAGAAGCTGAGTGGTCAGACCATGCTGCTTACTATTTCCTTTTAACTCCAAATCCACCCTTTTTGCCTACATGTAATCATGAAGTTGGATTTTGTAAATGTTTTTTTCCATTGCTAGCCAGCCTTGTGTTCAACCTTGAAAGCAGAAGATTCTAGAGGAACAAGGAAGGAGGAAGGGATTTTCTTTGCCTGATTCTGGTATGGCTCAATCTCTAGGCTCTTGTAGAGTGCCCCCCACCCCCCATTTGGTCCTTATATGGATTCTCCAAGGCTAGGTTTTTAAAATTGGCAGCTCTCTCCATGTGAGTTTCCATGGGCCTGTGTCCCCCCACCCACACTTTCTCTTTAGCCTGAGAATTCCAGAGCAACTCTGCAAATGTGCTGGACTCCTGCAGAGAGTCACTTCTCCAGATCCCAATTCCAGCAGTGTCCAGCCACCAGCAGGTCCCCAGGCAGCTAGTGAGTTCTGAGGCTGAGAACTCTGGTGACAGGCTCTGCTTCCATGTGATGGCTTGCTTGGCATTCCAGAGACTTCAAGCAATCCTACTTATGTGGCATCTCGGTGACTTCCTTACCACCCAATGAACCAAAGCTATGGCCTTTCCAAAGAAATCTGGATCCCAGCGGAGTATGGGGAGAGCTCTATCTTGGGAGCTTTCTCTCAGTCCCAGTGGAAACAGTTGCTCCTGATTTCTACTACTCCTTTGTTAGAATTCTGCTTAACTCTCACGAGTCACTTCACCATTATTCCAACACTTGTTTACATTAAACTTCCCTTAAATCATCATGTTGTTTTTGCCTCCTAACTGGACCCCAACTAATATATCTAGTAACACTTCTTCCCTTGTTAATCTACTTTGTCTGAAGTCAGTACAACCATTCTAGTTCCCTATCATTAATGTTTTTTTTTCTATAATTTTGTGTGCACCCTATCCATTTATTTATATATTAAAGCCCTTCTTTTCTAGTTGGCAAATAATATTCATTTAAAAAAAATCAATCTAATAATATTTGACTTTAGTTGGACTATTTCATGAACTTACATTTAATGTATTAGTTTTCCATTACTACAATAAAATACCTGAAGTTGGCAACTTTATAAAGAAAAGAAGTTCATTTAACTCATAGTTCTGGGGGTTCAAGGGCATGGAGCGAGCATCAGGTTGGCTCTGGTGAAAGCTTCATGGTGGATAAGCAGGAGTGTATGTAGGGGGAAGAGATCATATTACTAGACAGGAGGAAGCCAAAGTATGACTCAGGGTTTCAGCTCCCTCCTTTGTAACAACTGACACTTGCAAAAACTTACTCTAAGAGACTAGCATTCCCTTCTGAAGGCTGAACCCACAATGACTAAGGCCATCTCATTAGGCTCCATTTCCTAAAGGTTTCATCACCTCCAGCATTGCCACATTGAAAAGCAAGCATCCAACACATGAATCCTTGGAAGATAAACCATACTCAAACCAAGTATATAATCGTTAACTTTGTGGAATTTATATTATCACTTTGTTATTTTCTTCTATTTGTCATCCAGCGGGTTCCCCCACCCCCCTCATTTCTCTTTTCCCACCTATGGATGCACCAATATATATTTTTTATTATTGAATTTTATCTAATCTATGGTTCTATGGGTCACATTATAGATTAGCTGATTTAATATTATACCACTTCACCAACATGTAAGAATCTTAGGACAGTATACTTCTATGTACTCTGTTCTGTCTTTTGTAATATTTAGTCAGTTTTTTTGACGCTGTGACCAAAAGACCTGATAAAAACAATTTTATTTTTATTTATTTATTTATTTATTTTTTATTCATTTTTTATTTTGCGGGGTACAGGGTATGATAAGAACAATTTTAAAGAAGGAAAGTTTATTTGGGGGTTCACGTATTCAGAGGTCTCAGTCCAAAGACAGCTGGCTCCATTCTTTGGGGCTTGAGGTGGAGCAGAACATCATAGTGGAAGAGGAAGGAAAGTGGTTCAGGAAATGAGGGGCTGGGAGGGAGAGAGAGAGAGAGAGAGAAAGAGAGTGTGCCATGCAAGTGATAGCTCTCTTTACCAGACCAAATATAACCCCCAAAGGCATACACCCAGGGACGCACCTCCTCTAGCCACACCCTGCTTGCTTATAGTTACCACCAAGTTAATTCCTATCAGGGAATTAACGCATGATTTGGTTAAACATCTTGTAACCCGATCATTTCATCTCTAACTTTCTTGCATTGTCTCTCACATAAGATTTTGGGGGATACCAAAAATCTAAACCCTAACAGATATTATCAAAGGTTTTAGTGATAAACTCAAGCATGCATTATGTATGCTTTAAAGTCAATTGCCTTGTTATACATTTAGTCCATTATGTCTTGGTATCCCAGTTATCACATTTGCCTAACATCCTATTTATAGGATGACTTATGTATGTAAAGGATAATACTTTGTCCCAATGCTCTTTTAAAAGGAAAATCTGTGTTTTCATTCTTAATGATAACAAAAGTCATATAAGCTCTTGATTATGGTTTCCAAAGTATTTTAATGTATCTGTGTCAATTTTGTTGAAATATTCAGACTCGAAAGCTTGGGACTTAATGGGTTTTAGGAAAAATTTTTATATTCACTAAAAGTTTAGGATTTATGATGAACTTTATTATTTTGTACAGATCAAGGTTTCTGGCTGGCTTGATTATCCAACTGCTTGAAATAATCCTTTTAACTTTTTTATGGTGCAGGTCTGCTGGTCACTTATTCTCTGATAATCTTTATCTGCAGCATCTTTATCTTTGTATTGCCAATATTATAAAAGGCTATTTTGTTGGGTCAAGTACTGTAGATTGATACTTCTTTTTTTTTAAATCTCTCTATACCTTATAGATGTTTGACAGATAACTTCTGTCCTCTGTTGTTACTGATGAGAAGTCAGCAATTATTCTTTCATTACCCACTATTCTCTGGCTGCTTTCAAGATAGAACAATTTTTCTTTCTCTAGTATTCCATCAACTTGGTTAGGATATGACTGGATGTGGTTTCTCTGTTCAGGGTTTGTTAAACTTCTTGAAATTCTGGTTTGTATATTTCTTCAAATTTGTGAAAAAAAAATTGGACATTACTTTTTTCTTTTGCTGTCCCTTCCCTTCCTTCTTGATCTCCAACGACACTTATGATGGATGGCTTTACATGATCACAGTCACTGAGGGGCTTCTCTTGAATCAGTAGAGTTTCTCTTTTTAATCAGCATTTTTTTCGGGGGTCGTTTATATTTTCTTGCCTTCAAGTCTTACCTTCTTCTGTCTCTAGTCTTCTTATTAATTCTATACAATTTTTATTTCAAAAACTGTGTTTTTCAATCCTAGAATTTTTCGTTTGACTTTTATAGTTTTTACCGTTTATAATTCTCATTTCTTTTCTCACTATTTCCACCGTTTCATTTAAATCCTTGAACACACTTATGTGCTAAGCCAAATATCTAGGCCACCTCTGGGCTTATTTCTTTTGATTGCTTATTTATTTCCTCTGGCTAAGGGTCACATTTTCCTGCTTCTTAGAAAATATAATACTTGCTTATTTTGTAGGGATTTTGTTTTCTTCTACTGAGTTTTGTCCTGGAAGGCATCTTGATCCTGTTAAGGGTTAATATTCTGGATGGGTCTAGAGTTACCCTTACTATAGAGCAAGAGCTTACTATAGAGTTCTTACCTTTATGTCTAAGGTGTGATTTTAATTTAATTCTTCAGTTGTTCAGTGCGACCTTTACCTTCTGGTTGGTTTGAACTCCATGGTAACCTTGGCTTCTAAATTTATTGTTGCTGTTGATTCTGTTTTATGTGGCTGCATTTTCTGTATTGAGAAGTCTTTCTTTAAAAGGAGATACTTATCTGTGAGTCTTATGGGACCATTTCCTGTGCTTCATATAACTCTGCTCGTTATATGTGTATACTCATCTCAGGACCTTTCTGGACTCCTTTAACAGTTTTAACTCAGAAGAGGGAATCTCACATTTATAGGTCGTCTTCCTTATTCTTATTTCAAAGCTCAGTATGCTCATACATCATTAGCATAGAGCTCTGGCTTCAGGACACTCCAACTCACTACTCACTATTCTAGTTCTAACTAACCACCTGTGAACTCTTGTTGTGGCTGGGGAGTCTCACCTATTGGAGCTCAGCTCTTGAAGTTTTAAGAATTAATCTTTTCTTTCTCTCTTTTTCTGTTTCTTTTCTTTTTTTTTAATTTTGAAGGTTGGAATCCCTGGAATCTAGAAATCCTTTGGTGTATGTTTTATTTGGGGGGGTCTAATGACTATGGAATAGAAATTAACCCAAGCTTCTAAAATCATATGAATTTAGGAGAAAAACACATGTATTAATTGTATAATCAGGTAATTGACAAAAATAAAAGGCAACAAATGTCTTTATCTGAACGAGTAGCATACATATTTAGGTGGTAATATATCACCATGAGAAACCGAGTGGTTGCTTTAATCTATTCATCATTTTCCTGTTGCTTATTTCTTAGTCCAAATACTAGTTAAAGGATACTTTCCATGGACTGAATCTTTGTAAATTTTAGAAAAACATATTTAAGTTGACAAATGAAGGCTGACATTTGGCTGTGCTTTAATAGGCTGAACACCTAGCAAATCCTATTCGTTTATTTGTTCATTTTGTAATAAGTCTTGACATCACCTTCTCCTCTTTCTTAAATTTGCTTACTTAGCAGGGCACAATGCAGTTTTGATGTGCAATCTGATTTCAAAAGAATCTTTGAGACAGCTAATCTTCTGTACACTCAATGTAATTAAATATTATAGCACAAATGGTACATAAGATACTCATTTTCTTGAGAACCTCTTAGCACCAAAGAGCAACGACACAAAAAAAGTATAGATTTTCAGAGTGCTTTTTTGGTAGGTTCTTTAGCTTGAACTTTTAACTCTTATAGCACCTTAAGTTTGCTAAAGCAATTCATGCTGTAGACTGGAAATATCATTATGATATTTCATTCTGTCCTAAACTCTCTACCTCCGTTTAACATTTGCTTAAATTTAAGCTATTTGTTTCAACTACTTCTTTGCTTCAAGCCACCAGCTTGAAAGTATGTTGCTAGGAAATGCCATACTGAATTCGTTTTACAATCAAGTTGGTTGTCTCTTATGGTAAATGTGACTAAAATATGTTTTATCAGGTTATGGCTACCATGTTTTACTTTTTTAATCCAGGAACTGATTTCCATCCACATTTCTTTATCAATTCCTTTCTCAGCCTTATCATCCATACTTAAACTATATGGTAGTTTCAGAAATTCACATTAACCATTATACTTTCAATTTTACTAAAACCTTCTCTTTTTGTCTCAAGAAGTATCTAACTCTGATTTTGGTGAATAAATCCTTCCAACACAAGGCCTTCATGTACATTCTCACTTTTTATCAGACAGAAACCCTCAGTTTTTAAAATGTGCTTTTCTTGAAAAAAGTAAACATGCTTATGCTAAACATTCAGTTAAATAGCATCTCATTAAACATAACCATGGCCTCCATCTTCAAAGATAATCATTCTTAAATTCCTTGAGGGTATTTTCGGATATATTTTAAGTATGGAATTTAAATACTACATGTTGTTTTGCACACAGATTTTTTTCTCACTCCCCCTTGAAACTAATAACAGAGCTGGGTGAGGTGACTTATGTCTATAATCCCAGTGACTCAGGAAGCTGAGATAGGAGGATCATAAGTTCAAAGCTGACCTCAGCAACTTAGTGAGGCTCTAAGCAAATTAGGAAAACGCTGTCTCAAAATAAAATAAATAGATAAATTAAAAGGATTGGAGATGTGGGTCAGTGGTAAAGCACTTCTCTGGGTTCAATCTCCAGTAACAAAAAACAAGACCAAAAAAAAAAAAAAACTCCAGCAGCAATAGCAGCAACAACAACAAAATAAAAACAACAGAAAAAGGATTTTTTAAAAACGTTAAGCTCTATTTCAAGGACAAGAAAGCTACACAGGAGATACAGAGATAAACTCACATAAATATAGTTATCTCATTCTAGACAAAGGCGCCAAAAACATATAGTGGAGAAAAGATAGCCTCTTCAACAAATGGTACTGGGAAAACTGAAAATCCATATGTAGCAAAATGAAATTAAGCCCCTCTCTCTCACCCTTCATAAACAGCAACTCAAAAGTGGATAGAAGACTCAGGCACTAGTATAGAGACCCTGTGTGTAATAGAAGAAAAAGTAGATCCAAATCTCTATCACGTCAGCTTAGGAACTGACTTCCTTAACAAAAGACTCCTAAAGTGAAAGAAGTAAAATCAAGAATCAATAAGGGAGATGTGATCAAAATAAAAAGCTTCTTCATAGCAAAGGAAACAGTCAATGATGTGAAGAGAACCTACTGAATGGGAGAAAATATCACATGCACCTCAGATACAGCATTTATCTCCAGAACTCGAAAAACTTAACACTAAAACAAACGAATAATGCAATCAATAAATGAGCAAAGGAACTGGACACTTCACAGAAGAAGAAATACAACTGATCAACAAATATATGAAAAAATCTTCAACATCTCTAGCAATTATAGAAATGCAAATCAGAACTACACTGAAGTTCCATCTCACTCCAGTCAGAATGGCAATTACCAAGAATACAACAACAATTAATGTTGGTGAGGATGTGGGGGGAAAGGCACACTCATACATTGCTGGTGGGACTGCAAATTGGTGTAAAGACTCCAAAAGGCAGTAAGCAGATACCTCAGAAAACCTGGAATGGAACCACCATTTGACCCAGTCATCCCATTCCTAGGCTTATACACAAAGAACTTAAAATCAGCAAACTGCAATGACGCAGCCACATCAATGTTTATAATAGCTCAATTCATAATAGCTAAACTCTGGAACCAAAGTAGATATCCTTCAACAGATGAATGAATAAAGAAACTGTGGTATATATACACAATGTAATATTATTCAGTCTTAAAGAATGAAACTATGGCATTTGCCGGTAAATGGATGGAACTGGAGAATATTATGCTAAGCAAAATAAGCCAATCTCAAAGAACCAAAAGCCAAATGTTTTCTCTGATATGCGGATGCTAATTTACAATGGTGGGGGGATGGGGTGGGGTGGAGAATAGTTGGTCCAAACAGAGAGGAGAGAAGGGAGTGGAGGGTGAAGGAGTAAGAGTAAAATGAATTGGATATTATTATCCTATGTGCATATATGATTACATGACTTGTGTACTCCACATCATGTACAATCAGACAAATGAGAAGTTATACTACAAAGGAGAGCACAAAAACAAAATTTTAAACCTCAGAAGCAGATGATAAGTACTTTACAGGCCAATGAGAACTTAAAAGCCTAGAGACACTGAGAGGCTGCTTTCCCTTGCAGAGTTCCTGAAAAGCTTAAGAAATGAAGGATCCATCTGCTTTTGAAAGTTGCATTATAAATAGGATGGATTGATTGAAATTTGGTTTAAAAAGCATTTAGATTTCCTTTGCTCTACCTTCTTTCGCCTCCCATACACACCAGCAGAAAAGGCTTCAGAGGTCAAACCTGAGATATCCTATGCACAAAAAGAAGAGCACAATGGAAGAAAGGGTGATTCAAGGTCTCTTCTCCTGAACTCAGCTATGAACAAAATAGCAGCCAAGCTCTGAACTGCCTAGCAGAAGAAATGCAGCTAGCAGAGAATGAAACCCATCAGCCAAAAGCTCATCCTGTGCCCATAGATTCCAATGTGTTTTAAAATAGGAACGTGTAGCAAAGGATTACCCATTATTTGAGAAAAGCCTCCAGTATTAGAGACCTAAAGTATCAGAGACAACCAAAAGGGGAATGAGGCAATAAAGGGAGCAGAAGAAAATTCCAAAGTAACTGAAACAAAACAATCAGGGAGAGAATAAAAGTTATTGAAATACATAAAAGAAATATAGGAGATGACAAAATTCAGAAAAAAAATTTTAAAGATGAATAAATTTTTTAAAGATGAATAAAATTTTTTAAAGACAAATTAAGAACATCCTGAAATGGTATGATAAAAAGACTAAGAAATGAACAGTAGGGAAGAAAAGAAAAAAATTAGAGATTAAATATAGGAGGTTCAGTATCTGAATAATAGTTTGGTGTGGTGATGTATGCCTGTCAGTGACTTGGGAGGCTGAAGCAGGAGGATTACAAGTTTGAGGCCAGTTTCAGCAACTTAGTGAGGCTTTAACTAATTTTGTGAGACCCTGTCTCAAAAAAAAAAAAAAATAAAAAGGTTTGGGGATATAGCTCAGTGGTAAAGCACCCCTTGGTGCAATCACCAGCACTCCCCCTGCAAAAGAAATCTGAATGGAAATTCTAGAAAAACTAGGGAGAGCCGGGTGTGGTGGCACATGTCTCTAATATCAGCAGCTCTGGAGGCTGAGCCAGGAGGATTGCAAGTTCAAAGCCAGCCTCAGCAATAGCAAGGCTCTAAGCAACTCAGTGAGACTCTGTCTCTAAATAAAATACAAAATGGGGATGGGGATGTGGCTCAGTAGCCAGTGCCCCTGAGTTCAATCCCTGGTATCTCCACCCCCCCCCCCCC
>NW_026000211.1:6162639-6228034 GCF_001458135.2 Marmota marmota marmota | reverse complement strand
CTCCCCCCCCCCCCCCCCAAATAGGCAGAAAATCAAAACAAACAAAACAAAAGCAAAAGGAAAAGAATCTCTCAAAGAAATAATAATTAAAAAAATGGATGCCATGAGTTTTTAGAGTAAAAGAACTATTGAGGGCCCAGAACAGACATTGAATAAAAGACCTCTATCAAGTACATCACTTTGAAATTCTGGAATAATAGGGACAAAAGAAGATTCTACTCAAGTAAGATTCTATTCAAGTGAGAAAACCAGGTGAAAAGGGAATTTTGAAAAAGGACTTTAGAACTCTTTGACTTGTAAAACATGGAGTGAGAATGACATCTGATTTATCAAGAACGATACTGAAAGCTGGAAGATAATGGTGCAATGCTTTCAAAATTCTGAGGGAAAGTTTTTCTATTTTCAATTTCTATTCTGGACAGACAGTTACCCAAACATGAGGGGAGAATAAAGCCATTTTCAAGGCATACAACTCAAAAATTTATTTATTATGCAAACTTGACCTGGCAGATAGAGAGGGAGGTCCTGAAATGACAGCTCTGTACCAGGCCTCTTCAATCTAAAGTGCAACAACCATTCTAGATGGGAGAGTGAGATGGAGAGCTCTAAAAGGGAATTCTAAAATGTTCAAATGTATTAACAATATGTGTATAGTTCTGGCAATAAGTCTAGAATAAATTAATGATAGGTAAGTGAAAGGTATATAAAATCAAGTAAACTGAAAAAGGAAAACATTATTAATTTTAGGGAAAGTAAGATGTGAAAGGAAGGAAATATAATAATTGTTAAAACTATAATAACTGATTTAATTAAAATTATGCTGAAAGGATGGGGAAAGGGAAGCATGGATCTGTATTTTTAGAGGCAGGGCCTTGCCTGAGAGTGCCAAATTTTTATCTAATATTGTAGGAAGTCAACAGTAATCTGAGAATTAGAATAATAAAAATATTAGCATAAGTATATTATCTTGAAATATTAAGAGTAGATACCTATAGACACTGCTAAAAGATATCAATGCCATTGCCTCTGAGGAGCAGAGATGAGGATAGACTGGAAAAAGGAATTTTGAAAAAGGACTTTAGAACTCTGACTTGTAAAACATGCACATATAACTTGAACACAATTAAAGTATTATTCTATCCAGTGAAAGTATGTTTTGAACACAAATAGTAGCAGAGTATATTTACTGTGCTCCCATAAAAATATCCTGTAGATCATGTCATTATCAACACTATAAATGAAACTCCTACTTTTTTAATAGTTACATATGATTTCATTAACTACATATATTTGTTGGCACGTAAATTTATAAATGTACATATTGGGATATTATAGTTTCAGAAGTGAAAATCTAGCAAAATTTTGAGGTATTTCTATATTGTCCTCTAAAGATATTGCTCCCAAACTTACAGCCTCATTACCAATGTTTGAGAGGACTGAACTGTCCCACATACTCACTATATATTACAAAACTATCTCTGCGTTTGGAATGTGAAAGTACATATTGTTGTTTTAACATGAACTTATTTAAATTTATTTCCCAAAAACTGTCTACTCCATTACAATTTTGAAAATCTATCCTTATTCAGATTCCAACTCCATTCTTGTTTTTTACTATTCTATTTTTCATTAGCACTTGTCCCTCTCTTCTTTTGAAAAGTTGGGTAAAATTTATCCTTACCAGAAAATTTGTGTTTTACTTTCTCTGAGCACTGTATATTCATATGCACATATCACAATTACAGGCATATTTCTATTTTCAAATCATGTACCAAAAATATTGATTGTGATATAAAGATAAATACAAATACAATATTTCATAGAATTCAACATATGACATTGCAGGATAAACTATTATTCCGTGAGCTACTAATAAAGTAAAATTCTATAAAGAAAATCAACACAACCCTTTCTTATCATTTAGAATTTTTATTATATATTTGCTGAATTTTATACAATGCATATTTTTCACATCATTTGAGAATAAAAGAACTGTGCTTTAAAAAATGTTAATTTACTATATGGCTATAAGAAACATATGGGAACTAATGCATTTTGAAAAATGGTAAATTTCCAGGTGTCAGATGATGCCTACAAAATACCAACATTAGTAAAATGGGCTTCTGTAGTTTTCGTTGAATTACTTTAAGCCACTTAAATAATCAGTTCTGCGTAACAAAATGAATAAGCTATTAGATAACATGTAAACTTTCTGAAAAGACTTCTGGTAATAATAACCATAATTCTATAATATAGGAATTATTTTGATATAATTTGTAAGTCTTTATGGGTCTGTGATTTACATCCCTACAATGGTGTTGATGAGATCAATTTTATAGGCATGTTTTACCACAGAGGAAAGTACAATATCAGTGTAGGTTTGGTAACCCATGAAGATTTCCAAAGTTTGGAGGTGACATTTTCAAAAAAACATTAGACCACAGATATACATAAAAGCAAACTACAATGTTTCTTGATTCAAGGACAGGTATATTTATTTTAAGATAATACAAGAATGTAAGACAGGTTGCTTTTCCATTGTAATTTATAATAAGGACAATTAATTGGAATTTAAGTTAAATGAATTTCTTATTATGAAATGATTCTGAGAAGTACTTTAAATCATTTGTCACATAAGCTTTCTGTAAAAAGTAGTCATAGTAAAATTTTATATATAGCTTAATCTTTGCAAAGAAAAGTTTACATAAGGAAATACTGAAAATAACAACATACAAGTACATTATTTTCAAAGCATTTAAAAATATTTAAATTGGTGTAAACAAAAATCCAGTGAGATATTTTTACCTCCTATATTATAGATAATAAAGTTCAAGTAAATCACTGTAATTTACTATGCTCTTTCCATTTAAATTGATTAGGATGTTTTATTTATTCCCATTTTAATATTTTGTTGCAGACTTGTAAGCAGATACTCATCCATTCACTCTGACAAACAATAAATAATAACCATGTGTATATAGTACAGTGTTCTTCATTGGAAGAATGAAGGCTAATAAAGGATATTAAATGGGCTAATTTGATTTTATAATATTTCCCATGTACACAAGATAATATAACTTAGAGCCAAAGATTACATCACATTTTTCCATTACTTTAGATAACAGATAATACTATGAATAATCAATGCAAAGTACAGTAGATAGATAACCTTGAAAGCAGATGTAATTATTATACCATAATAATTACATATGGGGTTCTTAAAATTAAGCATCTATTTTTCTATATTGGCATAATAAATAAGATAAGATAAAGAATGTAAAAAGTCTAACAAACACAAAATCAATTCTAACAGTAACACTTTCTTGGAAATAACACTACTTTTATAAATAAGCTAATGCAGATCAATTTCACATTTTATAACTTATAAAAAAGTCAGTGTCTTCTATTTTCATATGTAAAAGCAGGGTAATAGTTGGAGTGTATATAACAATTAAATATATCTTAGGAAGATAAATGAACATATATCTTCCACATGCAACATATAAATACATTAGCTTAAATTCATTGTACGACTTTTGTATAGTATCCTTGTATAAACTAAATGTTTCTAATTAAAGATTTCTATTTAATACTATCAAATTATTTCTCTATGTTAAAACCTTATTTGTGATTTTTCAGTAGAAAGTTTTTGTTTTCCCTTTTAAGACATATTATTTTGAATAATGAATTATATTTAGAGTATTACTGGCATCACTTTTGTATGTGGTCCTTTCACAAGAAACAATATTAGCTTCTATTTAAATATACATCAGTCTTCTAATTTTGCTAGCTTTTTATAATACCCATTTTGATGCTAGACATAATTAAGAATATGCAATAAGTCACAGAGCTGTAAGATGTTATTTTACTAGTGTTTTAACATATGCCACCTACAATAAGAATCAGCATCAAGTTTCAAACAATAATGATAGCGACTACTATCACAAGTGTCCCTGATTCTAACCATCAATGTATGCCTTTATTTCATTTTGAGAAAAAAAAATCTATAGTTAAAATTTCTTTACTATATACATAGAAGAATATCAGACATTCTGTTGCTTTGGTAAGTGAACAACAAAAAGTCAAACACAAGTCAAACAATATATGTTACTTAAGTACTTTTAAAATTTAAAAGTACAATGTAAACCATCATACTATTTGTCAGCTTAATTTCTACTTTTTTTCCAAAATAATTTCAATAAAATTAAAAAACCTGATAAATAAAATGGATTTAAAAACAATTAATTCTAAGGGCTCTAAAATAATTCTGAAGCAATACTCACTTTCTGAAAATAACTTCACAGTCCAAAACCAAAAACAAATATGTTGACCATTTTTAAATGATCTGTGTTCTATGAGTCATAAATTATTTTAAAATAAGGAAAATTCCTAATAAATAAAAATATTTTAAATATATTATTATATCATCAGTGGAAGTATGCATATACTTCTGAAGGGAATGAAAAAGTGCAGAGTTCAATAAATCAAGGCAAAAGGTCAACTTGATTATATATAACATCTGTAGGAAGAAGATGCATTTCATCTGTTTTATGTTTAAGAATTCAGTTCAAGAAAAATATATAAATTCCATAGCATTTCACCTTTCCTTTTCTTTATGTTCTGATTTCAGCCTTGTTTCCACTCTCAGAAATTTTGTTTCTTGCATTTGTCAAATAAACAGTAATCCATTAATATTTGCTTTAGGAATATCTACTTAAAAAAACACAATAATAAAGCAATATTTACTTAGGATATGACTGAGACATGATGGCATTAATCAAAATTCTTATGAAAATTATGTGAAAAAGTAAGGCACTCAAAAACATTCCACGTAAAATAGTAAGCAGACTTAAGTTAATTAAAATTTTTTTCTTTAATTTTGAAGTTCAGTGTTTCATTAGGAATTTACCTAATCCTCAGTCTTAGGTCTAGGAAGAGAAAGCAATTTCTAGCTATGGATCGTGTGATATTATTACAAATTGGTTAGGAACACTACCTTTTATGGATGTCTAAATGAATGGTCCTACTTTTTAAAATACATGTTTTGTTTAAATTCTCAAAGGCAGTATAAGCTTCCTTAAAATAGAGATTAGGAAAATCTTCTTTGATTACCTGGATCACAACAGTTAAACTTTAGACAAGTAAATACTTGCTTCTAAACATTTTAGACCAGTATTTCCCAAAGTGGATTCCAAAAACACTAGGTCTCAAAGCTACTTTGCAAAATGTTGATAACTGCAATTTACTTTTAAAGACAAAAATGAATAGCAGCATATTAAGATCTAATAAATTCTATGGAGAAGGAACCTATTTAACCATTTTTATCATAAAACTTGACTATGCAGGCTTTTTTTTTTTTTTTTTAAGAAAAATATGCAGTGATATATACTCAGGAAACAGTTTAGGAAACAACTGCTGTAGACATATATGAATGTTTCAAGCCTGAAGAAAACAACAAGCAACAGGCACATAAATATACTTATTTACAAAAACAATCAAATTTCCATTGTGGAAATCTAATTAATCAGAACTCACAAACTGTATACCTATAGTTGACTTTGAAAAGAAAAAAGGAAAAACATAACCTTCATTTTGGAGATTAGTAAGTCTGAGATAGTTCTTTGGGTCATTACAAATGGAACAAATATCCTGAACTTTACTCAATTATTATAATCCATGGTGATAGTATAAAGAATAAACAACATAGTTTTGACAGTCAGAAAAAACTGAAGCACAAATTCTGGTTTGTCACTTAGTAGCAAATTATCTTGGGCAAGTTACTTGTGAACTCTTGTTTTTCTCTAGTGTTAAATTGGATATCTATTTTAAAGAATTAAATGAGATACTACATGTGGAAGAACACTGAGTAGTGCTACACACCTTAAGTAATTCTAAAAAAAAAATCTACTAAGTTGTAGAAGAAGTTCAGAATCATGATCTCAAAATATAGTAATAAATACTCCTTAGAAGCTAATAATCCTAGATTATAAACATATGATTTAGGTCATTATGTTGTATCTGTTCAGGTGAAAAACTATTTTAAGTTTAACATAAGAATTTTAAAACACTCTAATGGCCTAAAAATACATTATAATTGTGTTTCTCTCAGCTCTCTCAGCTATTTTTTCTTTCTTTTTTTTTTTCCTGTGGTGCTAGGGATCTAACCTAGGTCTTATAAATGCTGTACACATGCTCAACCACTGAGCTATACCTTTAGCCCTTTTTCAGCTATTTTTAAATGTTATAAAAGAAAAATAACAATTATTCCTTTGTTGTTACTGAAAAAATTTAGATAAACAGAGATAACATACTTATCTGCTATGAAGTTCTTTTTTTAGGCAGGATTTGAAAGTGGGATACTTCTGTACTGTTTTATAGCCCTGTGGAAGAGAGAATCAAAAGTGTTCAAACGTTCATAAAGAAAAATTCAGCCTAATTTAAATGTGGAATCTAAAAATGTTAAACTCATATAAATAGAATAGAATGGTAGTTAGCAGGTGCTGAGAAGGCTGCAGGATATGGAAAGAAGTTTCCCAAAGGGTACAATGATCCAGTTAGACAAGAGGAATGAATTTTCAAGATAAATTGCACAGAAAGGTGACCAATGTTAATAATTATGTATTGTATATTTCAAAATTGCTGAAAAATACATTTAAAAATGTTCTCACTACAAAATAATAGATATGTGACGTGAAAGATATATTAATTAACTTGATATCTGTACCCCCCAAAATATATACAATTGGTATCTGTCAATTAAAAACAAACTAAAAAATTTTGAGCAAATATTAATAAAAGCCAAAGGGAACCACAGGAATGTAATATACACATACAAAAAAATTAATGCTTAAGGGAGAAATAGTATAAAAGGTTAATAGCATAGTTTATGTTTATTTATTTGGTTTTCTTACTCTAAATTTTTTGCAGAAAAATTAGAGAGATTTTCAATATATGTCCTTACCCTGTTTGTGGCATGAACTGAAATATTAAAATCTAACCACTAGGTGGCAGTTAAGTACACAGCATGTTTACAAAGATGGCTTTTCTTTCTTTCTTTCTTCTTTTTTTTTTTTCCTAGTATTTTTTTTAGTTGTTGATGGACCTTTTATTTATTTGTATGTGGTGCTGGGATAGA
Source organism: Marmota marmota marmota (assembly GCF_001458135.2). Classification (NCBI taxonomy): domain Eukaryota; kingdom Metazoa; phylum Chordata; class Mammalia; order Rodentia; family Sciuridae; genus Marmota; species Marmota marmota. The sequence continues at coordinate 6,220,899 of NW_026000211.1, read as the reverse complement.
GCCCAGCACACATGTACTAGGCAAGCGCTTTACCACTGTGCTACAATCCCAGCCCGATAGCTTAGTTTTAATGTCATTATATAATTTAAGGCATAAAAAAACATAATCTAAGATAAATCTTGATTTTTTTTCTATATGTAGATAGCTTTTTCTATTTTAAAAAGCACAGTACTTAGGGATATTCTTGCTAAAGATGGAAGACTGAATATACTAGCTGTTAATTTTAGTAGAAAAAAATTTTTGTTTTCCATTTGTGGTACATCCATAAATATGTTGGATGTATATACATTTATTGGCTCATGCTATATTTCAAGCTCTAAAGCATGGCTCTTAGAAAAACAATCACTGAATATTTAGCAATTAACTTTTAATATGTCAACAGGAAAAAATAGTTAAACGGATAAAAATCGTTTGAAATTTATTTCCATATAAACAGTAATGAATATGTAGTGACTTAAAAGCCTCAAGATACCTAGAGGAAATATTTCTTATATAAAAGAAAAAGTAGAGGTATACTTGTATATTAACAAGTCTAAAAAGCCAATGTGCAAACTGAATTTTTCAAAAATTTTGGCAATACTTCACCCCAAATAAAGACATTAAACTAATTGTGTATGAAAATAAATTATTAGAAAATTATTGAAAAAGCATGAACTTTTTTTTAGGTGTAAAATTGTTTTTGCTTAAGTATGGAAAGCCTATGGTTTTTCTTTGCAAAGAGAGCATTTTATGCTTAAATTGTTAATTATGTAAGTTGTTTAAATATGTAAGTTGAACTTATTATTTTTCCCCCCTCAGATTTTAAAAAGGATATCAATAGACTTGAAATTTGTAGGTTTACCCGGAATCCTCTATGGAGTCTGTCCTTCATAATCCCAATAAATTCTTTATAACTTAATTGATCATCTTTGTCAACATCAAAAATCTTGAAGACAGTATTCACTAAATGTGGTGAAAGTTTGAGTCCAGTAGCTACGTACACAGCACGTTTAAATTCATCTAGATAAATGTCACAAAAAATGAAAAAAAGTAGATCATTAACATTATTTTTTTTTTAGTATGTGTTAATTACTGGAAAGGTTGTAAAAGAAGCTGTTTTCTAAACATACATCATAATCTACTTATATATCACAGGACTTTTTATTAATCTTATTGTCTTTTAGGGAACAAGAAGATATTTTGTGGTTTTAATGAAAGAGCAAGAAGCAGTTAGTTGTATTTTATGTTAATAATGTCATAATTAGTGCATGTTTAATGAGCATCAGTGACAGTTCCTTTAAGTCTGAGGAAAGAGCTCAGATAAGAGATGAGACACTTGCCCAAAAAACCATTACACAGGGCCACATAAAAAGTACCAACAAAGTACAATGAGAATCTGAAATGAGTGAGTACTTCTGTCTGCAGTGTGGAGTAGGGAGGGGAAGAGAAAGGCAGTGATTTGGAAAGGCTGTGATTTTGTATTTGAACTAAGCCTTTAAGGGTGGATGATTTCAGCTTGTAGGGATCAGAGAATGACAGATGAGATGATGTAAATGAAAAAAGGCATGGGTGCAGATGGGAGAAGCATAAAGCAAGTTCAGAAAATAGTGAACAGTCTGGTTGGGTGAACACAGGGAAAATAAAGGATTTGAAGGAACTCTGCACAGATTGTAAGGTGAAGAACCTGTACATTCTCCAACAGGCGATTTGGAAATTCAGGAGTTTTCTATAGTTGTTGTATCATAGAAAGGTTAATTGATGTTTTAGGAAGATTCTTCTTGAGTTGTCTAGGAAACATCAGAAAGCAAAGTAGCTAATGGCAGAAATGACACAGAGGTGGCTCATACAATAGTCCTTTTAAGACGTAAACTCCCAAATTAAGATGCTAGTAATAACAAAAGAAACAGATATATTCCTAGCTCTTACAAAAGCACTACAATTTTTTCCATTTTCCTAGTTCCACCAAGTAGAAGAATGACTTTTTATTCTGAATTAAGTAAATTGATATGATTTTAAAATATTTTGGTAGTAAAGGCTGTCTGTGAAAGCATGGCTTCCCAAAATTTTGGTTTTAAAACACTACATTAGGCTGAGATGAAGTCAACATCATGAACATATCAATTTCTTTGAATGTTGTAGACTAGAAAATGGAAGAAATACAAAATTTTCTCAGGTTTCTTTTAGTCAATGAATAAATAAATGAGACCTTATAATGGATCTATGGACGTTAGTTTTGTTTGATGCTGGGGGTCAAAACCAAGTCCTTACTGATCCATACCCCTAATCCCTTTATGTTTTTGAGAGAGATGATTATCATCACCACTTAGGAAGTTCAGGTTGGCTTCTCCTTGGAATTGAACAGTAAAAAACCCTGAGATATAATAAGCTTGTGAATTAACACAGATAGATTATGGCAGAGACATTATAGTAAAATCTTCTTAATAGATATAAACAGAAAGTCCTCCTATGGCAAGAATTTTATAAAAGGACATGTCCTTGAGGGGAGGGAAGGTGATGGTCACTGTCACAGAATTCTAGTAAAAGACCTTGGCTTCTTAGCCAAACAATAGTGTTGGAACAAGTGAGCGGATCCTGAGGACTATAGCATTCTGAATTCTATTTTAGTTGTATTTGTGTATAACTGAAGCAAAACTGATAATATAATTTTATACACAATTCTTAAAAGTCAGTTAATGTAAATTCATGGCTAAGACATGGCTCTGCTGATATATTTCTGGGTTTTCAGCCAGCAGGTATTAAATCAATAAAATAAATAACATCCTATGAGAATGTCTGAGACATGGCCAGCTGGCTCTTCCATAGGTAGACACATGTCCTTCAATGTCATCAAGTGGTCAAGAGGTGGCTTCTTTGAATGTTTTTACAAACATTGTTTTCCCATATATGAAATTAAGGGCAAAAAGAAATTCAACAAAAAATTTATCTCATTTACCCTAAACTCGTTTAATTTTCTTTAAAGTGTCAGTTACTTCTCACTGAAAGTGTAAATCAGACTTTCAGGCAAGTTGATGATAATACCATATATCTAGTTGACATTTTGCTAAAGACAGTATAGTAAAGTCTCTAGGTACAGTATATGTTTTGCTTTAAATGTTTGAAGGGTGATTACTTACCTTGTCCTATAGAGCGACTTGCAAAGTTATACATATTAAGGGCTATTGCAAAGTCTTCTAAGTTATTCAGAAACTGGAAAAATGATCTGAATTCATCAAATGTGATGCCCTATTTTGAAAAAATAAATATAAATGTAATCAATAGTGTCAAATTGATTAAAATAACTATCTACACTTAATACAAGTAAACAAATTAATCTTCAATTTATCTTGAAAGTAAACATTTCCAGAGCACATGTTGAAACTATTTTTCTCCAAATGGAATCTAAGATTCATTCAGACTTATTTTCACTGGGTAGTGTTTCTACCCTTACAATAATAATGAATGTGTTTTAAACACTGTCATATAAGTTCAAAGCTTCAAACAATGCTACAATAAAAAATGAATTAAAAAGTTTCAATTTTGAAAACCCTTTACATAAAGCTCATTTTTTTAACCCTTAAAAAATGGTAATTAAAAAAAACCATAAGAAAGTTTCCTTTGCACATGTATTCCCTTAAATATGATTCAGCATTCAATGTCAATGTCTTTAGAATGACCATGCAAAATCAAAATGTTGACCAAAAGTCAACAGTAGTCTATTTGAACTTGCCCCTGTCATGATAATGCTACCAAGACAGCAGGAGGAAGTCAATGACTGAACAGATACAGCATTGGCAGGCCCAACACAGGCCTCAGGGTAGGATCGTGTAAAGGAGTGGTGTTAAGAGTGGCTTCTTCTGGAATGTACAATTGCTACCACTGATATTATGGCAGTTAAATAGAAAGGTTATTGGAAATAAATACGATGTATCTCAGAGAGTACAAACTGGGACAGAAACTGAATTTCAGTTAATGAATTCTCAACAAAATTAACATAAATGAAAAAGTACACAGAGAAAAGAGCAGAGGAGCAAGAGCCGAGACTTAACAAATTCTGATTTTAATGTGGGGGTAAAAGACAAAGGGACACTAAAGAGGCAGTGCTGGAAAGCTAGGCAAAGAACCAGAGGAGTGTATTTTCATGTATTAGCTTACTACTGATTAAATGACTTATCACCAAAATATCCAATTTTTGGTATACATTATTTCCAATTCAATTATAACCCCTCTTTTACTTGCAATATGAAAATCCTCATTGTATTTGCATACTTTTGTCTTTTTGTTGCATTTATTTATGGCTACTCCAATCCTGGATCCTACTTTGTGCCGTGATCCTATCTGCCATTTCTTCTAGAGAGGACAGTTAGAATTAGTTAGGAAGACTGTACCAGAAGGAAATATCTTGATGAGGACAGCTTGCTGTCAGGGAAAACGATCAGTGCTTTGGTTCTGTACTACTTTATATTGTGACCAGCAGTCACAGCAACAGTCTTTGTCTCAAGATGACAAATTACAAGTAAAAAACCCCAGAAAAATGGGATATTTTTAAGCAAAGGAGTAGCGCAAATATCAATACTTTTGTGTGTGTGTGTGTGTGTGTGTGTGTGTGTGTGTGTGTGTGTTGGGGATTGAACCCAGGGGCACTTTACCACTGAGCTACCCTTTTTCTTTTTTCTTTTGAGACAGGGTTTCACTAAGCTGCATAGGGCCTAACTAAACTGCTGAGGTTGGCCTTCAACCTGCAAATCTCCTCTGTCTCCTGAGTTAAAAATATCAATACTTTTGAGGAAAATGAATTTAAGAAACAAATCAAAGAATGACAGACTACAATGTCAACATTCGAATCTAGGTTTTTCAAAATATGATTCTCAAAGTTTGGAAAGACAGATCAAAGTAAAAACCACACAATAATTCTCTTGTACACATTAAACACTTTGTTTGAAAATATGAAACTGTAAAATAAAAAGTGGGACATTTATTTTTAAGGAGGTAATTTGAAACAACCATCTTTAACAGCAGTAAAGGACATATAGTCTGGGTAAGAGGCCAAGAGAAGAGAAGTGGCCTATTTTTGCCTTCCCATCCTTATCCCCAGAATAGAATATATCCATGAACTGTTAGAGGTAAGATGAAAGGAAATGGTTTACAGGCTAACAAAAATCAAATAATGATAGTAACTAAAAAACTCAAATCATCAAAATGCATCCACTGAAAGTATAGACATAAAATATCTAAATATCTAAATATCTATGGTCAATTGTCAGCAGGGTATCCATACCATTTACTGGGGAAGAAACTATTTTTTTAAAAATACTTGCTGGGATAACTAGATATTTCATATGCAAAAGTTAGACCCTTTCTTCACACCATTTTATACAAATTAAATCAAAGTTGAACAAAGACCTAAACTTAATAACCAAAACTAAAAATTTATGCCAAAATAAAACAAAACACCCCCCCCCACACACACAAAAAAAAACCCCTAGAGACAAAATTTCATAATCTATCAATTGGCATTGTTTTTCTTAAATATAACACTAAAAGCACAAGAAACAAAAGAAAAAAATAGAATAACCCCAACTTTATCAAAATTAAAAATTTGTGAAGATCAAAGGCACTACCAAGAAAATGAAAAGACAACTTATCACCAAATGGGAGAAAAAGTTGCAAATCATATATTTGATGAGGGTCTAGTATACAGAATATAAAAAGAACTCTCACAAATCAGTGACAAGAAGACAATCCAATTTAAAAAACAGGCAAAGGACTTGAACAGACATTTCTTCAAAAAAGATATACACATGGCCAACAAACAGAACATGAAAAAATGCTGGGGAATGCAAATCAAAACCACAGTAAGACACCACTTCATACCAACTTGAATGACTAAATAAACAAAGAGATAGTAAGAAGTGGTAATGAGGATGGAGAGAAATTAGAAATCTTACATGTTGCTAATGGGATTATAAAAATTGTATATCTGCTTTGGAAAACATTTTGGTATTGCCCTGAAATATTAAAACATAAAGTTGCCATGTGATCTAGCTCTTTATATATTCTCAATTCTTTTGAAAACTGAAAACACATGTTCATATAAAAGGCTATACACAAGGTTCATAAGAGCCCAAATAAAAGACAACTCAAAAGTTCAACAACTGAGAGACAGCAAAATGTAGTATATTCATAAAACTGAGTATTATTTGGCAATAGGAAGGAACAAAGTGCTGATACTTAGTACAATAGGGATGAACCATGAAGAAGTTATACTAAGTAAAAGAAGTCAGATGCAAAAGGCCACACATGGTAAGATTCATTAAAATGAAATATCTATATTAGACAAATCCATGACAGAAAGAAGATTAGTGGTTGCCAGGGTCTGAGGGGTAGGGGAATGGGCAATCACTGTTAATGGTTGTAAGGTTTCTGTTAGGAATGATGAAAAAGTTCTGAAACTAGACAGTAGTGATGGTTGCACAATACCGTGAAAGTATTTAATGCTGTTCAATTTTATACTTTAAAATGGTTAAAATGGAAATTTTATGCTATGTGTATATTTTATGATAAAAACTACATACGTCTGTTGAAAAATGTTACTCAGGATATAAATATATACTTATAGGTACATTTGGCTTGAACAGCAGAATTCATAAGTGGAAAAACTGAGGCAATAAGATACAGTTCAATAAAGATTTTTAGTATTATACTAGTTGTTCAGATTGATGTGCTTTGTCTGTAGTCATGATAATAGTGCCCCCAAATGGCTAAGACTATCCAATGTGTGTACTCTTTATCTCTAAAATGATTGAAGTATACAAGGCTGAAATAACTGTGAAAAGCATTGAAGAAAAATGGGGGAGTGACATCATGGACAATGGCCAACTAGGGTACTTAAAGAATCAATCCATCCATAGAAACAACCATAAACCTAGAAAGACTGACAGAACCAAAAAAAAATATTTTGAACCCTGTAATCCAATCCAAATTTATAGCAAGCTGACTAATGACTAATGAAGAAACGGGTGGATAAAATTCACTGATAAAATGTTGGGGTACTTTTACCTGTTTAATTATCATTCATTATTTTTAGACTGTATAAGTGACTTTGGGTATGGTGGCTGGCATTCCTAGTGTGGTCTGCTGGTATCAGGGGATGCACATGGACCTTATTCTTAAAATACTGTGGTATGTGATTGAACCTGTCTCAAGGTTCACAGAGAGACTGACTTTTCTTTTGCTCTCTTCCCCTTGGATTGGAGCAACATTCCTGGTAACAGAACATCTGTCAAAAGATTTAAACATATACACCTCCCCCCATCTACCTGGATCAAGGGATGAAAGATGTAAAAAATAGCAGATAAAATCCAAAAGGTTGGAAAGTAGGAGGCTGGTAAGAATAGTTCTTTGAGCAGTAAAAACTCAAAGGGCCACTGTACCATTGTATATTTCTAGGAAACTGGCATACAATACACATGCCCAGGATGGATGCATGCTCAGAAAAGACAAGAGAACTCTATGCTACGGTCTGTGGCAGGACTGTAAGCACTACAGGAGCAGCAGCTGAAGGCTAAGGGAGAGTTTTCAGAAGTCTTGCTCAGTGTTCAAGGAGTGCTCCGTCTCACAGCCAAGTTGCAAAGAGTAGGAGAGCACTATTGTTCTTCTTTTGGGTCTAGACATATATGGAAATCTCGGACCACTAAGATAACAGAGCAGAAACTTAATACCTATATACCACATGGATCTATATTCCTTTACTAAATAGTTTGGAAAAGTCACTAAAGAAATGGATGGTTGCATGGCTTCAGCAGAAACTATTCCTGAGGAATCCTAGATACTGGACTGACTAGACAAAGACTTTAAATCAACTATCTTAAGAGAATTAAAGGAAATCATGAATAAAGAATTAAAACAAAACAAATCAAAATCAAACCAAAAAAACCTTAGCAAAATGATGTATGAACAAAATGAGAATATCAATGAAGAGACAGAAAATTACAAAAAGGGACCAGACAGGGCTGGGGATATAGCTCAGTTGGTGGAATGCTTGCCTCGCATGCAAAAAGCCCTGGGTTCAATCCCCAGCAACACAGGAGGGGGAAAAAAAGGAACCAAACAAAAAGAGATGAAAAGCATAATAGCTGAAATGAAAACCTCACTACAGAGGTTCAAAAACAGATCTAAGCAGGCAGAAGAAAGGATCAGAGAAGCTGAGGAAGGACAACTTTGAAATCATTCAGTCTGAGAAGAAAGGAAAAAGAATGAAGAAAAGTGAACAGATGGGGGCCCATCAAGAGTACCAACATAGATGGAATAGAGAGAGAGTTGAGCAGAAAGATATTTGAAGAAATGACTGAAAACTTCAAATCTAATGAATGACCTAAGTCTACATATATGATATATAAATAGAATAAATTGAAAGAGACCCACATCAAGACAAATTATTATCAAGCTAATGAAAGCCAAAAACAGATATCTTGCAGGCAGCAAGAGAGAAATGATTCCTCAGTAAAAATGATCTTAAATAAGAATAACAGCTGACTTCTCATCAAAATCATGAAGGCCAGAAGTCAGCAGAATGATACAGTTCAAATGCTGAAAGAAAAACTTTGCCAACCAAGAATTTTATACTGGCAAAACGATCCTTTCAAAATTAAAAAGAAATTAAGATATTTCTAGATGAACAAAAGCCAAGATAACGTATTGCTAGGTTTGATACCAGCAGACCACACTAGGAATGCCAGCCACCATACCCAAAGTCACTTATACAGTCTAAAAATAATTAATATATATATATATATATATATATATATATGCTAGAGAAAGTCCTTTATGCTGAAAAGAAAGAAAACTAGATATAGATAGTAACTTGTACCCATATGAAGAAATAAAGACTCATATTAAAGTAAAGGTAACCACATGGAGCATGGAGTACTATTTCACATATGCTAAGATGGCTAAATTAATAAAATAACATATGGAAAATAACATATCACCCAGCAATTCCTCTTGCAGGTATATACACAAAAGAATTGAAAAATGGTATATGCTGAGCAGCACTATTCACATAGCCAAAGGGTAAAAAGAGCCCAAATGTCTGTGGATGGATGAATGAAAAATTAAATTGTAGCACATACATATAATGGGATTAGTATTCACTCACTGTGAAGAATGAAGTACTGATACAAGCTACAATGTGGATACATCTCAAAAATATGAAAGAATTTGAAAGATCACATATTGTATAATTCCATTTATGAAATATCTAGAATGGGCAAATTCATAAGAGAAAGGAGAGTGATGGCTGTCAGGTGCTAGAGGGAAAAGAAGATAAGGAGAAACAGCTTAATAGTTATAGGGTTTACTTTTGGTATAATGAAAATGTGTAGTGAAAATGTTTTCTAAGTAAACTAGGAGTTTCCATTAATTGAACAGGAAATGTGGTAAAATGGAACAAGTTTTGCAACCTTGGAACCTGAGATATCTATTCGCTCTCCAAGTGGACAGGCTGAGTAGGCTGTAGGCAAAAGGTTGAAATTCTGAGGACAAATTTTAGCTGGAAACATGACCTAAGATCTAATGACTACTAATCAGCATCCCTGATTGCACCCCTGAAAACTGTATTCACACATATCCAACTGTCTGCTTATTATCCATACTTAGATATCTAGTAGGAATATCAAACTTAACTTGTTCCTAAAAAAATTTTTGATTTTCTTCTAATCCTAAATCTATAGTAGTCTTACTTAGCTCAGAAAATGGTACCATTGTTTCACCTTTTCTTGATTCCTCTTTTTACTTCGAATTGAGGTATAATCCATAAACAAGTTCTATCAGTTCTGTTTTCAGTGATCCAATACCTGACCCTTTTCTCTATCTTTATCCTGGTTTAAGTCATACTTATCTTGCACCTGGACTCCTATGAAAGCATCTTAACTTGTCTCTTTCAAAGCCAGGCCAACTAAAATTTATCCTGTTATGTAGCAGCCATGATGATTTTTTGAAACATCAATCAGATGGTATGTGGTACATGAATTAGATCATATCTGAATATTAAAGTAGATAGTCAATACTTATTGAATAAATACTTGAATGAATAAACTCTAAAGCAAGGTTGGCAAACTTTTCAAGTAAAAGGCATGAGAATAAATATTCTCATTTTTGCTGCTATATATAGTCTCTGTTGTTACTATTCAACTTTATCATCATGGTACAAAAGCTGTCGTAGACAATCACAGATAATACATTAAGTGAATGAGCAAGACCGTATTCCAATAAGATTTTATTCACAAAAAATTGGAGCTAGGAATAAGAAAACAAATAACCCAATCAACAAATGGGCCAAGGACCTGAACAGAGAGGAGGATATACAATCAATCAACAAGTACATGAAAAAATGCTCACCATCTCTAGCAGTCAGAGAAATGCAAATCAAAACCACCCTAAAATACCATCTCACTCCAGTAAGATTGGCAGCCATTATGAAGTCAAACAACAACAATTGCTGGCGAGGATGTGGGGAAAAGGGTACACTTGTACATTGCTGGTGGGACTGCAAATTGGTGCGGCCAATTTGGAAAGCAGTATGGCAATTCCTGGGAAAGCTGGGAATGGAACCACCATTTGACCCAGCTATTGCCCTTCTCGGACTATTCCCTGAAGACCTTAAAAGAGCGTACTATAGGGATACTGCTACATCAATGTTCATAGCAGCACAATTCATAATAGCTAGACTGTGGAACCAACTTAGATGCCCTTCAATAGATGAATGGATTAAAAAATGTGGCATTTATACACAATGGAGTATTACTCTGCATTAAAAAATGACAAAATCATAGAATTTACAGGGAAATGGATGGCATTAGAGCAGATTATGCTAAGTGAAGCTAGCCAATCCCTAAAAAACAAATGCCAAATGTCTTCTTTGATATAAGGAGAGTAACTAAGAACAGAGTAGGGACGAAGAGCAGGAGAAGAAGATTAACATTTAACAGGGATGAGAGGTGGGAGGGAAAGGGAGAGAGAAGGGAAATTGCATGGAAATGGAAGGAGACCCTCATTGTTATACAAAATTACATATAAGAGGATGTGAGGGGAAAGGGAAAAAAATCAAGGGAGAGAAATGAATTACAGTAGATGGGGTAGAGAGAGAAGATGGGAGGGGAGGGGAGGGGGGATAGTAGAGGATAGGAAAGACAGCAGAATACAACAGTCACTAGTATGGCAATATGTAAAAACGTGGATGTGTAACCGATGTGATTCTGCAATCTGTATACGGGGTAAAAATGGGAGTTCATAACCCACTTGAATCAAATGTATGAAATATGATATGTCAAGAGCTTTGTAATGTTTTGAACAACCAATAAAAAAAATTGGAGCTAGGGTAGTTTAGATGATTTCTGCTGTAGAATTTAAATACTCTAACACTATTGGTATCATTATTAGAATAAAATATATCAGCAATATAAAAAGTCATTATTAGAATAAAATGAATTCCTTATCTTGGCTTATAAGACCCGACCCACATCTGTCTCTTTTCTTCCTCTTTATCACCTACTACTTTCTTATTTACTTTAGGAAATGCCTTTTGTAATTTTCTCAAACTAAGCTTTTCCCCTCCCCAGGCTTTTGTTATTTGCTGTTATCTCTGCCAGAAATGCTCTTTATCCACATCTTTGCATAGGTCATTCTTCACAGGTTCTCTTAAGAAAATTCACAAAAGAATCTACCTTCTTCTCTATTCACCATAATTTTTTCATAACATCAGTATCTGAATAACATTTTTTTGTTTATCTCTGTATTTCTATAAAAGAAAATTTTATTTATCTTGTCATTTTATCCTTAGTGCTTAATATAAGGACTCATAAATAGTAGATAGGCATCTACTTAATAAATATCTGCTAGATAAATGAATGGAAATAAAAATATTTTATACATATAAAATGCTATTCAAAAGCACTCCCCACAATACCACTGGAGAGAAAAATAGTAAGAGAAAGACGTAAGTAGGGTGCGGTAGAAATATCACTGGCCTGCAAGGATGTTTTCAGAATTAATGTGGTAAAACAGAAAAGAAATAAATTTGGATTAATGTTGGTGCAAAATTTTTTATTTCTAATGTAATGATTTGTAGTGTTTAAGATACTTCTATCAATGAGAAGTTTTCAGAAGCTGAATGTAACATAAGACTTTTCATTCTGATATAATTTTAGATGTAAAAATTAATTGTAAAAACAGTAGAAAAAGTTTCTATAAACTTGTCATTCCTGAAATTTGACCTTCAGAATCTGTATTTTTTGATATTTCCATTTAATTAAAGAATTAAAAGAAAAAAAGATTCAAGGCTCTAAACAATATTACAGTAGCTCAAGTAATACAGCTTCTAATATTTATTTTTATGGAATTATGTATGAGTTGGAAAAATTCAGCTTAATAGATACAAGTTCCCTGATTAAAAAGCAATGTAAACTAATGGCCAAATGCATCAAGTCCTTTTTTTTTCTCATTCCTTAGGGGACCTAGAGAATTGTTAACATTGTCACAGTGTATCCATTCTAAACAAAGTCAAACATTTGCAAGTTTTTCTTGGAAAGATTAACCTGATCCTTCTATAAACACAAACAGAGGCAATATGTCCAAAACATCCCATGCTTAAAAGGGTACTTGTGACACCAGTTCTATTTGGTTGCAATGATGCGTTCAAATACCACTAGATAATGCAACTGCTCAGTAGTGCTGACAACACATTTGTTACTAAACAAATAGACAACCAGTTGTCTCAGATTCTTAACCATTCATGCCTTCCAAACTCTTTGAAAAGCCTCACTTCAACTGCAGATAAGATCACTCACTCATCAACAGCAGTCTTCAAATGACCTTTTATTAAGGGTGTTATAGAAATGAATGGTGTGTGAGATAAATGACGTCAATATAAACTGTTTTGAAGTGATGTTCATGTACTAGTCAAAGCATACAAGTCAGCAGAATTCTCTTGAAAAATAATATTCTTAATTTGAATAAAACAACTTCTAATAGCTTTAAAGGTTTTTAGCATACCTAAAACAAATATATGGGTATCTACCTGGAATTTAAAATTAATTTTTTAAAATTTGGAGAGAACACTTGGGACATAGAAGGATAAAATTTATCCAAAATATCTTTGATTCACAGAGGAGAAAGAAAACCAACAAAAGAGGTATTTTATAGACCTATATAATTACAAGATAATGTATATATTAAAATAAATAGTGAATTAGATACCTTTTCTTCAGGTATACTATAACGCACATTTTCCAAAAATACTGATGTATTTTCCACATTTGTATATCGTAGAAGAATATGAGCAAAATCTTCTTCACTGATGGTATTCATTCCATTAGAGTAGGAAAGGAATTCTATTTCTAGAACTTCTGTTTGAAGGTTATCCATGAATCTATGATAAAGTACAATAAAAAATGATCAAAAGCAATGATCAAATGTTCACTGTCCTAGAAAAAATTATTTGGAAATAAATTAATTAAATGATGACTCAAAGCTTTATGAAAATCCTCTTGGTAAATGGGAAAGAAAAGAGGACAAGTTATAAGAGGTTTTATCACTCAATGACTGTAGCACCTGGGGCAAATAACCTCTCAGGGCTTAAGTTTCCCCATTTGTACAGTGGAGATAATAAACACACCTTGCAGAGTGGTGATGATACTTAAATTGCTTAATACTACTGTGGCTTATTGAGACTAAGGCATGGGCGTATACTTCTGGACATATAGGTGATAACAATCAATAAAGACATGAAGACATTTTGATCTTTCAACAACTTCCTGTCACAATTATCAATATAACACTGGTATAAAGGTATTAGTGGAAGTGGATAATATAAAGAGTATCTTCAGTTAAGATGAGAGTAGCAAATGGTATCACTGCACTAGATGATTTCTAATAACATTAACATTCTAACAATTTTTTTTTGAGAGAGAGAGAGAGAGAGAGAGAGAGAGAGAGAATTTTTTAATATTTATTTTTTTTTTAGTTTTCGGTGGACACAACATCTTTATTTTTTTATGTGGTGCTGAGGATCGAACCCAGCGCCCCGTGCATGCCAGGTGAGCACGCTACAGCTTGAGCCACATCCCCAGCCCAAAATTCTAACAATTTTAAGTAAAAATTAAGCTCACCTATAAAAATCTTCAAAGTTCAGCTCAGCTTTTCCTTTCTTTCCAAAAAAGTGTACAAGAAGTGTAGTATCTGATACTAAACTTGTGATGTCATCAGCACGCTTTAAAAAATCACAATTTAAAAGGTAATTGCAATTAAAAAGATAAAATAAAATTCCTCAAAGAATTTTATCAACATATAAATATCAAGAATGCAATGGTAAGAACATTAGAATGAGAAATGTAGGCTATATTAATAAATGTAATTACAGTTAAAAGGAAGTTCAAATTTTAAAAACAAAACTTTTAACAAAACTGATTTTTATCCCCACCCCAAATGTTCAAGACATGACAATATTTAAGAAGCTTTTAATCTCAAATTATGCCTATAGGGTACATGTACTTTAAATTATCTGAGATAGTTTAAATCCTTTAGTAAACATCTAAGTATACTATTTTTATTTCAGTAATTTGATTTGGATTTTCCTGTTTAATCTGAAAAATCCATTTTTTAAAGGTGGTCAAAAGAGGTAAATTTTTGTGAGTGTATTGCAGACACAGAACTTGACATGAGAATGACTCCAAACTTCCTAAAACATTCTTTTAAGCAGAATACTGACCTATTAAATAACAGTGATATTTTAAATAGATGATATTATATTTTGAAACTACAGTGATAATATATCTTGGAATTTAAATATTTTTTTTGAAAGGTTTAAAAAAAGGGTTTACATGATTTCCTTGAATCTCTCACAAGTTAATACTAGAGGATTTTCCCCTTTCTATACAACCTAGTAAACTAAGTTCCAACACATGTTTTCTTTAAACTGCTTGGTTATATTCCTTACAAAGTTCAATGGCTATAGAAATTTCCTTCTTTAAAGCATTGTAGGTCTCCCTTTTTCCTCCCTCCCTCCTTCCCTCCCTCCCTCCCCTCCTTCTTCACATAGACATTAATTCATACCTATTTTTATAAACTCAGGTACAAAAATCATAAAATTCAAATGAATGTAACTCTCCTACATAGCATCCTAGGAAATGTAAGAAACATAAGAGGTTAAATCATTTTCTATATTTTAAAAAATCACTGCAGATATTCACTAAAGATACACAGTTGAAATGTGTCACTTCTCAGCCATAATACTGATAGTACTCCACAACAGGACATAGGGAAAAAAAAAAAAACTTCTCTACAAAGAACTCGTTTTCTACTGTCCCTGACAAAAAGTCTCATTTCACCCACCTCTACACAATAAAATTTGGTATTTGATTCCTCACAACCCTCTTTCCAATCTTTCATGAACACAGCTATTTTATCCTTTAAAACTGGTTGGATCTTTATTTCCTTTCTCCCTGAATCATTTTTTTTCTTTTAGCAGAGATCACACATTCTGATCTCCCTTCTAACATGTACTTCTATTAATGCACTAAACTATTTTTCTATAGTGATTTCTCTGCTACTTTGATTACCTGTGTCTCTGTCCTAAGACTTCTCAATAGTTGGAATATCTGAGAAGTTTCCTAATAACACTATCAACTTCTTTGAAGGACTGTTAGCAGTTTGATTTGTTGGTAGAAGAAAAATAATATAGGCAGGTAGTCAAGTGCAACATACTATTTTTTTTAAATATATCTTCTTAACAAAATATATTCTGAATAATGAAGAATAAGAGTGGAAGAACCAGCCTTTCAGTGCTATGTATGTAAAGGAGACTACAATTTGAGTTCCCCTGGAAAGGTGCCATTTCACCAGTAGCTTTAAGGGCTAGACTGCTCTAAAAAAAAAAAAAAAAAAAAAAAAAAGCCAGGATTTAGAATCAAAAATTTTGTTTCATTAACTTTTTTGATCCTCGGCTTCATTATCTGTTAAATGGGGATACTTTTTATCTATAATAACAAGTTTGTGGGTAAAATTAAAATAGGAATGTAAAAGAAAAAAAAAATCACACAGATGTTCTTATTGGTAGCCATATAGCATTGGGGAGGGGAAGATACCTAATGTTAACTATAGACTCTCTTTTATAATTTATATATCTAGATTGTTCAGTTTATAATCCTTCAAACAAATAAACAGGGGAAGAAAATATCTCTGAAGGCATGCTTAAGTGAAGCATGAGAGGAGGTTCTAGACAGTCTGCATGAAAAACCAGGGTATTTGTCTTGAAGCTAGAAAAATGGATCAGGAGAAAAAAGGACAAAGTGTGTAAAGAGTAAGAAGAGGTATTTTTCCAAAAGTTGCTTATTTCAGAAATAAGCAGTAGTGTGGTGAGCAAATTAGATGATGAATTCCAGAGTCAGCTGGCTGGCACTGAATAATGACACTTCTCATTATTTAAGTGACCCTGGGGAAGTTAATCTCCCTGAGGACATTATTATCTTCAGGAATAGTAACAGTACATATTCTAAAAAGTTGTTCAAAAGCTAGATAACACATATAAATATTTTACCACTGTGACAAGCACATTGTAAATGTTCAATAAATGTTAGCTATTATTATTTATTTTTGCCAAATAAATATATTTCAAGAAGTTCAAAAAGGATTAGACACAACAAAAAATTGAAAATAACTAGAATATGGAACATTCTTCTTTTTTGTCATTGAAAGCACATGCTATATAAAATAAAAAAAAAAAATAGCTTAAAAATGAGAGGTCCCAGAAACACCAAAAACTAGTGAACTCAATAAGGAGCATCTTTCTCTGGTGTTGTGAAGTCATTTACAATAAGTCATTTACTATAAGACATAGCATACTGAAATGAGATGGCTTGGTTTTATACAGGCTTGAAATAATGACCTCACTTGGCCAGTTCTCATGCCCATTGAGTAGAGCACATCTTAAAATGTTTCAGCGTTAAAATCTTATTAGATTCAGGTTACACTTATCCAATAATCCAGATCCACAGAGGCATAAGTAACAGTTTGATGTTAGAGAAAAAAAAATTAGAAAATGGAAATAGGGAAAGCTTGTTTCCCCATTTAGTGAAACAGAGTACTGCTTGTAGTCACTGAAAACTACACCATTGTCCTTGGTATCCTACCAGTGTTACATAATGAAAAGTACAAGAGACTTAACAAATAATAAAGACTTTATCCCCTTGATTCTTATGTTCATTGCTAAAATAAAATAAATTCAGGTGTTTTCATAACAAAGCCAGGAAAAGTCACAAAAGAATCCAAAGGGCCATTTACATGAAAGGCTATTATCTAATTTTGTTTTGATTAAAAATTATTTTAGGCTGAGGTGTAGTTCAGTTAGTGGTAGAGTTCTTGCTTAGCATGCATTAGACCCTGGGTTCAATTCTCAGCATACAAAGTAAATAATTTTAAGTGATCAAATAAAAAAATGAAGTAAATTTGTACAAAATACAAATTGATTCAACTATTAAAATAAGGAACTGTAGATAGCCTTTCAACATCTTTTCATTTATTATAGTGTGATAAGTTGTATCTAAGGGCTGAAGGAAATCTTTTGCTTTAATTTTGTTTTTAAATAATTTATTAAAACTTAGTAAGAATTGGGCTGGGGATGTGGTTCAAGCGGTAGCACGCTCTCCTGGCATGCATGGGGCGCTGGATTCGATCCTCAGCACCACATAAAAATAAAAAAATAAAAAGATGTGTCCACCAAAAACTAAAAAATAAATATTAAAAAATTCTCTCTCTCTCTCTTGAAAAAAAACTTAGTAAGAATAAGTAAAGTTTAAGGCAAGTAAGAAAAATTTAGATTTCCTCTGTATTCAGCATGTTGCATGATAATGCTTATATTGATGCTTATATTGAAATCTGAATTTATGAGATTTTGGTTAGAAAGTAGTATCAGCTGTGTCATGAAAATTTTCATCATATGATTTTATAAAAACTTTAAAAAGGGTGTTTAAGACCACTTTTAGGGTACCAAAGATATATCGAAGATTGTTAAGCCAGAAAGAGGTATAGAATTAGTTCTGGGAAATTGTAAAAGCCAGTGCCAGCATACTTCTGATAGAACCATAAACATTTTCCAATACTCTCACACAAATCATCATCCTCTGAGTATACAAGACCTGACTGCTCTTCTGATATAACGTTTCCTAATATTTAAATTAAATTCAAAATCTAATTAGCAGATTTTATCTGTCGGAATTTTAGCAGTTAGATAGGATTAAAGAAAGGCTGGAAATTGGGAGGTAGACACTCTAGTATGGGAGGAGACAATAGAGACATGACTATTAATTTGAAGCCTGGAAGCTTGGCCACAGTTACTTGGCTTGTAGGGACTTACAGGAGTAGTGTTCCCAGTTACTCTTATTTTTAAATAAGTACAACTACTCTGTCCTACTTAAATGATTATAAAATAAAGTATTTCTAAGATATATGTGAATAGAATATCTTCCACTTCATACCTAAACATGATTCAAATTTAAAAGGTAATTATATGAGGTAATAAATGGTGATAATTACATCATATTTATATATTACAGATTAAGCATAGGAAAAAAATGTATAATTTATTTGTTTTGGGATTTAAAATTGAGCAGAAATGACAAAATTATCCTAGTTTGGCATCCATCCCTGGATGCCAAATTGAGTAATACTATAAAGATGGATAATGGAATATAACACAAATCACAACTAAGCCAGGCACAGTGGCACACCCCTGCCATGCCAGCTACTTGTGAGGCTGAGGCAGGAGGATCCTTTGAGCCCAGGAATTGGTGAGATTCCATGTCAAAAAAAAAAAAAAAAAGCATTACAATTGATGATTGCAGTTTCCTTCTCTATAATTTTTAGGAGTAATTTTTAAAAGTCAAATTTAAAGTTTAGAAAAAGAAATGAGAAGAAAACTTTTAAAGAGAAAAAGGTAATGAAAAACAAATCTCAGTATTTGCCAAGAAGTCCTTTCCAGTAAGATGATAGATTTTTGTTTGTTTTTGCAGCTTGGGGATCCAACCCAGGGCCTGCCTTGTACATGCTAGCAAAGGGCTCCACTGCTGAGCTACAATCCTAATGTACTCTAAAAAAGTGCTTTTACAAAATATTTACTTAAAACACCTTGAGTTTTAAGTGTAAAAATTCTTAATAGTGAACATAAGACAGTATTTAATCTTTAAGACACAGCCCATCCTTTAAAATTAAAATCTCTATTGACTGTGGCTTAACAAAAGTGGGGTGTGGTAGAAGCAGCCTACCCTATGTGCAGCAGTAAGGTACGTGTCAAGACTAAATTAAAAAATGATAATAAAACTAAAATAGGGTCAGTCTGTTTTTCTTTTGATTTTTCAAACAGTTTTATCCTCACACAATTCTGAGACATTTCCTTTTTTAAAAAATGTACACAGGGAACACGATTTTTTAATGCAAACAATAACTTACGCCCTGTCTCAACTACATAGAAAGCAAGTGGCATCACTGTTGTCAGGAGGGTCACAGGAAGACTGGCTGCCAGGTGCTGGGGTCACCCTGTGTCCATTCCCAGGGTCCCAGAGTGAGAAGGTCACTTTCACCCTAGGCACAGATGCATGGCCAAGCCTGCTTGGCGAGGAACATTGCTCTGGCCTTCCCTACCACCTCATGATCTGCATAGCCCACGTCCCCAAGCAGATCTACTCCGGATAGAAGCAGATCTGACCCCCACCCCCACCCCTACCACCACCTGCACAGTGAA
The DNA here is from genome assembly GCF_001458135.2 of Marmota marmota marmota. Classification (NCBI taxonomy): domain Eukaryota; kingdom Metazoa; phylum Chordata; class Mammalia; order Rodentia; family Sciuridae; genus Marmota; species Marmota marmota. The sequence continues at coordinate 6,201,134 of NW_026000211.1, read as the reverse complement.
CATTTTGCTGGAAGGACAGGAAGCAGCACAGGAAATCAGACAGGAAATCACTTTTGGTGACAATGTGCTGCAGCTAGCCCACTGCCATGTTTTGAGGATTGAGGCCAGAATGCCTGGTGGAGGCGCAATTTGTTTTTTATTTTCACCATGCACTGGCAATCTTAAATAATGCAAAGTAAATTATTCCTTTCTTTCTTTATTGTCTGTTCTGACCACACACTGTTTCCTTTTAATTAAGTTGGCAAGTCATGTTTTAACAAGAAGGAAATTCATTTAACACAGACAACTGTAGGTTGTCTTGCAGCCCTTGTCAGCACAGCTGACATTCAAATACAGTTTACATGTAGTAATTATTACTTTACTGAATAAAAAAAATTGTACATTTGTTGTTTCATCCTGTGACTCTAAAACAAAATGAAGACTAGATTTAACAAAATGACAAACAGTACAAGGACCTTGTTGAGGTTTAATTATACCTCTGCGAGATCTGAAAACAATGCTTGGCTTGTGTTACGTCTCAGTGTATCCCAATAGCTTCTGGAGACAAGTTCCTCAGTATCTGTTTTCAGTACCTATAGAAATTTTAAAAAGCACAACTGAAATCTAAAGAATAGTTACAAAGAATGACAATTATACACTCTAAGTCTTTCTAACTGACCTTAAAAGAAAACACATTAGCTTACCTTTTTTGTTTTCTGCTGCATACAACAGTATTAAATTACACTGCTGGTAAACTCATAGTGCTTTCAAAGGTGTACTGGTATATAGCTGCTGTTTCTAAGTTCAATGTGGTTTTGTCAAAAAGAGTCAATTTCTCCAATCCCTCCCTTTGCCCTTCTACTGAGACATGAAAAACTTCTAAGAAAATACAAAAATACTATTCACCCTGTAACCCCACTATTTTGGAAGCTGAGGCAGGAGGAATCCAAGTTCAAGGACAGCCTCAGTGACTTAGCAAGACCCCATCTCTAAATCAAAAATTATAAAAAGGCTGGGAATCTAGCTCAGTGGCAGAATATACCTGGGTTCAATCCCCCCACCAAAAAAATTTTTATTCATAACCTGGTATGAAATAAATTCATATGTAGAAGATTTTGGTAAGTTTGTAGTGACCTATTATATTATACTTAATTTAAAAATTATTTTTGGCTCTCATACATTATCTTATCAATGTACCAAAAGGAAAATAATCTTATCCATATACTTTGGAGAAACAAAGTTTAAATTAATTCAAGGCTTGTTAAAAAGAAATATACCTGTTTAAGTTGACTGCCTCAAAACCACTCAGCAATTTTGTACGTATGTCTATTTTGAATGGATAAGGCACTTTCTAATCTTTATTACAAGGATCAAACACTAGCTTTTAACGCAGTACTGGTTAGTAAGAAGATACCAAGATTAAAAAGTATTATAATCTTCCTATGAAAATGCTGGACTGCAAGCCGAACTTGAATCTCTAAACAAAAAATAATTAAAATCAGGATGGGAGCTGGGGATGTGGCTCAAGCGGTAGGGCACTCGCCTGGCATGTGCAGGGCGCTGGGTTCAATCCTCAACACCACATAAAAAATAAATAAATAAAAAAAATAAAGATATTGTGTCCACCTAAAAAACTAAAAAATAAACATTTTTTAAAAAATCAGGATGTATCAGGGAAGATTACATGGTTCTCAGGTGAGGCAATTTTTTGGCTATTGACAGAAGAAAATGCACCATATTGTACTTAGGTGAGACATGTGAGAACTTTACTTATTTTTTTGGTCTTAATTTTTAAAAGTCTAGAGTCAGCAGGGCATGGTGGCACACAGCTGCAGTACTAGATACTTTGGAGGGTGTGGCAGAAGGATCCCTTGAGCCCAGGAGTTCCAGGCTAGCCTGGGAAAGACAGCAAAAGACTGTCTCAAAATAAATAAATAGATAGATAGATAAAAATAAAAGTGGGTACCATTAATAAAACTGTAGTGCAGTACTATAGTGTTGTGTAGGAATTATTTCAAAGATCGTCTTAATTTTAATTAGCTGCCTACTACTCACAATTTAATAAAATGTCAATAAAATGTTAACACAGACATAAGTGTTACCATAAGTAATAACTGTGGCAACATGAGAGAAAATCTGCCCATCACTACCTTTTCTAACTAAATAAGCATTAACTAAGTAGTTACAAACTAAACAGGTAAAATTAGCAAAACATTGAACTAACATGGTTCATTTTCTTTTATGTAGGTTTGAAATAACCTCAATAGATTAAATTCTTTCTCTCAAATATTAAGACATATTTTGAATATGAAATGCATTTTTAATTGTAACTTAGAAGGTTAATAGAAGATTTTTAAAACAGGATTGTAAAACCTATCAAAATAGAAAATAAGGCTTACTGTACACTATTATTAGAATAATAGAAATGATTCCTTTTGTAAACTCACATCTTTTCCATATTGCCAAATACTAGTCACCAACACACACATGCACACACACACACATACACACACACACAAATATTCAAAAAATTAGGAGATAAAGAAAATATAAATATTTTTTTACTCTTCATATTTTAAAAATGTATATTTACCAGGATAATATGCAAGTTTTTAAAATCAAAAAGATGTTTAGAATATAACAGCTCAATAAGTCTCCTCCTACAGAAAGCTTTATACTCATCACTTCACTCCAGAGACTAAATTATGCTAGAATATAACTGAATTGCTATAACTGGATATATTTGTTTTTGTTTTATCGTACACCATCTTTCAAATTATAAAGGCTCTGAGGGCAGGGACAATATACTTGTAGCAACTATTGCTGCAGAAAAAAAAGCTAATGAATCACTGTAATTTGTTAGGCATATTCATTAATGCCTAAATATTTGCTTATTCTGGAGGTAGTACTTAATATTTTAATTGATAACTTGGGTAATGAAATTAAGTATATTTCAGAATATGCAAAACTAATAGAAAACTGTAACATGAGGAAAATATAATAGTATATTTAAAATAAGGTTAAAGTAGCAATGAAAATAAAACTGGAATTTAATAGCAAGAAACACAAAGTAAAAATATGCAACCAAAATATATATAAATAGACTAAGAGAAAAAATGAAGGGAAAATGTCCAAATGTAACTGAGCACCGTGATGATTATGAAATAGATAACTATGATGCTTTGCGATGTAAATAGAGAGCAATTTGCAAAGACTTCCAGAAGTCTTCTCACTATCTTTGATCTAACCTTTGGCTCCTTTATCAGAGGGTCATGTTAGTGTAGACTTTCATTTAAAAGGAAAAAAAAGACACACATATAGTTCAGAATAATTTATAAAATGGATGGCACAGGCAATATGATGTCCTGAATGTACTGTACCCTGTAAGTGTGATACATTTTCTGCTTGAGTTCTGAGACTGTTATTGGTAAAACTCCCTTAAATTTGCAGTTTTGGTCAAGATTTCTTTATGCCTTTTTAGCTGAGTCAAAGGAGGATCCTATTCAAGTCATCAAATGCTATCTATGATAGAAAGGAAGGTAGGCAGGCAAGAAAGGAAGGAAGAAAGGGAAGAAAGGAGGGAGGAAAATAAGGGAAAAGAGGAAATTAGTAAGAAAGATTCATTTAGAGATGGCAACGTATCACTGTGGTAAGCAGAATAATGGCTTCCCAAAGTTGACCAGACAAATACCCTACATAACTGTTAAGATCTGAGAAAGATGATACTCAGATAGTAGGTCAACTAAAGAAAAAAATAACAACTCAGAAGCAGACAGTAAACTGTCTTTACTATCAATGATATTTAAACACACGCGCACACACACATGCATACACACACACAAATGAAAGAAAACTATACATTTTGTGGCATTGCGACAACTGTGGACCTAAAAACAGCAATCTGACAATTGCAACTTAAAGTTGTGTGGGGCTATCATGTCTCCCAGGTGTGTCATGGGGAAAAACAACAGGCACAATTCTCTTTGAAAGTACACACCTTTAACAACTTAAAAAATCCTCACAAAGATACCTCCACAAATATATCCTTACAACACAAAATTACTAAATGTTAAAGAACAAAAGCTACCATATATGAGACACAGCAGAATAAACAAACAATGGAACCAGGTTTCAGATACTGAAATGATTAGATATATAGGTATGAAGACATGAATTGGTGTGAATATACTATGTATACAACCAGAGATAGGAAAAATTGTGCTCTATTATGTAATAAGAATTGTAATGCATTCTGCACTGTCATATATTTAAAAAGAGAGAGAATGCGAAGTTAGCTTTATAAGTTTAGTATGAACCTAGATTTGAAAGGATTATTTAGGAAAAGTAGACTACCAAGATTATTAGGTCTAATAGAAAAAAAACCAAATATAATATTTAGGCATGAAAAAATCAGTACTAAATTTAAAATCAGATTATATACAGATAGAATTAATGAAGTGAAAAATAAAATGGAAGAAAACAGTCCTCATATTTTCAATGCTTAAAAAAAAACAAATCAGAGAGATAAACTGTAGCAAAACTGTAGAAAAATAAAGGCAAAGAAGATTTAAAAGCAGTCAAAAAGAAAACAGATTACCTAAGAAAGGAAAATAATTAGATTCAGGGTTTTCCTTTCAATTTCAGTAAGAGAAGCCAGAAGACGATGAAATGATATCATCTTTTGCTGAGAATAAGTAAATGTCAACTTAGAAAATATATTCAGAGAAATTATTTTTTAAAACAAGGTCAAAATAAGGATATTTTCAGAGACGGTTATTTATTTATTATTTGGGGGTGATGCTGGGATCAAACCAGGTCCTTGTGCATGCTAGGCATATGCTCTACCGTTGCACTACACTCACAGCCTGTTTTTCTTTAATTCACCAAAAGACTCTTACTTGAGGATATACTTTGTAGATATAAGTTATGAGATTTAGGAAGGAGTAAGATTAAAGAAGGAACTAGGGAGTAAAGAATGGTAAACATGTTGGGTTCGGTGGCACATGCCTATAATCCCAGAAGGCCAAGGTGAGAGGATCACAAATTTAAAGGCAGTCTCAGCAATTTAACAAAGTCCTGAGTAACTTAGTGAAACCCTGTCTCAAAATAAAAGATAAATAGGCTGAGTATGTGGCTTAGTGGTTAAGTGGCCCTAGGTTCAATCCCTGGTACTGGGGGCGGGTGGGGGGAGAATGGCAAACATGTAGGTAATCCAAAATATACATTGATGGCATATTTTTTTTTAAAGTCTAAATTGTGGTATTAGGGGAAAAACACACTTTACAACAATTCTAAGTATTCATGCTAGGTGAGAATAAAAACTATTAAAGCAATTTAATGTTCTATTTTTTTTTTTTTTTTTTTGAGAATTTTTTAATATTTATTTTTTTAGTTCTCGGCGGACACAACATCTTTGTTTGTATGTGGTGCTGAGGATCGAACCCGGGCCGCACGCATGCCAGGCGAGCGCGCTACCGCTTGAGCCACATCCCCAGCCCTTAATGTTCTATTTTTGAAGAAGAAAATAAATAATGCTGTCTAAGCTAAGATTTTATTATTTTAAGCATACTTACTAAAATTTCAAGAATACACCCTCCTCAAAAAATCAAATTATAGTGAATGTCTTCTTAACTTGAATAAAGAAAAAAACTAAAAATAAACTTCTGTTGATTAAAAAAAGGAAGAAAATGAAAAAAATCGCATATTAGAAACTATAATTGTATTATAATTTTATTTATTTATTTATTTGGTACTGAGGATTGAACCCACGGGCACTTAACCTCTGAGCCACACCCTCAGCTCTTTGTTTTTTATTTTGAGATAGGGTCTCACTAAGTTACTTATGGTCTCGCTAAAGTGCTGAGGCTAACCTCAAACTTGTGATTCTCCTGCCTCAGCCTCCCAACTAGCTAGTATTACAGGAGTATGCCATTGTTCCTGGCCTGTTATCGTTTAGATATGAGGTGTTTTCCAAAATCTCATGTGTGAGATAATACAAGAAAGTTGAGAGGTAAAATGATTGGGTTATAAGAGCCTCAACCTAATCAGTACATTAATCCAGTTGAATGAATTAACTGGATTAATTCATTGGGTGGCCATGGTAGGTTGGTAGGGTGTGGCTGGAAGTGGCAGGTCATTGGGTATATCACTTTGGGTTATGCGTTTTGTCCCTGTTGAGGGGAGCTCTCTGTGCTTCCTGATGTCATGTCCTGAGCTGCCTTCTTCTACCACACAATCCTATCATGATGTTCCTCCTTACCTTGGTCCCTAAACAATGGAGCTGGATTGAGAACGCTAAAACCCTAGCCCAAATAAACTTTTCCTCTTCTAAAATTGTTCTTTTAGCGTTTTTGATGACAGTGGCAAAACAAACAAACAAACAAAAAAAAACAACTGACTAAAATAGATTAGCAAGTAATCAGTAATATAAATAACTAAATTCTATAATTAAAAAGCATAAATTGTCAACCAGGACAAAAGGAAACAAGAAAAATTCATAATACACACTGTTAAAAGCAACTCACCTAAAATAGAGGTAGAAATAATCTAACAGACTTCAATTAATAATAGGCCAGTAATTAGTACCAACTTTCTCATCGAGAATAACCAAAAAGGCTACACTAAGCATCTTAAAAACATGATTTGCCTTTGGTAGTGTGTTGACATTTGTACTGATGATGTAAAAGTAATGGTAAATAAAAACTTCTGGGGCCTTAGTGCAAATGAGGCACTGTCACTAAAGACCAAAGTCATGATATTCTTCAGTGCTTCCCATTTATAGTTGAAATTAAAAAAGAAAGAAAGAAATTCTGCTTAAGAATATATTTGCTTAAACTTTGAATATACATATTTTTTATTAGAGTTTAATGGTTGGATATACATCTTTTTAATATTTGGTTAGATGAAACAAGAAGAATGCATAAAGCACTTCTGCTGCAATGATGTACTAAGATTGTTCTGAAGTAAGGACATTTGTGTGATGGTTTGTGTTGCAAGATGAACTAGCCACTCTTTTCATGAATCATCATTCTTACTTTAAAGAACAAATGAGGTGTACAACCAGAGAAATGAAAATTTGTGCTCCACTGGTGTACAATGAATCGAAATGCATTCTGCTGTCATATATACCTAATTAGAAGAAAGAAAGAAAGAAAGAAAGAAAGAAAGAAAGAAAGAAAGAAAGAAAGAAAGAAAGAAAGAAAGAAAAGAAAGAAAGAAGAGGAAGGAAAGAAAGAAAGAAAGAACAAATGATAGACAAATTATGGTTATTTAAACTTCAGTATTTGGCAGACTTTTTTTTTTTACATGAATCAAGTGAGATGCCACTTGGAAGTAAACAACTGACAATATTTGTTGCCAAAATAACATTGCAATAGACTAAATGTAAAAATGGCTAGAGAAACCATATGTCTTCTATTAAGCCTAGCATTACAGAGGTCTGCAAAGAATATAAAACAATACCACTCCTTACTATATTTGTAAGAAGTTATTTTTCATAAAAAAACACTTATGTAGCTCAGCACAGTTGTGTATACCTGTAATCCCAGTGACTTGAGAGGCTGAGGCAGGAGGATCACAAGTTCGGGCCATCTTGGGCAACTTAGCAAGATCCCGTCTCTACATAAAAATTGAAAAGAAAAAGGACTGGAATTTAGCTCAGGGGTTGAGCACTCCTGGGTCAAATCCCCAGTGCAATAAAAAAAAAAAATGCTTATGTTACATGTCATGAAATTTTATTATTATTTGAAAATGGATTAATATTTTTAAATCCTCAATTTTAATTTCTCTTTGCAATACTGGAGATTAAATCCAGAGGCACATTATCACTGAGATACAACCCTAGCCCTTTTTATTTATTTTGAGACAGTGTTTCACTAAGTTGCCCAAATTGGACCTGAACTGGTGATCCTCCTGCTTTAGACTCTGGAGTCTTTAGAATTACAGGTATGTGCTGACTCGCTTGGCTCTCAATTTTAATTTCTTATTTTTCAAAGGAAAATTTTAAACTTTATTTTATTTATTTCTTTGTGTGCTGCTGAGGCTTGAACCCAGTGCCTCACATGTATTAGGCAAGCACTCTACCACTGAGCCACAACCCCAGCCCTCAATTTTAATTTCTAATATGGTAAATATAGATACAAAACACAAAATCTTTTTGGGATCCTTGATAATTTACAGCAATATAATGGGATTACAAGAGAATGAATTAGGACTATATACAATAATGGAGATGAAACTGGTAAGACAATCATGGTAGTGTGTCTAAAGAAGACAAAAAATTCATATAATATGATTATATTTATATGAAGCACAAAAATGGGTAAAACTAAACTATGTTGCTTAGGATGAATAAGTAGCAAAGCAAAGATCTACATAAAAGACTATTATGAAAGACAGCAAGGGATTATGATTCTTCAATCACTTATGAAAGAATTTCTTTGAATATAGCAATGTTTTATTTCTTGATTTATATGGTGGCTAGACTTTTTATAATTACTAATTTATTTTATATTTATATTTTATTTGTAATAAATTTCTGAGCTGAATATATATTTTAAAAAGCAGGGAAAGCTTCATTATCACTACAGGGAAACAAAAGAAAAAACCCATAAAAATAGAAAATAATAAAAATATTAAAACAAAAGTAGTGTATTTATTCTAATTACCATACTAGATTTTAAGGCAAAAAGCACTTCTAGAAAATTAGTATCTTACATAATAAAAGATACAATTCACTAAGAAGATATAAATAATCCATATTCTTATGCAGGTAATAATAATGCTTCAAAATATGCAAAACAAAAATTAAGAAAGTTATAAGTACAACTTAATAAATCTATCATTGTGATATATAATCCAATATACTAACTGACAGATGAAGCAGATAAAAAAATCAATAATAACAGAAGATTTAAAACACATAATTAACATGCAGGGCAATATGTACATATATTACAGCCCTATACCCCAAATTGGAGAATATCTTCTTTCAAAATAAAGATTACTTATGAATATTGACATGGTTTTTGCACATAAAACACTTCTCACACATGTTAAATAACTGATAAAAACTACTGGTACATTTTCTGATGGCAATGTGATTAGGGTAATTAAGAATAATCTTTCAAAAAATCATAATACAAGGCAAGGTGAAGTCAAACATACTTGACTTTAACATTATTTATTCTTTTGGATTTTTATACTACTTTTTATTTGTGTGGGAAAATAAAAGAGAGCTGATTATATGAAAAATATGAAAAGAATCACAGTTACTTGGAATGGAATAGGCTATATAAGGTAACAACTATCTTCTTGGACACAAGGAAATATATTCAATCTCTTGCTGAAGTAGAAAATAATTTAACTGAATAAAGGCAGAATCAACTATAAAAGGGATTAAATCTTGGAACCAGGCTAATACAGGGGTCAAAGAATCTCTTCTATAGGCCACTGACTTTCCTAAAGGACCTTCTTTCCCAAGGTAGAAACTAGTTATTATAAATCTCTTAGATTATATTCAGCTTCATAATACCTAATCACTTCCATTAATTTACAACTCTGGAAAATATCCAATAATTATTGGTTAATTTATAACATTACACTAACATATTTGTGTAATACTTCAGTGATATTTTATATACCTTTTCAAGTTATTTGAATTTTTAAATATTTTCTTTCTTTGCTTGCAGTTTTTGAAAATAATCATTTCGTTTTTGAGCAAACCCTCAGCAACTTAGCAAGACCCTGTCTCAAAATAGAAAATAAAAAGGACTGGGAATGTGGCTCGGTGGTAAAGCATGCCCAGGTTCAATACCCAATACCAACAAATTTTTTTTTCTATTATAAGACAAAATTTATAAAACTAACTTAACTACCAACGGTGTTCAAAATCATGAAATTCACAAGACTGAATAAAAATAACACCCATTTATATCACTTTAACATATGCATTATATACATGGGGGGAAAGCTGTCTTCTGTAAAATAATGAAAAGAAAAATGTTACCCAATGAAATATAAGATCATACACATAATTTCCTTTTAAGGAAGAAAGCATAATATAAGTGAAATATGCATTTTAAGTCTGCTTCTCAATGTTATTCTCTTAATGAGTGACTACAATTTGTATTATATAGTTTAAACTAGAGCTGTTAGAATCTATTTCCTTTTTACAATTACTCTGTGATGTGTTTTTTTTAAATATTTATTTTTTAGGTGTAGATGGACACAACACAATGCCTTTATTTTTATGTGGTGCCTCAAGATCGAACCCGGGTGGTCCCGCCCGTGCTGGGCAAGCGCTCTACCACTGAGCCACAATCCCAGCCCTGTGACATGTTTTTAAAAAGCAGATAATCATCCTATATGAAAACTATTTATGATGTTAAAAGAAAAACAAAAACTTATACAATGATGACAAATCAGAAACAAAATATAAAGTTATAAGTATTATTATGTTTTATGAGGCAGATGGTATTACAATCTGTAATTTTTACAAATTTTACATTTTCATTTTACACATTCTTTACAAAATTTTGAAATGATTAAGAGAAATTCTTTAAAAAAATTAAGAAAATGATAGACTATATCCAATGGAAAACAGCAGTAAATTTTGTAGAAAAAGTTTTACAGTTTCTTCAAGGATTAAAACAGTTATATGAGTTCCACAGACTTGACTTATTCCCTAATTATTCTAGATCAATTCCTGTGACTATGCAAAATAACCTGAGTTTATTTTATGTTATTGATGTCTTAGTACAAATCAAAGGCAAGAGTTAGTTTTTATAATTTGGAATTTTGATTAAATATTCAGTATATGAGATAATATACTTACTTTTAGAATTGCACACTATGGCTACAATACTCTCAGAATAATAATGAATTAATCACCTGAATTCAACGGCTTCTCAGGTGGAATTGCTAGAGTATGAGGAAGCCTTGTAAGTGGCTGAATGATCATTGGAGAAAATAAATAAATTATTGTCCATGTTCCCATTACAAAAAGGGCCATGGTCTATTCTTAGTAGGTTAGTTACTAGCTGGGCTAACCAACAAGCTCTGACTTTATCAAAAGAGAAGAAAGCTCAACATAAGAAAAGTAAATTTAGAAATTCACTGATAAGAATTCCCAAATTTTTCAAGACAAGTCTGAAAATCATAATCTTCTTTGAAAACTAACATAATCACTGATATATTAAATAAATCAATTATCATCTTACATTAAATTTTTGTGTGTACAGACCAGAGAAATAGGCAGGTAATAAGAATTTCAGAAAAAACAAACAAACTGTGAGATGTACTAAAAACTAAAAAGTTTGTCTATTAATATGCTTCTTTATTAGAACTGATCAGAGATTATGTACCAGATGGATAGATCTAGATCTTAAACTACCCATGATGCACAGGAGCACAGATTAATTGCTCTGTTATTTGTATACACCTTTTCAAATATTGCTGAAAAATATAACATTTCAATAATTCTACTGAAGTTTTTAGTGGCTATTGTTCACTCACCTTTCCTTTAATATAAAGATAATAAAGATGTATAATCACTCTGTCTATTTTAGTCTTCTTATAAGTGTAGGAAGGAAATGTAAATTCCTTCCTAGAATATAAATACAGTTTTGGCTCAACTGTACTTATTATATTCAACAAATTCCAAAACATTCTAAATATCAGATATAGCTTTATATAAAGAAATAACATCATCAAGTATAATAAAGAAATAACATCATCAAGTATAACAGGTGAGGGCTATATACATAAAGAACATTTAAAGTATTGTACATACACTATTAGTAGGAGAATGGTATCCATAAAGTTGAAGACGCTGACATAGAGCACAAAGGGCCACATGAAGAGTCACATTTCAGAATGAACCCAAGAACAGCAAAAGAAAAAAGAAAAAGACGACAAAATAATCAATTAGGAAGGGCAAATCATTATGCTACATTCTATATAGAGCACACACACAATGCAAGTGGGATAAGTTAAAGATGAGTAGCAAAGTTTTAAAAATTTCATATAATTAAAACATTTAGTGAATTTGTGACCATTTCAACCATGCTCATTGTAACCTGATAGCACTATTGTTTTGAGTAAGACATACTCCTCTTAAGTATGCAGCTTTATTTGGACGGGTTTCAGCAATTTTACATGGGATGGGCGAAATTCTAGATATAGCATCATGACAGTAGAAATGGTCTGAGACTTGTACTGGAATTCTGTTCTGTTATTATCAATGCTATGACATTATACAAGCTAAATAACCTCTCTTAGACTATTTTCTCATCCATAAAACAGGTACAGTACTTACCTGGGAGAACTGTAATAAGGACAAAAATGGGAGTAACATTTATTATGAACACAGCACAGAGCTTAGCATGTAAGTATCCCAAGAAATGTTATGTTTATTTAACTCCTTCTCAAGTATAGCTAATTTTTTATGTGGAAATAATTTAAAATTTAATTTTTATTTGAGTATGTTAATATTTAGTATAAGGTAGTTATGTGATTCTATTAAGTTTTATAATTAGTTAACCTTTTTGAGTTCTATTATATTTTGCATACTGTTAAATGGCTACTGTTAAATGGCATGTGTTTTAGTTCATTGAATTCCCATAAAAATCACATGTAGTCGTAGTCATTACTCCCATTTACCCTACTTGTACAAAAGAAAAAACTGAGGCATAGAAAAGTTAAGGAAACTTATTCAAGATCACACCAATAACAAGTGGCATAGTTAATATTCAAACACCAAAAATCTGGCTCCTCAGCCTATGTCAACCTGCTTCTTTTTTTTTTTCCAAGCTGCTTCTTTAATATAACCCACATATTTTCACAATGAGCTGGATTTTAGTTGCTTTGAAACTCAACCATAATATTTTAAGAATGTGTAGAATCATACTGTCATTTATAGCATCTTGACAGCACCACTTGATGTTCTAAATGATCCTCTATACTTACAACAGTAAAAAATAAAATTTATTCGTTCAGTTTGCATTATTTAAAATGCAATTACTTATAGTAAATTAAAACTAACATTATCACTAAATATTGTAATAAATATTAGTAGAGAACTATACTGCTGAAAAGTAATGTCAATCAGAAGCAGAACTAAAGATTATTCCTGTATTAAGAAACAGTTCTGATCGTTAAGTTATATAAATGAGACTTTAGGAGCACTATTTAAATCATACAAGATAAAACTTCTGAGACACCTGAGGAGATCAATGACTTTAGTAAGCATTCCTTTACATATAGGGCTAGGGATGCGGCTCAGTGGTGAAGTACCCCTGAGTTCAGTCCCTGGTAACCTCCCTCAAAAAAAAAAAAAATTATCTTTACCCATATATTTGCTAAGGATGCTTCACTGACCTATATACATATAAAACAACACAACTTGGATATGCTGTAGTAATTCAGATTTCATAATTTCAAGTTAATGAGATTTTACTGTATCATTATTACAAATATTTGCATTAAATCAATATTAAATTTTCTTTACCTTGGCTGTAATGAAGCTCAAGAAGATAAGTTTTGTGCTGATACTGTATACTTTACCAATGTGTACTGTCTGCTAATATTTTTTCCCTTCCTCTCGCCCTTTGTTACTTGATTCATGTGTTTTAAAAAACGTTAATGATTAGAATCATATTGTAGTTTTATTGGAAGATGAATAAATCCTCTCTGGAAGTATTTTAAATACACAAATATATGAAACAATTATATTTCTATCCATTAAAATTCTATTTATTACTAAGGCGTACCAAATTCATTAACATAATTAAATCTACTTAAATTATTTCATTAACAACTTGCCGATTCAGTGAATTATAGTCAGAGGTAATCTATTAAAATTAGAATAACTGTTTACTTTTTTAATGTATTATGTATAGGAGATAAAATTTAAGAATGTATTTAATTTTCTAGTTGTCTTTGCTAATACTTTAAATGAAAACATTTACAGGGCTATCAACATAAAATTTATTAGTTACAATTTGGAAACTATGAGACCTAAATTAAGTGGAGAACTACCTAATACCCCTTTAATACTTCCCTAACATAATCAGAACCAGCTCTTTTTTTTTTTTTTTGGCAATACTAGAGATTGAACCCAGAGGCTTTCTAGTACTGAGCTACATTCCCAGCACNGGGCCGCACTCATGCCAGGCGAGCGCGCTACCGCTTGAGCCACATCCCCCGCCCTTTTTTTTAAATTTGAGACAGGGTCTTGCTAAATTGCTGAGGCTGGCTTCAAATTTACAATCCTCCTGCCTCAGCCTCCTGAGCTGCTGGAATTATAGGCATGCCCCTCTGCACCCAGCTCTTTGTTTTTTTAAGACAGTCTTCTATAAGTGTTGCCATAATGCATTGATAATTTCATCACAGTAAAATATCAACTATTGATAATTTTATCATAGTCAAATATCTTATGAAGTATATGTCTTTCATAGTCCTGGTAATCTGAATTTATTAAATTAGATATAATTAAATATTTCACTAATATACTGGGAATTAATACAGTGCCCAACTGCTATCAATAATTCATGTTTAAAGAAAAACTAATACAAGTAACCATGAGAATAAAAAAATGAAGTTAATTATTTTAAAAATAAAACAATTAAATTACTTTAAAGGGGGACTAATTTGCAAATAAAACAATTATTTACATGTCTGTATTTCTGGTATATAAGTACCATAAGAAGAAATATGGTACAATAAAAAAAAGTTCAGGTTTTGGAGCTGGCCATACTTGGGCGCAAATCTTAGCTTTCCTATTTAATAGCTATGTAACTTTGGATATGATATTTTCCAATTATCAGTTTCCTCATCTACAATTGTGGATAATAAGAGAGTTGTTAGGTAGATTAAATGAGTAAATTCATGCAAAGTGCCTACTATAGTGTCTGACAACATGTCTCTGAACTCATTTGTTATTTTTGTAACTTGAACTGACTTGTTGTTAGGCTGAAATAATTGAGACAAACAAACAAACAAAAAAACTGGTAATAAGATGGAAGGAAATGTTGCTTAGAAAATTCTAACTTCAGAATAAGACAATAATATTATACATTCCAGAAGAAGAATCTATAATATATATTTCTATGAATGTTAATAAAAATCTACATTACTGCCTTGTATTTGTTTCAACATTTATATTGTTATATTAGCATTAAGTTCATTTATATCATAATTAAATCTTTGCAATTCACCTTTTAATTTTTATATGCATAATGATCTGCATTAATATGCTGTATGATATACCCTTCAAATCTCACATATAACAATAATATGAATGAAAATGATTTAATGAATGTGACTATGGGTACAGATATTTAATATCAATATTTAATGTAAATATTGATATTGAGGAATATAGGCACAAAGAATTTTTCTATATAACAACTGTAAAAAGTTTTCAAGAAAATTTCTAACTTCAATTACTATTTCCCAGCGTGAATAAAGTAATTCTCACCTGGAAAACCCACCTGAAACCACTATAAAGTATTTCTTACCAGCATTGCACGCTTTTCTTCATCTCCTTTAGTTTCTCTCTTTTCATTTTTTTTCCTGAATATCTCTTGAAGCTGAAAGGAAATTAATCAACAATCAAATACCCAAGAAAAGTTTTGAGGCACCTACCTATCACACTATGCTAGGTGTATTCTGAAAACAAAGAAAATATTTGGACACTACTTCAAATTCTTATTTCATTACACAATAGATGAAAGTTAAATAAAATATGCTACCTCCCAAGACTTTAGACTTATTCAAATAACTTAGACCACCTCCTGCTTTTAGGAGTGCTTCTCAAATGGGCAAATTATCATGTATCAGGCAGTGGTACAGCAACTGAAAAGACCGGATACCAGCTTTAAAGGGAAAGCAGCTTTTTGAAAGAGGGTAGAGGGCCAGGGATGTGGCTCAGTAGTAGAGTGCTTGCCTAACATGAACAAGGTCCTAGTTCAATCCCCAGTACAACAAAACAAAAACCCAAAGAAGAGTGTAGAGTAGAAACAAATAGGAGGTCAATATAATACTTTAACCTCCCATCTCCATAAACAGACAGCATTCCAAAAGCCATCTATATAAAACTACTTCAAGGGAATGAGTTCTCCAAGTTAATCTATATGTCAGTGGGGTAGAATTTAGCAGTGTTGACATAGAATACTTACTCAAAATTTCTTAGCTAAATAGACATATTCTGAGAGTTTCCCAAATACAGTCTGTACTATCATAACAAAACTACATTACACTAAACTTATCTATTTTAGCATATTTCCATTTATTGCAACAAAACTAAGAACACCCACCTCTTGACAATTCTGTAAAGCACTAGAATGTAGGTTACAGGTCCAATGGCTTTGGCTCAGGGACTACCCTTAGGCAAGGGCTATGTGGATGTTAGTTTAAGATTTTTTTTTAATTTTTAAATTGATTTTTTAAAAGTAAATGACAGTGGAATTCATTACAATTCTTATTACACATATACAACACAATTTTGTAAATCTCTGATTGTATATAAAGTATGTTCACACCAATTGGTGTCTCCATACATGTACTTTGGATAATGTCCATCACATTCCACCATCCTTGCTAACCCCCTGCCCCCTCCCTTCCCCTTCCACCCCTCTGCCCTATCTAGAGTTCATCTATTCCTCCCATGCTCCCCCTTCCTATCCCAGTATGAATCAGCCTCCTTATATCAGAGAAAACAGTCAGCATTTGTTTTTTGAGGATTGACTAACTTCACTTAGCATTATCTTCTCCAACACCATCCATTTACCTGCAAATGCCATGATTTTATTCTCTTTTATTGCTGAGTAATATTCCATTATTAGTTTAAGAGTTTTGATAAATCCCACTAATTAGTCTTGCTTATTTCCCTTTGAATGGGTACTAATGAACTTTTGATGAGGATTTTTCTCTCTTCTCTTTTCTACCAGAGAAAAAAATGATTTCATCTGTGTTCTAGTCTGTGAAGTAAATTTGAAGCTTATTAAGAGGTATTCTGAGAGATTATTAATGGTTGTATTACAAAGGAAAAAAAAAAACAAAAATAGAAAGTAAAATGACTATGTGCCATTTTTTCCTTTGTTTTTATGAAGGTAAAGACAGATTTGAACATAAATGTTAAGGGTAGACCTTACTACTTTAAGGAAAAAATTAATTTCTATTTTAGAGCAAAAACATAGAAATTTTACCATAGAAAAAGATTCAGGATATATAGGTAAAAAGAAAGAGAAAAATGCTGGAGGAGGAGGCGGGAAGATAAATGAGCAGCTGAAGACACTGTCAGACCAGCACTAAGGCTGGACTAAGGTAAGAAAGATCTACCTATAAATACTTAAGAACTGTCAGCCCTTATTCAAAGACAAGAAAAGGGAATAGGGAAGTTGATACAATACTGCAATAAAAGGCACCAGTGAGTGGAAGTGATAAGGAAAAAGGGAAACTATCTAGACCCTGTATTGAGAAGGAAGGAAAATGCTTATGGCAAATATTTATGATTAGGTGGTTGATATAATAAAGACTGAATACTAACCTGGGCAAATATAATATTAGGACTGCTTGTTATCTATCCAATAGATAATATCTGATACATTCCAAACTTCTAGCTAGTATTTATACACAATTTTAATCATCTTTATACTATGAACATAATGTTTATTTTTACAATGAAAATATTATTGAAAGTATGAGTATATATTTCTTTACTAAAGTTGAAGTATAGATTTTTCACTCTTTCCTCTAGAGTAGTACTTCGATAATGCAAAAGCATAAACATATAAAATAAGCAATATTTATTATTGATAAAATGCAGCATATAATATACCTACCACCAAAAACTCCTTTTTATCCACCATCTCATTGCCATCAGTGTCAAACATGTTGAAAGCTATTCTAAAACCTGCATGTGGCTCTGTCATAAAAAAATAGAAAAAATATTCAAGAAATGGAAAAATGTATTTTTAAAGTACAAAATCTGTATTAGTTGTAAACAGTTTCTCAAATGCATTATGGAAATATTTTCCTCAACCAAGAAAACAAAAGCAACATGTTACTATTATTTAAATGTAACAAAAACTATAAAGACATAAACACAATAGCAGACTTAATAACCAAACTGGTAATATACTTTAAAAGTATCTTATAATACTGTATAGCACAAAAGGCAAAAATTGACTACTTTTCTTCTAAAAATAAATATTCAAAGTCTGTTAGTTTGTTAAAAAAAACTATCAGCTCATCATATCTGAAATGATCTCAATGTTTAACTACTTAGAGTGATATAAAAAAATAAAAATATGACACAATGAAACAGTTCCAATTTGGAAAATTATAATTCAAATGACCTATGGAAGTAAAGGTCAAGAATGAGAGGTTTCAGATTTGGGTTTAAGTTTCTGAAGGCTTCAAAAAGAGAAATATAAAAAAAAGAGGTTTGATAATGTAATTCCTAATTCCTCCAAAATACAAGGAACAATTGCTCTTCTGAGAAAGAGTTTCATAAGTTAAAATAATAAAAAATAAAAAGGAAACACTTATAGACAGATAATGAACTGCTTTAATTTTATGAACTTTATAACAAGGTTCACTCTTTTTTCTTTTCACTTCTAGAACAAAAAGAAGAAACCTGGGCTGAAGAAAACTTTAACATGTCTTTCAAATAGAAGCTCAGTACACACACTTTCTCAAAGTATTTGACTTTTCTTTTGACATGACTGGCATAAAGTTTAGAAAGGACTCCTGCAACTCCCCACTACAGATATACTTGCTACTGACCCATTGTGAAATCCTGAACCTGGCAAAGGAGAAACAAATAGCCCTACTTATTTAACCCATAATATCTTTTTCTGAAAATATGAAAAACAATAGAAAATCCTTTATGTTAGCCAAATCTTGCATGTATTTTAGGAATCTAAACTTAATTTTATTACCATTGACTTTAGAAAGAAAGAAAAATTCACACCATCTCTGATAACCAAGTTTTAAGCTTTAAAAAGATCTTCAAAGTACACTGTTATAGTTTAGATGTCAGGTGTCCCCCCAAAAGCTCACATGTGAGACAATGCAAGAAGATTCAGAGGAAAAATGATTGGGTTATAAGATATTAACCAAATGAGTGAATTAATCCCCTGATAGGGATTAACTAATTGGTAATTGAAATGGTAGGGTGTAGCTGGAGGTGGTGGAAACTGGAGTGTGGTTTGGGGGTACATATTTGTCTCTGGCAAGTGGAGATCTCTCTCTCTCTCTCTCTCTCTCTCTCTCTCTCTCTGCTTTCTGATTACCATGTAGTCTGCTCCGCTCCACCACACTCTTTCATCATGATGTTCTCAAGCCCCAAGGAATGGAGCTGGCCTTCTATGAACTAAGACCTCTGAAACCATGACCGTGTGCTCTTAAATAAACTTTTCCTCCTTTAATATTGTTCTGGTCAGATCTTTTAGTCACAGCAGCAAAAAAGCTGACTAAAACATACATGTACAAAGGAAGTCCTTACAAACATTGGACGAGAATATGAAGTTAAAAAAATAAAAAGGAAAAGGGAACACTAATACATAGATACTATAGATTATGTAGTCCACATCCTGCCAGTCCTCTTTTCATATTTTTCTTAGTTCTAATCCAAATGTCTCATACCTTTTCTCTTCAAACTCCTTAGAAGCTTTTACAGCTGTGTTCAATACTCAAAAGAAAATTTCACAGCATACCCATCTCTTTCTTTAGTAGGCAAAAACCATGTTATTATTTGGATGTGAGGAAGAGAATAACAAAGCTGTTTTAGGGTAAGAATGATGAGTATTCTGATTGACTACTAGTGTGGAGACTCAAGATTCACTCTCTCCCATTAGTCTTGCAGAAATTTTGATTCAAATGAGTACAGTAGGAACTTAATTATATGTCCTGATCTTTGGGGCTTCATGAAGAATAAAACCAAAATGACTGATTTTAAATTTGTAATTCATGAGCTAATTACTAGACCGCAAGCCAAAATATTTTTGACTCTTAATAGTGCTGTGCTTGGCATATTTCTGCAGCATTTAGACATGAATTTTGCAGAACAGCAAAGATAAGCCTAAAGTCATTTTCAATATTAAAAAAAAAACTAAAGAAGATCTATTTTCCAAGATTCACATTGAAAAAGAAAACTCTATCTAGAAATAAATTTAATGAGCATACTTACTTGTTAAAATACATAAAAGAAAAAGATATTCTGTGTAAGAAATCACACCTAGAAGAAAAATAGTATCAATTATGCTATATACAATATTACTTTTCCTCTTATGTATTAAATTAAAATATTCTACTAGCAAAAGACACTGTAAATAAGCAGATGCTAACTATTGTTTTAAAGGAGATTAAGCTATTATAAAAAAAACTGCAAAAGAAGCAGCAAAATTAATTTTAATTTAGTTGTTCCACAGACCACTTTGGAAACATATATAAAATTCCCATTAATGTTCTCAAATATATTGGCAAAAAAAGGGAAAATTATAATTTCACTTATAGCTGTAATTTTTAAACTTATGCTATTTTTCCATGTATGAATCCAACATGAAACTAAAAAAGGCAGAAATGGTTAATACTGCGAAAAGCTTGATTAATATTTAGTAACACTTGGATAAAACATTAAGACATCCTTCCTTAGAAACCCAATTTTTATACTGCATTCAAAAAATAAGACTTATAGTCACCAGTTTCCTGCTGTCTAATTATCATTTATTATTTTTGAAAAATAATATTTAAATGTACACTAAGAAATTTTTAATTTAATTTAATGGATTACACTTTATGTACCCTGCACCCTGAATTTTCTGTAGCCCCATAATTAACTTTAAAAGGAGTCTGTTTGAAGTAAATAAAAGTATACATTGTTACTTGAATTCTTACTTTTGGACTAGAACACCCAAAACTAGGGTTTAATTGATTATCTAAGTAAAATACTAAGAAAATTATAATCAGAAATAAGTCTGCATTATTTATCTAAATAGCAGATAGTTTTGATGTTTAGTTAAAGGGTATTAAAAAATCTTTAAATAATCAGATTGTGAACTTTAAAGTTTCCATTTTATCTGATGTTCTTTGAGACTACTCTCTTTGTTACAGAACAAAGAAAAGAGAAGCCACTTCAGGCAGTTTGTCAGAGACATGAAGTGAACTATCGAGGAAGCTCTGAAAGCATTCTCTTCTTTTGTTTATACTAGAACATGGTGACCTATGGACAGATAGTTCTGGTTGATTTCCGTGAATGTTATGGGAGAAAGATTCTGAAATGGTCAATGTATATAAAGATACAATACTTAGATTCTGTAGAGAACACTCAAAAAAAAAAAAAGAAAAAGAAAAGAAAGAAAAAACAAATGCCAAATGCAAGAGGAAAAAAGAGAAATGGGACTTGTTACCTCTATTATCCTATCTCATTGTTCTAATTCACCTGGTGGAGTACACAAGACTTGCTGGTTGGTAAAAAGAATTTTAATACCTACTATGCAGTGTGTATTTGACAGTAAATTTAAGATTACCCTCAAAGTGAGAATTACTTAATAGTGTTTAAGTCTTGATCATGGTAAGCACCTGTCTGTAGGGCTACATGCTTACTAAGGTGGCTTAATCTATAGGGAAGAAAAACAAAATGAAACTAATGATGTAATTTAAGAAAAATGGTCAAGAAAAACTGAAAATATTGCTGAATAGGAATTATAGATTCTTAATGCTTTCCAATAATAAAAATGGAAAAGTTTATAGACAAACCTTTCACTTTATTCAAGGTTACTCAGGATAAATAAATAAATACATGTGTGTGTGTGTGTGTGTGTGTGTGTATTTTAAACACTAAGCATATAGTAATGCTGCAATCTTTAGAAACAGGATAAGATGTCAACTCGGTTTCTTCTGAGAATTCAATAAAAAAAGTTTAAAGAAAGTTCCTTAAGGGGCCAAGGCTGTAGCTCAGTGGTAAAGTGCTTTCCTCATATGGGTGAGGTACTGGATTCAAGCCTCAGCACCACATAAATAAATAAAGACACTGTGTGTTCATATACAACTAAATAAATGGTTTTTTTTTTAAAGAAAGCTCCTTAAAAAGCATAATACTGTTTAATTCCTGTATCACGATACATTATAGTTGGCTGTTATAACTAAGTCTATGTAACAAGTTTTTATAAATACTGTGTATTTCAGGGTTTTTTTTCTTATTGGGTAATATTTCAAGCAGATGAGCTTCTTCATTTTAAAATTAATCTTCAATAGCTCTAAAGATTTAGGTTTATAATTGCCCTGCCATTTAATCTCTGGGAGAAAAGAAAAAAAGGCAAGTATCTCTGAGTTTCTCTACTTCACCTAGTCTGATGGCTCTAAAGCTTATTGAATCATAAATTATCTTGACAATCTGAAGCATATGACATAGATACAAACTATCCTACAAGGTAGTCATTGAATAAGTGCAATTATTTAAATTTAAATTAATCAAAGTCAAATAAAACTGAAAATTCAGTTTTTCAGTTTTGATTTATGCTAGCCACATCTAAAGTGCTCCATGGCAACATTTGGCAGTGGATACCATATGAAACAGCATAGAAGTAGAATGCTTTCTCCACTACAGATAGTTCTATTTAAACAGTACTGAATAAATGCTCTCCCTGAAAAGAAGAAAAATAGAAACATGCATATAACATGAGGAATATTAGGACATGCCTAAATTTAGGGCTTTTAGATTAAAGCTTTCCCTTAGCTAAAAAGAATTTCCGTTTCCTATGCATTTTTTTCTGATTATGTCTGACCAGAATTATCTGTTCCTTCTGAGTTTTGAACATTACTGATCCTATCATCTTACCCTGTAATCTGTATGATAGTTTTTGAGACAACTTCCAGAAAAAAAAAAAATTTAGACTGTTTAAAGACAATTTGGCCCAGGTTTCTCAAATATTTAAAAACCATAGTTATGTAAAGTCTATAATAAAAGATAAGTTGTATTTTTTAAATTCCATGTGAAACAGGTGGAAGCAATATTTTTTAATTTTCTTTATTTTTTGTTTACTGGGGATTGAACATAAAGGTGCGTTATCATTAAGCTTCCTCCCTAGCCCTTTATTTATTATTAAAAAATAGATTTAAAAGATTAAGTGTTCATGCAAAAAAAAATCTCATTTATTTATTTATTTCACCTACTTTGAACTCTTAGCTGTTGCTTCCTTTTAAATTTTTTTATGTTGAGACAGAGTCTCAATAACTTGTGGAAGGTCTTGCTAAACTACCCACGCTATCCTTAAACTTGCAATCCTCCTGCCTCAGCCTCCCAAGACGCTGGGATGAAAAGTGTTTACCAACACACCAAGCAGAAATTTGAATTTCTAATTCTACTTTAAGTATATGAATTATAACCATATTCCTTCAAAGTATTTATCTTTAAGCTAGGATAAGTATAATATTTTCAAACCAATACTGATTAGCAAAGATGAAAAAGAAAAATTTAATTTTAATTTAATTTTTTGCATATTCTTTTATTTAAAAATCTAAACAAGTATGTGTCATTTCTTTTTAAGGTTAAAGGTTTTTTAAGGTTTAATATGCATGTATTTCATTAACTAATTTTTCCATAAATGTGTACAAAAAGTATGTTGTGAAAGAAAACTGCAATAAAAGCCATGTAATAGGATTCCAAGCAAATTAATTTAGATACAGGATAATAATAATGGAGTAAATTAAGCAGGTGGATTTTGTAAATTTGGCTGCCAAAAGACATGTCTGATAAGTTTTTCATAGTGATTAAATTCAGGAATATCCATAATTCCTTAGAAGCAAAATGAAAGGAAGAAAAATAGATACTTGAAGATCTATTATTTTTAGCTTTTTTTTTTAAAAAAAATTTCTTTCTTTTGTAATGCTGGGGATATTCTTTTGTAATACAGGGCATCATGCAATTTAGGTGAGTGCTCTACAACTGAGCTACATCAATAGCTCAAAATCTAATTCTTTGAAGCATGCTTTATTTTGTGGTAAATATAACTTGTGCTTTTCAATGTGGTTTTTCAAAAAGTAATTTTTTTAATTATGAAAGTTCATTCTGTCATTAAAAAATATGGAAGATTAAGTAATATACATAAAAAAGATAACATAAAAACAACCATCCTAAATCATGCCACCAAATATAACATTACTATCCAAAAGCATTCATGTTTTGGTGTTTTAGTTTTCAGATTTTTCTCTCTATATTATATACATATATGCAATTTTAAAAATTACTACAGGTATGGGAGAAATATACACACATGAATAGTATAATCAGCAGTGTCAATATTAAAATGTGTAAGTACTCAAATTAACTTACCTCTTTCTTTAAGATTTCGAAATAGCTTTGATGATCCCTTCCAAACTGGTGGTGTTTCTGAAAGCATTTGATTTAATTCCTATGACAGAAGGTGTCATATATGTAAATACTTTCTTAAAAAATAGAGTTAAAAAGTTGAATGTTCAAGCAAAAAAAAATCATTTAAAAGACCTCAAGTGTGGTATATTTATCCTATTTTTGTCCTGCAGTTTATTCAACCACAAAATAACAATATTTGCCCACAGTGCAAATATAAAATAAATGATAAAGATCCTATAATGAATTAGAGCTACTCAAAATTTCAGATAAGTAACTGGAGTTATATATAGATAAGATAACCATATTAAGATAAAACAGTAAGTTTAAGTTCTGGAGTCAGTTATAAAGGAATAGTTTTATGAAAGCCACATGGATTTCTTCATCAAGGTCAATATGATCACCTGGCCTCATATTGTTCTTTTCAGCATTACTGGATTGAGGGGGTTTTGAGCAGAGGAGATTAATAAAGGAATATGCTAAAAAGGAATGAAGAGTATTTTTATGGTGACTCAAAGAATAAGGACAACTGATAAAGTGGAAAGACAGGGATATTGAGTTGTGACCAGTTTCAATTTTTTTCAGATTTTAATTTAAATAGGAAAGAACACAGACTCAACTGCTATCTGGTCAGCTTTAAAAAAAAAAAAAACAACACACTGCTGGTGGGATATTATTAAAGAATTTAAATGTTTGTATCATTGCTCATATAATAATTTTGAATTATTGTGCATACTTCATAAAAATTACTAAATAAAAACTGTAATTTGGTTAATTGTAAAGAATACTGATTAAAGGATTTGGTAAGATAACAGACTAATCTGAAATTTAAAAACCACTCTGCTTAGTAACATATTAAAAAAAAAAAAAACAGAGACCACTTCTATTTCTATATCTGATCCCTCTTACTCAAACTGTGTGGTTCACCAACAATCTGGGTGTTACCTGGGAACTTAAGAATGAATTTCCATTCCTATATCCAGCCCTACTGAATCAGACTGTTTTTTCATATATCTCAGGAAATTTGGGGCATATGCAGGTTTCAGAAACACATCAAATAAATACTTCCTGATGTGGCAGTATCCGAATATACTCTGTGGTATTTATAAATGATCATTGTTTTCCGATAACTTTGAGGACTTAAGATTTATTAAAATTTTTATATTTTGATTCATGATGAGAATCTCTCTCCTTATCCCCAGGGCCTACCTTGTTCTCTTGTATGTTGCAGTGCTGTATAAAAAGTTAACTTGACTGACTTTTGACCCTGGCCCCTGGGAGGGAGACTATAAATCTTGGATCACACTTGACTTTATGCTAAGGAAATGATTCAGGATGGGATCTGATCACCAGAAAGAACACTATGATTTGAAGTGACCCAGGCATAATGTCTTGAGAGGAAAAGGAATAGAAATTGAGTTCAGTTATACATATGGTCAATGATTCAAATAATCATACTAGGTCATAAAACCCCAAGAAAAGATCTGGAAAAGATCTGGATACCAAGCTCAGTGGAGCTTTCAGGTTGGTGAACACCCCCTGATTTCACATGAAGATGGCAAAAACGCTCTTTGTCAGGTCCCTCCCAGACCTAACCCTTTGTCTCTTCATCTGACTGGTCTTAATTTGTATTTTTTGTAATAAAACTGTAATCATTAGCATAGCATTTTTCTGAGTTCCATTAAACCAAAGGGGAATTGTGGTAAGGAACTGTGGCAAACCCCTGGTTTTGTAGGTCAGAAATATGGTGCCTGGAGATCCCTGAACTTACAGCAAGCATCTGAAATGAAGGCAGTCTCATTGGGTAACATGCCTTTATATAATCTCTTGGTGATTAGTGTCAGAATTAAACTGCAGTATTGCAAGAAGTATTGAATAGATGTTTTCTGAGTTAAATTAAGTTTCCCAAAATTACAGATGCTTTTTAAGGTATTTATACAACCTTCTCAAATGAGTACAGTTTTTTTTAATTATACAGTTAATACATATACATCACAGGAAAATTAGTAAGCATAGATAAGAAAAAATAATTACGATCCAAGATAAACACATGTAAGTTTTAATATTCTTTTTATCTGATTCTGTAGCTGGAAATCCTTATATAGCATTTGTTACTGCAAATATTAAATCTTCCTCCTTTTATTATTTTGGAACGTCCTCTTTTTAGTCCATATATTGTGGGCATATTTTCCTATCAAATATTCTTCATTTTCATATTAATGGCTTCATAGCAGTTGTCTATAATAGCAGTTCTAAAATTCATCTCTTTACATACTTAAAAATACTGTTAGCCTCAAAGACATATGGTTTATATGGGTAAATCTATTTTAAAGTAAAAACAAAAATTTTTTAAAGCATAAGAATACACAAGCATACATTCCATTAGCTGTCAGAGCAATGACATCATCACTCATCATGCAGCCTCTTAGAAAAATCTACACTCTGAAGGAGTAAGAGTAAATAAAACAAGTATCTTTTCAGCATTATAATGAAAATGACTTGGACCACATACATCCTTGAAAAGGTCACTGCATTTAAAGAACTACAGTCTATATTATTCTACAACTTGTTGTTTTGCTTATTCTTGTATTTTCTAGGTCTATTCACTTCAATATATGTAGCTCTAATATATTTATTTATCTTAATTCTATATTACTATATTTATCTTTGGTATGTGTGTTTTACAATTCTTTTTATCCATTTCTCTAATGATTGACATTTATATGGTTTCTAAATTCTGTTGGAATTTTTGTTAGTGTTGCACTAAATTTATGGATAAATTTGGAGGAAACCAGTATCATTATGAGATAGCTTATTGTCATCCATGAATATGATGCTCCATTTATTCATGTCTTTTTTCCTTTCTTTCTTCCTTTTCTTTCTTTCTTCTTCTTCTTCTTCTTTTTTTTTTTTTTTTTTTTTTTTTTGGTACTAGGGATTAAATACACCCAGGGGCACTTAACCACTGAGTCACATCCCCAGCCCTTTTTGTTATTTTATTTTGAGACAGGGTCTCTCTCCCAAAGTTGCTGAAGCTATCTTTGAATTGGCAATCCTCCTGCTTCAACCTCCCAGACTGCTGGGATTACAGGTGTGTGTCATAACGCCCAGCTCATTTACTTTTGTCCTTTTAAAAATGTGACTTAATAACTTCTTCCACACTTTCTATTATTACACTTTTAAGTATGTAATAATTCTTGTGAAATTCATTTATTTGATAATAATTTCTAATTGCCACTGCTATGGCAGAAGCCCCAAACCAGCACGTTAATTAACTTTGGTTCACTGATCTTACATTCAATAATAACCTTGAATTTATTTGAATAAATCTCTGCATTTTTAAATTTTTCTCTCAGGCATATTATTTGCTACTATTCCAATCACTGGATCCTTTCTTTTTTTTTCCTCTTTGTCATTTTGCATGTTATGGCCTGAACTGTGTCCTCCTTCCCCCCAAATTCATATGTAAAGTCCTAATTCCCAATATTTCAGAATCTGGCTATATTGGAGAGGTATTCTTTAAAGGTAATTGTATGAGGTGGCCCTAATCTGATATGACCAGTGTCCTTATAAGAAGAGATTGGAACACAGACATTCACAGAGGAAAGACTATGTGAAGATAGAGGGAGAATACAGCTATCGAGAGTCAAGGAGAGAGGCCTCAGAAGAAAATGACCTGTTGATGCCCAGATTTTAGACTTCTAGCTTCCAGAACTGTGAGAAAATAAATGCCTGATAAGTTACTCAGTTTGTGCTACTTTGTTATGGCAAACTAGAAATATAAGCTAATGAGATGTAATACTTTGCTAGGCCTCTAATAAAATGTAGTGAAATAGTTGTAATAGCAGGTATATATTTATTATATCTGACTTTAAAAGAAAATGTCTCTAATGTTTCACCAGAAAACGTGTCATTTGCCATAGGCTTTTGAGGATTCCCTTTAGTTAAGGAAATTAGAAATGACTAAATCAAAAAATAGAAAATTATCAGTACATTAGTAGTCTCTCTAAGCCCCTCACTGATGATGTTACCCTTTATCTCCCCTAGAAGTAAAGGACATCTTGAATTTTATGTTAATCATTTCTCAGTCTTCCCACCTATGAATGCAATCCTAAGTAATATGGTTTTACTTTCCCAGTTTGGGACTTTATGTAAATAGGATTATATTTCTTAAGTGAATTGCTTATTTTGTTTATCATTACATTTCACTGAGGTTCATCTAGTTATAGCATTACTACAAAGCCTTTTTTTCATTATTCTATACTATTTACCATATGACTATATCAAAATTTATATGTCTACTATTAATATTTATGTTATTTTATGCCATTATGAACAATCTACCAACATTTTTGTGAACCTCTCCTGCATATAAGCAATGGTTTCTCTAGTTATACACACAGGTGTGAAATTAATGGGTCATAAAGGACATTCAAGTTTAACTTTACTAGGTACATGTGTATGCATTGCTATAGAATTTAAACCCAGGCATGTAATTGCAAAGTTCAGGGTGTATATTATCTTTAATTTCATCAGATAATACCAAATTGTTTTCCAAATAGGAGTATACCAATTTACATTTACAAATGATATTTACCATTGAGCTATAGCTTTACTAGTCCTTGGAATTCTCTACCTTTTTTATTTTCTGACAACATGGAGGATTAAAAAAAAAAAAAAAGAGTACCATGATGTGATTTTAATTTTAAAAATACATATAAATACATGTGTGTGTATGTGTGTTTGTATGCTTGTGTATATGAATATGCATGCATATGTATACCAAGAGCTTTAACTTACCTGTTTGGATAGCGACTTCCATGTTTTAGCAACTAAAATAAATATAAAATAATTAGATAATAAATACTCCATGTAATGTATATCCATATTCAGTAGCCATCTACAAGCATAACTCAAAGCCAGGCTTCTATGTCCGAAAAGCAAGGATTTTTAAATCTCAAGATCTGAATTTAAGGTATGATCTTATCTGTTTCATGTACTACAAACTGTTCATAATAAATATTATCAGTAGAATAGGAAATATTTTTCCATAACGAGATTCTTTTAGTTTGGTGATTCCTGAATATGTTATTTTTTATTGATTAAAACAAATAAATTACAGCGGAATGCATTACTATTCTTATTACACATATATAGCACAATTTTTCATGTCTCTGGTTGTATATAAAGTATGTTGATACCAATTCGTGTCTTCATACACATCTCTAGCAATTAGAGAAATGCAAATCAAAACTACTCTAAGAAATCATCTCACTCCAGTCAGAATGGCAGCTATTATGAAGACAAACAACAAGAAGTGTTGGCGAGGATGTGGGGAAAAAGGTACACTCATACACTGCTGGTGGGACTGCAAATTGGTGCAGCCAATATGGAAAGTAGTATGGAGATTCCTTGGAAATCTAAGAATGGAACCACCATTTGACCCAGCTATCCTTCTCCTCAGGTTATACCCAAAGGACTTAAAATAAACATACTACAGGGACACAGCCACATCAATGTTTATAGCAGCACAATTCACAATAGCTAAACTGTGGAACCAACCTAGATGCCTTTCAGTAGATGAATGAATAAAAAAAATGTGGCATATATACACAATGGAATTTTATTCAGCAATAAAAGAGAATAAAATCATGGCATTTGCAGGCAAATGGTTGGCATTGGAGAAGATAATGCTAAGTGAAGTTAACCAATCCCCAAAAAACAAATGCCAAATGTTTTCTCTGATATAAGGAGGTTGATTCATAATAGGATAGGGAGGGGGAGCATGGGAGAAATAGATGAACTCTAGATAGGGCTGAGGGGTGGGAGGGAAAGGGAGGTGGCAGGGTGATGGATTCCTGGATTTATAAGAAAGTGAATTTATTCCATATTAAACATGTTATGAGATTAAAAGCACAAATAATAATATTCATAAAATATTCATATAGGAATAAGATATATTAATATTCCTGAAAATAATTCATAGATAAGATCTCTCTAGGACAAAGAAGGATATGGGGAAAGAGAAAAAGAGATGACAGAGCAGGTAAAGTAAGAGGGAAACTCTTATTGTGTTTTTTCATTCTTCTTCGCTACATCTACTTAAGAAACATCTTGGAACACTAGTATTGTAGTTGAATAAAACATTTGGGATCACTTTCTTTTTCTATTTCCTCTTCACACCCCTGAAAATTGCAAGCATTATAAAACTTATGTTCAATCAGTATTGTTGGGTTTTTTTGTTGTTTTTGTTCATATTTGAACATTATAAATATGTAATGCCTGCCTAAGAATTATTTCCAAATTGAGTAAGTCTTATAACAGCTGCATTAAGAAAACTGGTATATATTATTTTAGCTTTATTACACTGATGACAACCAACCATTGTTTCTATATTGAATGGAGCAATGTATAATCAACAATACAGCAAATTAAAAATTACAAGAAAGGTACTTTTCTTTTGCTATGCAACTCTTTTTAAGGCAATATAACAACTCATTTTAAGACCAAAGAGAAGAAATAAGCTTCTAAACTTTGACAAAATAATTTTCATGGAGATAGATTTCTATGTCATAATAACATTCTTCCTTTACCAAAGAGAGTGTATAAAAACATGTAATCAAATGATTAAAATCACAGGCTGTAAATTATAATTTAGCAATAACATTAACCATAAGACTATATATTCATTTAATAATGCCACTTGGCTTTTTAACAATGAAAAAAGAAGAGATTTATGATTTATGATAATATTTATGATTCTGTTGCTCTTAAAATATACCCATAAAACAAAGGAAGAAAAATGAATGGTGCAAAAGTACATGCACGTGTTCTTATGCAATGTTCATAAGCTATTTATCAAAAGAGGAAGTTAGACATACTCTTGAGTTTTGTAGGGTTTATGAGATTACCACAGTAAATTATTCACAAAAGATATATTCATTCTGCTGGAAATGTTCCATGTTCAATATTATTAGCTTTTGTAAAAGTAAAAAGGTTAAAGAGCCATTAAGGCTGTTCTTCAAAGGATTTTCTGACTTTCTAAATTCATTTGTCTCATATGAAATTACTACATATGTAAATATAACTTAGGTGGAGAGAAAAGACTTAAATTCTATTGGAAATATTTTATTTCTTAAGCTATAGTTTATGTTCTTTATATTTTAATATTATATGTATGAAATATTTTTAAAACAATACATTTTAAAAAATCTAAATTAAGGGCTGGGGTTGTAGCTCACGTGAGGCCCTGAGTTTGATCCTCAGCACCACCTAAAAATAAACAAATAAAAAATGGGGATATTGTGTCCCTACAACTAAAAAAAAAGAAAAAAGAAAAAAAAAATCTAAATTAATAATTTTTGATGTATAAAAGTAATCAATTACTAATTGTAGTTCTAAATATGAAATTCACCTGTTAAGGTCTAAATTTTAAAGAGGAATTTCTAAACAAGAAATTTTCTAGTTTTCAAACAAATTTTTTAAAAATTCTGGTTATGAACTCAAGTGATGATGATGATTATGATGGCTGTATCAATATTCACTAAATTCTCACTGTGTCAAGCACTACACTAAGCAGTTTTTCAATCTCCAAAAATTCTTCTGAGGTTATTATTACTTGCAGTTAATAAAGTTAATACAGACTACTTAATAATAAACACTTAAAAATCCATATTATACAAAATCAATTTAATAAGGGGGATATAATTATCATAGCCTTCAAATTATTTTTTAAAGGAGCCCTTTTTAATTTTCCAGCCTTTTCTATTATTACTGCCCTATATATTCCCAAAGGGGCTGCTATAAGTATACCAATACCCTCTTGATTTTATATTTTTGTTCACATAGTTTCCTCTCCTTTACATGCTACTCCCTCAGTCAATGGTCAAAATCTCATTAAAAAATATATTTATTATAGGCTAAAATCTTCCAAGATCAAGCCTCTTGCCACAGTCCGGCTGCAGGACTCTAACAGCCTCTACCTTAAATTCCACTCCAGCCACATTTCCTTTCTTTTTTTGTAAATACCTCCAAAGAGTTGTTTACATTCACTATCTTCACTTCTTCATCTGCTATGCAGCCCTACAATCTGGTCTCTGCCCTAATCAGTCCACTAAAACATCACTTTAAAAAAATCATCAATAATCTTCACTATAGTACATCCACTAGATGTACTATTTAACTTCTCAATAGTATTCTACTTATTTGATCATTCTGGCCATTTTCTTTGGCTTCTATGATTCTAAACACTTCTGATTTTTCTTTTAGTCAACTTAAATGAATTAAGAGACAGATCCACTTGTCTTATCTTTCATATGTTCAACATATCTTAAACACATTATGTCTAAACTGAAATCATAATTTTTCTCTTCAAACCTCATTCAGTGAAGCCAGTCATTACTCTTTCACCACTATCTTTGGAGGCTTCTGAAGCTTGAACTACCACTAGCCATGCTGTGAGACAGTATCAAAGAATATTTACAATTATCAGAAAAAGATATGAAAATACCCACTCCCATTATCAGTGAGGTGGATATCCTTCATATACTTACATGAATTAATCAAGTAAATGAAAAAGTGTGAAAATACTTGGTCTTCTGGAGAAATTTTATATCAATTTATAAATAAGTAATTTATATGAATAAAATATATATTCCAATAGGTTGAAAACAAAAACACATATGAGAATCCAGTTATCTGTTATTAAATTAGGTATCAAGAAATTTGCAAGAATGTGCATAATGCCAAAAGGTTTGAGAACCACTAACACATGGAAATGTGAGAAAAAATTAACCTACATTTATACTGCAGGAGCAATGACAAGTGCAAAAGAGATTAATCTGCTCAGATTAGATAAAAGTATGAGTATGCAGGGCCTATTATAAAGAATATCAAAAGTAAGTTGGTGTTGAATTTTAATGTACAAGGAAGAGGAAACAATTGATAATTTGTGATAAAAGAAAATAGATAAGGGTTTATAAGAAATATTATGGTAACATTGTATAGCATATGTCTTGAAATACTATACTATTTTTCTAGTTATTCTAAAAAGCATATACTGCTGCATACTTTTACAAAGTAGAGATAACAATATAATCTAACATGATTAAGATAATCTTAAAATATACTTACATTTGGGCTCATCTGTCGTAACAGCCAAAATAAAATCATACGGAGTCATGAATAACTGCCCTTCACATTCTATAGATGCAAACAAACGAAATCGCCTTTCCCTAGATGTAGCGTAGAGGTCTAAGTCTTCAATATCTGTTCTGCCAACAGCAACCTAAAGTTAATAAAGCAAATAAATTTTGAATGTGTGAAACAACTTCTCCTTTTAGAAGATAAATATCTTTAATTATGTTGATAGTAAATTAATCAAGTAATGAAAAAGTGTGAAAATATTTGGTATTCTGGAGAACGTTCATCATTTTATAAATAAGTAATTTACATGAATAAAATGGATCAAAAGATTCTACTTTGAATGTCATTAAAGACTTGAAGATTTCTGAATAGGCACTTCAAAGATTTATTATTTTTTGAGTGGTTTATATCTTAAGTTTTGGTTGTAGAGAACATTAAATTACAGAGCCAGTGGTACCTTTAGAGGAAACACCAACACTTGCTGAATGCTTACCATGTACTCTCTATATACTTCTTTATTTGATTAGAAGTCAATTCATTTAAGTCCATTAATTTTCTAAAAGGAGAAACTAAAGCCTGATATGCTGCTCATGACTATCACTAAGGTAATCATACAGAAGTAATGTTTCAATTAAAGTTGGAATTACTAACTCTAGATCATTATGGTATATTAACCACCAAGAGTCATTCTGAATTTTGCCTAGAGTCAAGATGAACAGAATTAGAAGATGGGGTGGGGGTGGGGGTCCTGTTTTTGTTCATTTCCTTATAGACAATTTTCCATTGTTATTTATTTTCTTTCTGAA
Source organism: Marmota marmota marmota (assembly GCF_001458135.2). Lineage (NCBI taxonomy): Eukaryota > Metazoa > Chordata > Mammalia > Rodentia > Sciuridae > Marmota > Marmota marmota. The sequence continues at coordinate 6,166,832 of NW_026000211.1, read as the reverse complement.
CTAAATATAGGAAATTAATTTTTTAATAGAAGGATTTCCTGATTATAAAATTAATGTCTATACAATGTAGAAGCATTTTTAAATATTTATAGATATATCGTATCATTTTTGGCAAAAGAAATGGAATTAAACTATTTATGCTATTCAATAATCAGAACTCCATTAAATATATCAGGGCCACTTTCTTATGACATTAGGATATTCTAGTAGCTACTGCATATAATTGGAAGATTTTTCAATTTAAAAATCAATAGATATAATTATTTTGCTTTCTTTTTTGACAAAAATGGGATTATACTACATACAGAGTTTAGTAATCTATAGTCTTTTTTACTATTAGGACCATTATCCTATGTCACTATTAAAGTAGAAGACTATTTTGAAAAACTATAATATTTCATGGTAAGATTTTATAAGTAATAATAAACAATTCATTGTGGCTAAATATTCAGATGATTTTTAGCTTTTTACTATTATAAAACAATGGTATAATAATCAGCTTGCCAGGCGAGGTGGCATACGCCTGTAATCCCAGCAGCACAGGAGGCTGAGGCAGGAGGATCACAAGTTCAAAGCCAGTTTCAGCAATAGCAAGATGCTAAGCAACTCAGTGAGACCTGTCTCTAAATAAAATATAAAATAGGGGATGTGAGTCGAGTACCCTTTAGTTCAATTCCTGGAACTCCAAGCCCCGCCTCAAATCAGGCTTGAAAATATTTAGAAATATCCACAAGTAGTTCCTTGGGATTAATTCCTATGAGTAGAATTGGTTAGGCAAGACCTTTTTATACATCCTAAAGGAGTTTATAGTTATTTATGGGCTCACCAACAATATGTAAATTTTCACATATTTCATAAAACTAATTTATATTAGAAAAACTTCTTATTTAGGATGGCAAGTTTATTATCTTTATTGTCTCTATTTTTTGCCTATTGAGTCTTAAAGCAAATTATGTACAAAATATTAAAGTTATTTAAGTATCTCATCCTTTGGGAAACCAAAACAAGCTATCCAAAAGAATTTTCAACAAAGAGACTACTTTTTTATTTCTAAGTAACACTTTATTAAATGAAAAGTCAGACAAATGATGTTTTCCACCATTTTGAAGATGATGACATTTCAAAACATTACACAAATAATTAAATAAACACTAAAAGAAAGAAAATTTCACTCCCTACTTTTTCTTTCCTTTTTTTTGCAGTACTGGGGATAGAACCCAGGGCCTTGTACATGACATTGGTCAAGGATTCTGAGCTACATCCCTAGTCCCATTCCCCATTTTTTGATGGTATGTACACGAAAAGGAATAAGGGGTGTCTGACTTTAACGTGTTTACAATCTATGTAGAGTAACACAATACTAGTTGGAAAAAGAAAAGATACAAACATGGAGAAAGTAAATAAGTCGTCAAATGAAAGTAAATAGAAGAAAAGTACTATAGGTTGATGTTAAAAAGAAGTTTTCCTTAAGAAGAAAATACAAGTTTTATGTATTTTGAAGAGAGATGTACCCTGCAAGTTTATCCAGCACATTTGAAAGATGATGATGGTCTTCCCTGGAATAGAGGATTTACATTCATGAAGAAGTAAAGGGAAGATATGGCCAGTTAATAATGATTTCTGAACCCCAGGCTAAAGCACTGGATTTAATCTAACAGAAAACAAAAGGTTTTGGAAAATTCTTAAGTGGAGCAATAAGAAAAGAAAATGGTATCTCAAAGATAAAGCAACCCATACCAAAGACAAAAGGGCTCAGTATTATATTAATAACAACTGCTCAAGCAATCCATAGATACTAGGAAATTGTTTTGGCTCTGCCTCAAGTAAAACATGATACACTAAACAACCTAATGATAATTATGAACAATAATCTCCCTTACTAGTGCTAAGTTACCAGCTTAGTAACCTTGTATACACACATTCCAGGGCTTTCTTCCTCTAAGAGCTGGAAAACAAATCTTGCCTGTTACCAGTCTGCTTTTTTTGGTGGTGCTGGGAATCGAACCCAGGGCCTTGTGCATGTGAGGCAAGCACTCTCTACCAACTGAGCTATATTTCCAGCCCCCTGCTTTTTTTTTTTTTTTTTGGGGCAGTAAAACAACCTCCTTTATTCCTGTCTTTTTTCCAGTTAATTTTTCTTCCTATGTGCAACTAATGGAACCAGTTTCGAGGCAAATTCACGTATTCCGTGCTCATATAAACAAATATTAATGCATATTTTTCCAACCCAGTTCTCGGTTCTTGACACTTTTAAAGCCTACTGAACACATTATTCTGCACCTATTTTGCTTTTTTCTTACTAGACTATTTCCCTGGGCTTATTAGTAACCCAAATCAATCATGATTTATCTCCAGTGAATTTCATGGTTGACCACTGACTGAACTCCCACTGTTTTTGTACCACAACTTGAAGCCTCAGATGAATGTAATGAATCACAATTTTGCTTATAAACTTTATATTTGCCTCAACTTAATATGACTTGATCTGTGATTTCTGCCTCTACCTCGTGCTGCCATTAGTGTCTATGGTGCCTGTTTTCTCATCAAATTTTCCTTCCTTAAGCATAGTCTATTAATTGTCCCAGCATGCTAAACCTGCTTGACCACTGTAGCTGGGAACTCGATCCACATTTTATGAGCTAATGCTTACAACTCCTTCTCCTTTACCTCTGCTAACAATTAACAAAGCCTATAGCTCCCCTTTAATTTCTTACATCCACCCATTGTCACCACCTTTGTTCAAGCGCTTATTACTATTTTCCTACAGTTTTACTTTAACAGCCTGTGATATTTGCATTTTTAACCACTGAAATAAGGGTATGAGAACAAATCTTACCAAGTAGTGTTAATGGTTATCATTAATACTTCACTGCATGAATTTCACCCCTTGTTGCCTTAGCAACAGTACTCATCACTTTTGATAACAGCATTAGGTGGTGCCCACAGGTCTCATCTTAAAAGAAGGGTTGGGGAGAAGTATGGGAATGTTTTGTGTCCAAATACCCCCAAATATATGCATATGTTTGTGTGTGTACACACCCATGGGCTCACACATGCACCCTAAAAGAGAAGAATATGATTTATGAATTAAAGAGAAAACTAGAGTATAGGTGCTTTAAAAAGCTTTGATACCACCAGCTTGTTGCTTCTTCCATTGCCTTGTCTCAGTTTAGTATAATCACACAATCTAATAAATATTGGTACCGCTCAAATGAAATATGGACTGGCAAAAAAGTGAAGAACAATTATTGCAATCCCACTAAACTGGCCTAATTTCAGAAAAGTCTAATTGCCAACAACTGAGGATAACTGGACTCATCAGGTTATCTGAGAATGAGATGGGAAGAATGCAGAAGAGGACATCAATCTTTGGATTGGGTTTAAAATTTTCTATTCTCTTCCACTGACTTATTTGTGTCTTTCTACTCTAATGGAATACTTTTTTAATTACTATATTTTCTAAGTATGCTTTAAAAAATGTTAGTGAACTTCAAAATCACTTTGTCAAGTTACACTTTTAAATTCCTACTAGTATTGTTTGGATTGACACCAAATTTTGGTTTTATTTAGGGAAACTGAAAGTCTCACAATATTATTTTTCCAACCTGGCAATAGAAATAGAATTTATTCAATTCTTCAACTATAACTTCCAGTAAAGTTTTGTAGTTTTGGGGTTCTAGCTCAGTGGTAGAGCGCTTGCCTAGCATGTGTGAAGCACTGGGTTCGATTCTCAGCACCACATATAAATAAGTAAATAAAATAAAGGTCTGTCAACAACGAAAAAAAAAATTTTTAAAGTTTTGTAGTTTTCTATAATTTCTGAGTAATCTAAATTGAGAATGAGAACTTTTATTTCTATTATATATTCAACTGGTTATTTTTGATGTGTGGGAAAGCTGGGAACTTTAATGTATTTGCTTAGTGTCCAACTATCTTAGTAAAGTGTCTCATTAATTTGAATGACTTTTTAAATTTTGTCTAAGTAGATGATAATAAATTTTTTCAAAATGGTGACAGTTGTAGCTTCTCCTTTCTGTAATTCCTTATTTTCATTGTCTTAGTTATCAGAAGTATAGGCATGTGCAATGATTTTGGAAAATATAATAATATTAACCATTCTTGATTTGTTCTGAGGAGAATGATTCTATAACAAAGCACTTTTTTTTTTTTTTTTTTTTTTTTTTTTTTTTTTT